>NC_132843.1:40937501-41240531 GCF_048164855.1 Canis lupus baileyi | reverse complement strand
GCATCTCTGAGGCTGTTTCACTTCTCTTTTTGCAGGGTCGACATGATGAGTAGCTTTCTAAGACGCTGTGCTGGTGGGTTTATGAAGTCACCACACCATTCCCTTAAGGCTGGGGCACAGGGCTGGGTGTGGATGTGGCTGCATGGCACCCAGTTGGGCGTCTGCAGGTCCCGCGTGGAGGTTGGTGTCTATGGTGCCAGATGAGCAGTAAACCTCCTGCTTTGGTGGTTCCTCACTGACGTCACACACTGATGGCTTGTTCATCATGTGAGCCGAGGATCTCTTCCTGAGCGTGGAGAGCCCAGATGGAAGGCATCCCCTGGATTTAGGGACTATTCCTGACCGTGTGGAGATGAACATTCCAGGCCTGCTCTGAGGTGCCCTTGCTTCTGCGCTGCAGGAGCCTGTGAGCTGGTTCTTCTGACTGGTCCCATGTGGGCTCTGATGTGCTCACGTCTGCCCGGCATCCTCACCGTCCACACCCGGGTATCTGCCTTCTCGTACCCAGTTCTGTCCGACCTCTGGAGATCCGAGTCTGCCCTGGAGTTGTTCTCTAGTGATTGGTGCCCCCAAACCAGCTGCTGCTACCTGAATATCGCAGGTTGGGCTGCACTTGCCTTGCGGGCCCCCTGTGACGTCGTGTTAGTTCCTGGATACTAACCATGAGTGTGTACGCCCAGGTTGTCGCTCTGCCTCTTTCTGGAGTCTGTCTTCTCTGAGACCAGATGCTGCCCTGCTACCTGCTGTTGACAATCCACCAAGCCCGTCCTATTTTAGCTGATGGTCCAGGCTAGGTCCTGGGCCTCCCAAACTACTCATCCTGCAGATGCACAAAGCCTGGGCCTCAAGGTCAGGCCTCAAGGTTGGGCCTCACAGTGATAGAAATGAAGGTTTATAATCAAAACAGGTGCAGCCCTGAGTGCGAACAGAGTGTGACTCAAGGGTATGGAAGCAAAGTTAAAATTTTCTATATTGGTGAATCATTTGTGGGTTCTCCATAAGGACAGAACAAATAGAACAGTGTCAAAATAAGTGTGAACCTTCTAGAAGGCTGATTTCATGTGCCTCCAACAGTTTTATTATTTTGAGGTCAATGTAAGTTTCTTTCCCTCTCGGTGTTGGAGGCCCCTGGTCTCCCCTCCCTCCCACCCCATAACCATTCCCTGCACTTTGCTTATAGCTTCTGCACCTAGAGTGGATTTTGTTGTTCTAGTTTTGTTGTTTGTTTTGTTTTTTATATTTTATTTTTAAAGATTTTATTTATTTATCTTTGAGAGAGTGAGAGCGAGCATGAGCAGGGGCAGAGGCAGAGGGAGAGGGAGAAGCAGACTCCCCACTGAGTAGAGAGCCTGACCCGGGGCTCCATCCCAGGACTCCGGGATTATGACCTGAGCTCAAGGCAGATGCTTCACCAACTGAGCCACCCAAGCACCCTTGTTTTGTTTTTCTTTGTTTTGTTTCTGGAGCAGGTTTTGAACGGCATTACTCAGAAAGTGTCACAGCATCCATGTGTCTGACATAGAAACCTATTTTCAGCCTGGACTCCCATCCACACCTTCATTTTTCTGCCAAAGGAAGTGGAGTGTCAAGCTCCTGCCATGGCACCAGCGAGGGCCAAGCACAGAATCACAGGGCTGAACACACTTGTCGTTACCACAGAATTCTCCAGAGACAGTCAGGTCAGGGGAGACAGAAGCTGTAACTGGCTGGCAGCATTTTGTATGGTGGGTGCGAAGGGAGGGCCCATTCCATTCTGGAGCTCAGCTGGAATTGGAGTTGGCGTTGGACAAAACAGTGAAAAAGAGCGTTCCCCCTGCTTTGGAAGATTCTCTCTCCCTCTCCCTCCAGTCCTCCCCCCCCCCCAAATAAATCAATCCTTATAATAATAGATAAAAGTTCATTTATTTATTTATTTTTAGTAATCTCTACCCAGATGTGGGGCTTGAGCTCACCACACCGGCAATCAACAGTCCACGGACAGAGCCAATCAGGTGCCCACACGGCCTTGATGTTAGCTCCTGGCCCTTCCATGGAGTAGTTTTGTATCCTCATGAGTATTTCCCCCTTACCTCAGTCTCTTTATTTGTAAAAACATAGGTGTCATAACTGCATGTCTCATAGGATTGTCACAAGAATCGTGTTGTGATGTTATTAAAAGCTTAATTCAAGGGATGCCTGGGTGGCTCAGTGGTTGAGCATCTGTCTTTGGCTAAGGTGGTGATCCCAAGGTCCTGGGATTGAGTCCCACATCAGGCTCCCCATGGGGAGCCTGCTTCTCCCTCTGCTTGTGTCTCTGCCTCTCCTTTCTGTGTCTCATGAATAAATAAATAAAATCTTAAAAACAAAGTAAAAAGCTTAGCTCAATGCTTCACACATGAGCACCTTCTTCTCATCTGTGTTGTTTGTGAACGCAGGCCAGCAAGCCTCTCTTGGCCCACGGGCCCCATGCTTCGGGGTCACCTGCGAGACCCGGAGGCACATCGATGCCTTGCCAGGTCCACGTGGACAAATAATCGAATCCTGATTGTGAGGATGACCACTCAATGTAAAACTGCAACTCATGTCAGACCTGCAGGTGGACTGCCTCCATTCTCACTCAAGTGAAAAACCCATCAAAACACAGAAGCGGAGGACCTGATTCTTGAATGTTCTATTTTTGAATTTTTTCCCTTCTTTCTTTTTTTAGGAATAATTTCAAACCTACAGAAGAGTCACAGGAATAGTGCACAGAGGAGGTGCCCGACCAGGTCAGTCAGTGGAATGCGTGGCTCTTGGTCTCAGGATCGTGTGTTCAAGCCCCACGCTGGGTGTAGAGATTACTCAACAAAATAAAAGCTTAAAAAAAAAAAAAAGGAATAGTGCACAGAACCTGCATATTTCTTGGCCCTACTTTTCAACATTTTGCACATTTGCTTTATTACTCATTACCTTTCCCTCTCTATATTCACATTTCCCCCCTAAACTATTTGTGCTCCCTTACTTCAAAATACTGTACCAATGATCTCCTAAGAACAAAGATGTTCTCTTATAATAATAGGTCATTTACAAAATCCAGGAAATTTAATCGTGACACAGTATTCTTATCTCATATATAGTCACTTATTCAAAAATGGGTCACTTCCCTGGACCCTGTCCTTGCAATGGCTCTTCAGGGACCTTGAATCTGGAACAATTTCCTTGCCTTTGCTGACCTCTCATGACTTTTTTTTTTTTTTTTTTTTTTTAGAGCATAGGTCAGGGGTGCCTAAGGAGCTCAGTGGATTCAGCATCTGCCTTAGGCTCAGATCATAATCCTGGGGTCCTGGGATCGAGTCCCGCATCGGGCTCCTTGCTCAGTGGGGAGTCTGCTTCTTCCTCTGCCTCTGTCCCTCCCCGTTTGTGCTTTCTCTCTCTCAAATAAGTAAGATCTTTAAAAAGAGAGAGTATAAGTCAGTAGATTTATAGACTGTCATTTGGTTTGGGTTTGGTTTGTTTCCTCAGGAGTAGATTCACAGTATGCATTTTTGGGGACAAGAACACAGGAACTGTGGTGCACCTTACTCATGCATCCTAGTGAGAAACGCAGACCATCCTCTTGCCCCACAATTGCTGACATTGGCCATTTTCCAGTGTTCTCATCATTGACAAGCACAATGAGAAAGCGTGGGGAGAAAGACCAACCACTGTGCTGGAACTCAGTTAAGACTTTTATATAGATGAATGCCATACATTTCCCAAAGTTTTTTTGTGTTTCTGTTCTCAAGTTTTGCACATGCACACGTCTTCTAATTTTTAATGAGTTTGGAAAAATCAGGCAGTTGTAGTGGTGTCACAAGATGGATTTAGGGAAAGGGATTTAGAACATTTCTTGACTGGGCCCACACAGATCCAGGCCAGGGGAAGGTGGGCCAATGACCAGATGAGGGCCTGCTTTGAGTGCACAGGGATTAAGGCCAAGGGGGTGGCTGAGGGGCCATCTGGTTTTAGGACATGTCAGAGCCATAGATGGACCTAACGACTTCCCATCTCGTGCGACTGGTCCCTGCCCTTCTGTTCCATTCTTCTGGCTTTTATATAAGTCTGGATGGGTGTTTATTAGGCTCTTTCTCTGACCCATTTACTTCCATGGCAGATAGAAGAGGAGTGCTCAGTGGGTGGTCAGGAAGCAGAGGCCAGCAGAGGGAGTCACACGGGAGCCAAAGGAGGTAGATGTCCGCAGCCACATGTCCTCACTCCCCTGGGATGTGCAGGTCATGCGCGGGTCCATCCCTGGGGCTCTTCTTTGAGGCAGTCAGGTCCCGCTATACGAAGCACCAATAACAGCAGTAGCAAAAATGGACCTGAAAGTAAATGATTTGCATCAGCCAAACTCACCAACAGACAACTGAGAGTTGGCTGAATGATGGGATGAACAGGACATTAAAAAAATACCCCGAGACATAATGTGTGTTTATCTTGGTGAATCAAGCACTCCTTTATTTATTTATTTTTTATTGTTTAATGATAAGGCACATTGCTGCATCCCCAGAGAGAAATTAGGGGTGGGGTGGGGCACAGAGATGGTCCTCCAGCCTTGGGGCGCTGGTGATGCACTAGTGAGGCATCACCAGAGGAAAGATGCCATGGTGAGGCATTCTCACCATGACCAAAGATGGTCAAGAGGATCTTCTGTTGATCGGGACTGAGAGAAGGTAACACCTGGAACCTTGGCAAAGACAGAGAGGAAGTCATAGGATTGGCAGGAAATAGTGACGATGGACCAGGAGCCAGTGAAGATGCTTCTGTGTGCCCTCAAAGCCGGTTGATGACAAGTGGTGGTCATCATAAGTCCTGGTGTGCCTGGTCCACCTGATCTCTGGGACTGAGGCTGTACTTCCTCCTCGGGACCAGCAGGTGGCTTTAACCCCAGGCGGGAGCCTGGCACAAACTAGTCAGGGACCAGGCCAGCTGGCCTCCCTATGCCGGGGATGTGACATCAGTAATCCTACCTCGGCAGTGCTGACCTGCTACTGTGGCCCATCCACCCCTCCTCGCTCTGTTGTGGAGCCTGCCAGGCTGATGGGTGGATTCTGAACCTGGGAGCAACCATTCACCCAAACACTAACGCACACCTCTCAACACCTGCTTTTGATCCACCAAATTCAGATTACTTGTGATAATGTCTCCACATAGCCTTCCTGTAATGGTAACAAGTGTGTTTCTGCTTTTAATTCAGTGTTATTTCACCTGTTAGAATCAGCATAGTCTCCATCCAAATATTTAGAAAGCAAAATAAAGTTTCAACCTATTTCTCATGTTTCCATTATTACAAATAGCACTGACATGAGTATGGGCGTTTTGACGCCAAAGTAGAAAGATCAAAGAATGATTTTACATTCTCATTATATGTTTCCAGGTAACATTTTTCCCCACTTGCCACTTTTCCTAAAGGCTCTAACTCCCAGTAGAAAATCAATTGCTGGTGCTAGAATCTTGAGAAGTTGAAAATGTACCCTGCCCTCCACTGGTCAGGTGCCACTGTCTCTTCTCTGTTTGAGGCTGACATGGGAACCTGCTTCTCTTGAAACAGCAGATAGGATGGGAACCTGAGTCTTTCCGCAGGTGAGCATCGATGTTGTTTGGGGCAAAGTGCTCAGATGCCATCTGAACGAGTAGAATCATGTCATCAACCCCAGTTATATCCATTTTCACCTCTGATGGTGTACTGTTTTCTGATGTCCGAGCCTAAATATCTTCCATCAGTGATGGGCTCAGTCATCACCTGCAATGGGACTCACCTGTGTTTATAGGTCTGAAAACCATCCAGCAGCTATGACTGCTCATCAAGGGGAAAATCACCACCAACTTTATTCATTTTTAATATTTTGTTGGATGAGTTATGTTTTTCTCACTTATATTCCTAATTTTTAATCTTTACGTAAACATTTTAAGTTGTGGGGTGCCTGGAAGGCACAGCTGGTTAGGTGTCCGACTCTTGGTTTCCACTCAGGTGGTGATCTCAGGGTCATGAGATGGAATCCTGAGTCCAGCTCCCTGCTGAGCGGGGAGCCTGCTTTTCCTCTCCCTCTGCTCCTCCCACTCATGCTCAATCTCTCTCTCTCTCAAATAAATACATTAATTAAAAAATTTTTAAGTTGCATTTTTCTTGTGAAGAAGCTATTTTGAAATTAAATCATTGCTTTTAAGGAGGTTAGTAAAATCTGAAAAGCTCAACAGAGTACAAGTAAAAAGTGTCCACCTCCAACAAACCTCTCAATCTCCTTTCCCAGAAACAACCAGGTGTTTTTTTTTATTATTCCCCAGATCTGTTTGTTGTATAAACAATGTGTATATATTTTTATATTTACATATTCATTCTTGTTTTAAAGCACTGAGGTTAGCTACAGCCACACCATGTTGGTGCCTTGACTGTTTGCACATTGCAGCGTAGGAGCTGTCTCCTTGTGCTAACAGGTTCACAGCATTTCATGCATGGATCTGCCACCGTTGGGCTGCCTTGGGGAGGCATTCTGGTTATTTCCAAACACCTGTTGCTACTAGTAGCAGTGCAGTGGAATCCTGGTTTCTCATCCACCATAGGTGTGTGTGGAACACATACATATTTAGAAGAGGAATTACTGGGTCAGAGTATCTGAATTTGAAATTTGGTAGCTATTTTTGTGATCTTCCCCACAGTTTTTAATTTGCATGTTTAACATTATGAGTGAGGTCAAACTTTTTTTTTTCTGTTTTTGTTTTTTTAAAGTAAGCTTTTATGCCCAACGTGGGGTTTGAACTCGTGACTCTGAGATCAAGAGTCCCATGTTCCACCAACAAAGCCAATCAGATGCCCCTTGTGATAAATTGCAAAGCTGTTTGTATTTTCTTTTCTGAGAATTATCTTGTCCTACATGTTTTATTGGGTTTAAACAATTGATGTATAGGATTCTTTATATAATAAAGAAACTAGCTCTTCGTCATGGGCATTATAAGAAGTAATTTCTTCGATTTTCCGCTTGCCTTTTGTCTTTGTTATATTTTCCTGCAGAATTTTTAAAGATGTAAAATTAAATATGTGGTTAAAATATGTATCTGTGTATCTTATGTGTGTCAGGAGTGTGTGTTATGATCGAAATCTGACACCACAAGTGTTTCCTCACCTTCCTAACAGTCCCTCCCTCTTCCAGCAGAGAACCCCATTCCTTGAAACACTGGGGAGCCTACTCACGCTGCCACCCTACCACACAAAATCGTTTTGTCACAATATCACCAGTGCAACTTCTGAAAAATCAACCTACTGGGTGAGCTTCAATACTTTTTTCTAGTTCTTCTTGTCATTTGACTATGTCCTACTAATTGCTGTGTAATTTATTTGAATAAATTCCTTTTCTGTGTTGTACGGAATCAATTTTTTAAAAATAATTTCATTCATAAATCTTTTTAATAAAAATGCCATCCGGACTTTATGTCATATGTAGGGTAGCTTCTCCCGCTAAGACTATGTAGAACTTTCTCCATGTTTCTTTAAGTGCCTTTAATTTTTTTATGTCCAAATGATGCAAGAAATACAGAATGCAATTGGCTAACACACAGTGTATTAGAACAGTTTCTAACAGCTACAGAGGAAATACCAACAAGGCGGACCTACTGTCTTGGCAGAACCAGGCTGGTGACAGCAACAGAGCAGGTGAATGTGGAAAAGATCAGAGGGTGAGGCCAGTGCTTGGGACGCGAGGGCATGATGCTCCTGTGGCCGAGTGGCCACTGCTACTCTGAAGAGCTGCAGGTGCAGGGTTCCATTGGAGCCCAGACTCCAGGTGACCAGGCCACTGCAGGTGACCTGAATGGCGTCATAAGGGAATAATGACGTGAAGCTGGTTTCAGACTCTCCAAATCTTTGCTCTCACCAAGGACTTGCTTACACACAGGTGGTGTTGTCTCTTGTCGTGAACCAGATATGGGCTCATAAACAATTTGTTCTGCTATGTGATTATTGTCAGAAAGGAAGATTTAGTATTCAAACCCTCATCTCTGACGTTTTAATTTTTGTGGATATTTTAAAAAATGGAATTGCTGTGACAGCCATATGGCAGGCAGGTCAGTGATTACCTAGGGGAGTGTATGTATTGGTAGGATTTTTGTTCAGGTATAACACGCTACAAACTGTGCAGATCGTGAGTGTCCCCCTGATGCGGCCGCCATCAGAGAGAGCACATTACCTGTCCTTGGAGACTCCCTCCCACCCTCTCTGTCCTCCCTGTCCTCACGAAGGTGCTCCCTCCCCGACTCCTGCCCCATGGTCAGCATGCTCCCGGTTGCCTGCTGCAAATATCCTCTAAATGCAGTGGTCTCTGTGCTGTGTCTGGAGGCTTTGGTCCAACACCACACGTGGCCCTCGCCGAGGTTGGGTATGCTCTTCTGCTCTTCTTTCCTGTTACACTGTTGCTGGATATTTGGGTCCTTCCTGATTCCTTGTTACGAATAGATGCATTCAGTGCATCTATCTGTATGAATTAGAAGACAAAATTCACACCTGCAGGCACAACCTCTTTGGAAACATGGCAAACTGAGGGGGTTGTATGCACAGCTGTGATTTTTCCACCTAATTCTTACTGACAGGCACACTTACAACTATGCTACTCCAAACAACAGGTTCTGCAGGAAACTTTTTTCCTTGGATGTTCTAGGTCAAAACCATTTTGTCACTGTGGTTTAGACCTCGGGGCCTTTTTTACTTTCCGTGAAGTTGGGTTATAGTCCCTGGAGGAGGCTCCCGGATTCATTCCTGGCAGCTGTAATGGAATTCTGGCTTGGCTTATTTATGTCTCTTTTTAAAAAAGATTTTATTTATTTATTTATTCATGAGAAACACAGAGAGATAGAAAGAGGCAGAGACATAGGCAGAGGGAGAAGCAGGCTCCATGCAGGGAGCCCGACGTGGGACTCGGATCACGCCCTGAGCCAAAGGCAGATGCTTAACCACTGAGTCACACAGGCCTCCCAGTCCTGGTTTAATATTAGATCTCATCTACACACCCCCAGGCCACAGGGATTTGCATTTTGTGTTTACAGAGTCAGTAAAGGTCTATATAGCAATCCCAATCAACCTGTTCATAAACAAAAAGTCATGAATGATTTTCAACTAGAAGGATATTTGTGATGAGAAGCCACCACAGCAAGCAGAGGGGAGGCCCAGCTGTGGAGAGAAAGAACACCAATCTTCTTCTTCCATCCTGGAACAGTCATGGTCATGAAAAGGAGCTCAGCACTGCCTCTCAACTCCAGGCTGGGCAGGGCCTTGGAGGTGGCCTGTGGGTCTCAGCTCCCTGCCATTTGCACACAAACCTTATTTTCAACTTAACTTTTAGTGTTTTTCTGATGAGTGTGGTAGCCATGGAGCTGGGTCCATGGCCACTGGCTTATAAGTCAGACCAAGTATTTATTTATTTATTTATTAAAGATTTTATTTATTTATTCATGAGAGACAGAGAGACAGAGAGAGAGAGAGAGAGAGAGAGAGAGACAGGCAGAGGGAGAAGCAGGCTCCATGCAGGGAGCCCAACGTGGGACTTGATCCTGGGTCTCCAGGATCACACCCTGGGCTGAAGGTGGCGTTAAACCGCTGAGCCACCCAGGGATCCCCTAGACCAAGCATTTTTTGTTAAGGTTTTTAAATTTTATTTTTAAGCAATCTCTGCCCCCAACCTGGGGCTTGAACCCATAGCCCTGAGATCAGGAGTCACACGCTCCACCTGCTGAGCCAGCCAGGCACCCCCGGGCCAAGCATTTTTATCATACAGGGCTCTACATTTAGTGTGCATAAAATTTACTTTATTTTTTTTAAAGATTTATTTATTTATTATTTATTTTAGAGAGAAAGAGTGAGCATGATGGGGGAGGGGCAGAGGCAGAGGGAGAAGCAGACTCCCTGCTGAGCAGGGAGGTCAATGTGGGGCTCAACCCCAGGGACCCCAGGATTGTGACCTGAACTGAAACCAAGAGTCAGATGCTCAACCAACTGAGCCAGGCAGGTGGCCCTAAAATATATTTTATTTATGTGAATGACATTTCACCTGGTCCTTAGAGTGTTTTACTGATACTGACAACTGGTATCTGTTAAAAACAAGGTTCTAGATAACCATTCTGATTTGTGTAATTACAAGAAAGACTACAAAGCAGCATTCTCATGTGCTCACCTCACAAAAATAGATTTGTTTTTTCATGCCTAATATTGGAGCTAAGTAACTAAGTGACTGTCCAGGGACTTCTCCCCTGAGTGGCAGAGATGCCTTCCTCTGACCAGCCAGAACTACACATAGACTCAAATATCGGCTCCGGAGAGAGGTCGTTCATCTACTCAACAAAATACTTAGAATGTATTGTGGCCAATGTACCATGCTTCCAGGCTGAGAGGGAACTAAAGATGAATTAAAAATAAAACTTTTATCAAAGATGAATCTTCGTATGTGGGGAGGTGTTAAGCCAAGTGCAGAGAAGACTGTAAGTCTCCAGTGACGAGTGTCTGGGGTGGTGGTGGGTGGGTCAGGTGTGTGGGTCCACGTGGGGGGCTTCTCGTTGCTCCAAGGGCTTGGAAAGGATTTGTGGAGGAAATGGTGCCTGCGCTGGCCCGGGAAGGATGGGGGAGCTCGGACATGTGGGATTGATGGGCAGGGGCTCCTGGCACGTTCCTGGTGCCAGAGGGAGCGGGAAGGGTCTTTCAGCCTGAACTGAAAATGGGAAGTCTTCTGTGAGCATCAAAATGTTCAGAGAGGGCAGGCAAGTGGATGCTCACTGGTAGGATCCAGTGGGGGGTGGGGGGTGGGGTGGCGGGGCAGGGGGTGTGTGTGTCTTGAAAGGTGATGAGGTCCCACCGGTCCTGGATGTGACCACCTGTTGGACTAGAGAGCTGTTGGGGCTTTTGTGTCTGCTCTTCTTTGCTGCCCTTTGGGGCTGTCAGCGTCTCCAAGGGACTGGGTTTGAGGGAAAAATGCTGCCCGACTGCTCGAGGGAGGGGACGTGTGAGCCAGGGTCTGAGGGGTGCGTTGCCTGGGACCCGCCCAGGGTGCAATGACATGGAGGGAATCAAGAGGCGAGCCACGTGGATGGTGTTCTAGGGTGAAACTGCAGAACCTTGATCACCAGGCTAAGTACTTTGGACGTTTCTTCCTGAAGGCAGTTGGATTCCTTTAAAGGCAAATCTGACATGTGCCAGGGAGACTGTCCCTGCCCACGCCTTCAGCTGTTTTGGAAAGTCCTTGCAGCCAGAAGTGCTCATTAGCTGCGGCTCTCTGCCAGCCTCCTCCTGGGAGGGACATTGTCCTGCTTCCCGGCTCCTCACCATCTGCGGACCCACCCCAGGGCCCAAGTGAGAAAGAGGACCTGCTGGGTGAGCACTTTCCTGGATGCAGGAGAAGGCTGGGAGCCGCGCCCTGACAGAACCGGGAGCAGCAGGACATGTCCGCGGGCGGGAAGCCACAGCAGAGCCAGGAGGACTGTCACTCTAGGAGGTGGGATGGGGGCCTGCTGTGGGCAGCTGGACTTCCGCGGCCTGAGGGCTGAGAGCAGGGGACAGCTGGGTGACCAGGCCTGCCTTGAGTCATCCATGGTGTGGTCTGCCCCATGGCACTGTGCCTACAGGTGGGAGTTGTGGCTGAGACCATGGGTGATGCTTTGAGCACCTGATTTTGGCCCCTGGTGCAGAGACATGTAAACATGGTGGTAAAAGGAACAAGTCAGGAAGAATGAGCACATACACACATACACATACGTGATCTGTGCGTGTACATACACATAAATACATGGTAGGTACTTAGTCCATGGTGGGGGGAAGGGAAACCATCAGATATTTTTGTGGGCAACCAAATACTTAAAAATTGTTTCCCAGCAAGACTTTCTCAAAGGATTCCTCATGATGCAGGCGTGACTTCTAGGAATTCTGATGTGTAAAGGGTGTTTTTTAGGGGAGCATGGGGGTTCTCACTCATCGGAATTCAGTGGTCTCACACGGCCCTGGCACCTCCAAGGTGTCCCTGAGCTCAGGGCTTACCGTAGCTCAGTCCTGGGATTTTTAGGGCCAGCACCTGGATTTTCTTTGTCCACTGAGGGACAGACTCCTGTTCAGTAGAATTCCAGCAGAATGATTTGCAGGAAGGGGTTTCCTTTCCAGCAACCAGAATGCCTGGGTCTCTGATTTGTGCCTGCAGGAGAGCTGCCGTCCCCAGTGGTAGCGGGGCTCTCGGTGACTGCACTGGGAATCAGAAGACTGTTTCTGAAACATAGGACACAGGCAAGGAAACATGGCAGTGAGGAGTGCTTCCCCCATGTTCTGGAAGCCTGATGGACAACAGCCCCTTCTCAGCAGAAGATACTTTTCAGGGACGTGCAGGATCCTGGACAGAGATATATGCCATTGGCTCCTTTTGTCCCCCTGGACCCATGTTTTCCTCTGAACTCACCTATTCTCTGACACTTGGTCTTTGGGTGGCTTTAGTATTGCCGATGGAAACTACAGTCAAGGTCTGTTGGCTGGCGGGTGATGCGGGTCCAACCTCCCAGAGTTTGAGGAGTAGATTACTGTTTCAGCCCATTGTGTTTATTAAATCAGTAGTTTGGGAAGGATGTCAGCTTCTCTGAGTTTTTCCCACGTTGACAAATGTGTTATTTGTGTAGGGAAATCAACATGACCCCCCCTTCCCAGCAGCCTTGGCCGCGCCCTCTCTCCAGGAAGAGGGGATAAAGGCCAGACAGACAGAATATTATCGAGTCTATGCAAACTCCTACAGCACACCTTGTATTCCCCTCCAATTATGTGCTATTCCTTCATCTGTGGCAGGAGTAGGTAGCTTTGCTAGGAAGAGTGGGCCAGGACGCTTCTCTGGAGCACCGCTTTCACTGTGAATCTTTAGCTTCTGACGAACCCCTAACCTTGAATGACCTCTGGCACTCAGCCATGTTGCAGGCTTGTGTGTATGTGTGGACGTCTTCACCAAGAAAACATAGGAAGTCACATAGTGGGGACCCCCTCTCAGGCAGCAGGTAGTGAGCCCACAGGGGGCACTGGGCGGGAGGACTTACAGGGGGATTAACCCAGAGGATGGAACGGGGCATGGCTCAGGGAAAACAGATGTCTTCAGGGTTGTTGGCCGGCCCATATGTGGGCGAGTCATCTCAGGAAGCATCATACTGTGCACACTCATTTTAGGGTTGACTTAATAGTATTGATCCACAGGAATTTAGCAAACTGTTTGCCTCTGTTCTCTGGAAGGTAAATATGGAAAACCCCATGGAGGTCACAAAAGTGTTAGGGGTCATCTACACAGGGGAAATAGCGCTGGCCTGTCCTCTCCATTGTGGCATGTGACGCTTTACCTACCGAGCCTGCGGGTACGTCCACATGACCAGTAGAAAGAGCAGGATCTGGAAGCGGGGAGGCCAGATTTCAGCCACAGATCATCACTCACCCACCTCAGATGGCTGTCCCTTCTCGAGGATGGAGATCTGATAACTAGGACATGGAGTTGACATGAGAACATCATGAAATAAGGTGGTGAAAGTGCTCAATTAATTGTAAGCCCTCAAAAAATGAGAGAGCCCTCAGCATTTGACCTAGAACACCACCTTGTTTTCTGAGGCAGCAATGAGAAGCACATTAGCTGAGCCTCAGGGCTTCATCTTTGGTTCTGTTGGCATTTGGGGTCTTAGATGTCCTTTCTCTTTCCACATAATTGGGATTAAGTTAGAAAGCTACAGTCCTGCTGGAAGCTCAGAAGAGACACACTGTTTGCTCTGGTTTGCTTGCAGATGAAGGTGAGACTACATCTTGCATCTTTCCGTCCAGGGAGGTAAGCTGTACGTGGGTTCTAGAAGGTTGTGAGCTGTCAGGTGACGGGAACATGGGTCAGGCAGAATCGCATGGGGCCACGGCCCGGGAGGCGATGTGACCACCACAGGCAAAAAACCAGTAGGGCCCATGTGCCCAGAGCTGCTGGTAGCCTCTGGGACTTTTGTCTGCCCCCCACCTCCCTGCCACTGCCACCAATAACAATGGGCATTTTTGACTTAGTGTTTTATGACAAAGGACAGTGGGGTAGGGGACGTAGAATACGAGAATACGAGATTACTGATGATGTATATTCTTGATATTGGTGTAAATGTTGGTTCAAGGCCACACATCATACGTTTCCACCCCCCGCTTGCCTTTTCCTGCCGTGACCCTTGGGTTTATTTATTTATTTATTTTTATTTATTTATTTTTTTAATTTTTATTTATTTATGATAGTCACACAGAGAGAGCGAGAGAGGCAGAGACACAGGCAGAGGGAGAAACAGGCTCCATGCACCGGGAGCCCGATGTGGGATTCGATCCCGGGTCTCCAGGATCGCGCCCTGGGCCAAAGGCAGGCGCTAAACCGCTGCGCCACCCAGGGATCCCCCGTGACCCTTGGGTTTAAACCTGGTGCGCTCCCAAAGGTGCTGCCTGTGGCCCACCGTTTCTGTGCCCCCTTCTCGTCCGCAGCGCCAGCTGGGTTGGATGCTCTTGCCTGAACGAATGCATGTGGGTTTTCCCCACAGCAGAGCTTGATCTGAAGACCTGGGTGCAGGGAAGAAGCAGAGAGATGGGGAAGGAGGAAGAGCATTACCAAGAGTCCACACTGCTTTGAGCAGTACCGGCATTACTCCCCCCGCCCGGCCCCTTTCAGGAAGCATCTAGATGCCTCTAGAAGACAGATGTTTCTTCAGTGCTTCTGTCCCCTGTCACTGAAGGGACCTGCACTTGCCGGGGGCCTAGTGGGCCCTGAAAGACCCCTGCCTGTCCCCTGGACAGTGGTGACAAGTTCCTGATATTCTTCCTGCCTCTGTGTCTGCCTCCAACCTGCCCTGCGTGTACTGTCGGAGTAGCCTTCAAAGGAACTCCTGGCTCGCAAGGCTTCATGATGTCACTGAGAAGAGATTAGCTGCTCGGGATGGCTCCCCAGATCTCTCCAGTTGACCTCAGACTCCTTGCAGGGAGCCTGGCCCCAGGCCAGCACCACTAGCACCCCCGGGCACCCAGACCTTCCTACCCCCACATGTGGTCTTGCTCTCGCCTGCCTTCTTCTCAGCATCTGGAGCCCTACCTGTCCCTCAGGGACACCTGTCACCCGTGTCAGCTTTGCATCTCTGTGTATACTCAACGGTGTGGCCCTACAGCACTGCAGGTGATGTGGCTGAGCAGGTGGGAGACCAAGGGGGCCACTGGGGGACTTTCCCCAGAGGGTCTGGGGTCACCCTGCTCTGCAACTCATCTGGGTTCCCCACCAACTTCATCTCCTTGCTGTCATGGAAAGGAGGCCCCTTGTCTTTTTTTGGGTGGCGCTCAGCTCCTGGAGGCTGCTCTCAGGCCCTTGCATATGGCCCCCCATCTCCGAAGCAGGAGGACCCCCTCGGGTGAAACCGCCCCAGTTCAAGTCTCTGCCTTCTTCCCGCAGAAGACTCGGTGCTTCATCCTGGCCTACGTGGAGGAGCTCCCCTGTGCCAGAAAAGGTAAAACCATCACGTGGATCATCCCACCCACACTCAGAGGAGATGACATCATGTAAGGGTGAGAGTCCTGGAGTCACTGAGGTGGGACTTCCAGAGTGCGCTGTCCTTCCTCAGAGCCTCATAATGACGTGGTAACAAATTCACTGGGCTGCCCTGGTGTTGCTGTGATGTCCTCCCCCCTCCTGCTCCCGGAGACTCAGGCCACTGGCCCTGCTCACCTGCCCCTTGGCTTCTTTCAATTTGTTCCCAAAGTCTCTGAGTTACTTTGGTGCCAGAATGTCTTTTGGAAAAACACATCAAGGACAGAACGTGAAAGGAATGGTACAGAAATAAATAAATGAAGTTCTATAGAAGAGGGAGGGAGCAGTTGCCAGGCACTCCTCGCCCCTCCAGCATCGCACCAATGGTGGCGCTGCCTTTGCTGCCCACCAGTGACATCCATCAGAGACTCAGCAGTGCTTCGGACATGCATATCCTGACGGCCTGGCGGTCTTACAAGTGTCATGAAAGTGCACACGAAGGTTTGAACCTCCTGATTCGCATGATTTTGTGGGAATTTATTGGTCCATTGGATGGTGAACCATTTTCAGAGATCATGTCTGGTAGCTTCTGGGAAGAGGACCAGTAACTTATTCTCAAGTGACAGTTTGGTTGGGCTTAGGACTTTTTGTTTTTTAAAGCTGTTTCACATAAAAAAAATAAAATAAAATAAAAACTTTTTTTGTAAAAAAGAATCAGACATTTAGAAGAGGGGTGTGTGGTTTCCGTAAGTTGTATATGGGACAAATCTTGTTCGCGGGATTATTGTGAGCGACGCTCACCAGGAAAGCACTTTGATGTATGGTAAAAACTTTATTCAGACTTGCAAAAACAATAATGTTAAAATATAAATCTAATTCCGGGAGCCCCTGGGTGGTTTAGCCGGTGAAGTATCTGCCTTCAGCTCATGTCATGATCTCAGGGTCCTGGGATGGAGCCCGGGGATGGAGATCTGCTTCTCCCTCTACCTGCTGCTCCCCCTGCTTGTATTCTCTCTCTCTCTCTGTCACTCTCTCTCTCAAATAAATAAACAAAAATAAAAATAAAAATTTACATCTAACTCCTTTACAGAGTTCACAATCACACAAAAATTTGTTTTTAATCCAAAGGAAGTTTGTTTTCACAAACATTTTAAGTTAGAACTTAATTGCTAATTCCATTCCTTATAATCCAACTGAGCCCATTTGTAGGATCTGGGACCATTTGGAAAGTGTTTCTATGACAGTATTAGGTATTTCCCTGGGATCCTCAGCCTGGGGACTTATCATAAGTCTGCTGCCCCCTGGGGCCATCGCATCAGCCACCAGGTCCTGCACGGCCGAGGGGCCTTTCAGCTGCCAGGTCTCTGAGTGGTGCCCCATAGGGCCCTGGATTAGGTTGGTACTTGGTGTTGTTACCAGTACAGTAATCTGAGAGCCAGGTGTGGCTGGCTGGCCATTTACAGATGAGGACACTGAGGCTTCCAGAGATTTAAATTAATGGTCCAATGCCACACAACTAGTTAGTGGCTGAGGTGGCTTCCTCTGCAGTTCTGTGACACCGAGTCCATCTGCTATGCTACTTTTTAGAGACTGACCAACGAAGTTTTATTTTCTGGGCAGACTTTGGCAGGTGAACACAGGCTTGTTGAAAATTCCTTCTATTCATTATGCCCTGCATCTTTTTTAAAAATTTATTTTTATTTTAAAAAATATTTATTTGAGAGAGAGAGAGAGAGAAAGAGAAAGAGAGAGAAAGAGAGAGAGAGAATGAGCAGAGTAGAGGGGCAGAGGGAGAAACAAACTCCCCGCTGAGCAGGGAGCCTGATGCCGGGCTCAATCCTAGGATCCTTAGATCACGACCTGAGTTGAAGGAAGATGCTTAACCCACTGAGCCCCCCAGCCACCCCAATAGGTATCTAAGAAAGCTTATTGTCAGACTGATGTTAGATTTGTGGCTTAGGCTGCTAGCATGACCCTGAGGGAGTCGTTTACCTGATGGCGGCAGGCAGGATCGGCAAACATCTCTCCCCACCCCGAGGTCCAGCCAGTGTCAGGTACGCAGGCCCGCCTGCTAGCCTGGTTCCGTGGTTTGGTTCAGCACATCTCCCCAACGTCCTGCTCTCTGAGTCACATGCACGCCCCAGAGGTAACAGTGTCAACGAGTCTGCTGCTTCTGAGTGCAGCTGTGAGGCTCAGCTCTGGGTCAGGTGTGGCACCCAGAGCAGCCAGGCAGTCATGTGGTTCAGCAAACCTGTCAGCCCCAAGTCCAAGGTGATACTGGTCCCTTGTTCAGACCCACAGGACATGTCTGGGTCCTGCCTCAGGACTTTGTGATGTATGGCACTCTCATGGTCTCCTGGAACTTCCTGTGTGAGGTCAGCTAGTTAGTGGACACCTGTGCATTGTGTCCAATAGGGAACCAGATAAGCTGCTTCCAGTCCTCGCACATTCTATGTTTTAGATGTCTTCACAACACACAGTACAGGGCTGTCTCTGAGATATACATCTCGTTGGATCAGTCCCATTTGCCCTGTCTGGGGACAACTTGTGGACTTGCTGTCATCAGGCAGGGCCCAAATGAATGAGCGTGGGTGCCTCTTTGAGCTGGGGAGGCTGTTTTGCGGCTTGAGTGGTGGCTGGGGCAGGCAGGGTACTGCAGGGAGGAGGTCACGAGGGGCACAGGTGCCGTGACACCTGGAAGCCAATGGGACAGTGTGGACTGCCCAAAAGTAAACCCACAGGTACATAGCTAATTGATGGTGGACAAAGCAGCCAAGATGATTACATGGGGGAAGGATAACCTAGTTCACTGGAACAAACTGGATATCCATCCAGGGAAAAAAGAGCTATGACCTTATTTCATAGATCTTGGACTTAAACCCAAAAGTTACAATTATAAAATTTCCATAAGAATATGGGAAAAAAATCTTTGAAATTTTGGGTTAAGCAAGATTTCTTATGACACCAAAAGCGCAAAGCGAAAAAAAAAAAAAAAAAAAGCTACACTGAACTTCATCGAATTAGAATTTCTGCTCTTTGAAAGACACCAGTAAGAGATAAAAACGACTCGAGGCACCTTGGGGGTTCTATCGGTGAAACATCTGCCTTCGGCTCAGGTCACAATCTCGGGGTCCTGGGATCCTGATCTAGATACTTACCAAAGAGAAATGAGAACAAATGCTCAGAAAGGGACTTGAGTCCATGAACGTTGATAGCAGGCTTATCCCTAAGAGCCGGGCCAGGGAACAACCCACATGCCTATCAGGAGGGAAAGGTGTAGACAAACAGCGGATGCTGCTCAGCATTGAGGAGGACCCATCAACAATGTGGTCCCGTGAATACTTCTCAGGGGTATCATCTGAGAAGTTTGCAGACACAAGAGACACCTCAGGTTCGTGCTGTCTGATTTCGTTTTTTTGGCACCAGGAACCCATGAGAATCGGAAAGTAGATCAGTGGTTGCCAGATGCAGGGAAGATGGTGTAGCTCAATCTGGTGGTACTTGTGCGAGTTTATACACTTGTCTGAACTCAGAGGACTGCCCGCATGAGGCATGTAGCAATGCTGCCTGTGGACCCCACATCAGGAAAACCCGGAGACCGCATACCTGGCCCTGCAAGCAGGCTCTCCTCTGCATCTGCGAGCCCAGGCTACAACAGTACCCCTTTCACAGGGTTGTTGGGACAATTTAATAAGACACCACATTTTGTTTTGAGGCCTGGTGCAGACTTAAAATCCAAGCTAAATTCTATACCTGCATTTCTGTTTTTTTTTCCTTCATCATATCCTGAAAGAACATGGTTTGGGGTTTATCTCATTCCAGAATTGCTACTTCTGCAGACCCCAGGGACTACGTGCATGCTCACAGGTCACATGTCACACACCCTGGAAAAGCACCTGCTCTTGTGCCAGCTCTTGGCTGGGAAGTGGAGCTGAATCTCCTCCCCCTGCAGAGCTGCCACGTGACCATCCCTGTACCTGCACACACAGAAGAGGCCCAGCTCCGTGGGCCAAGTGAACTTTCTCTGGGCCAGGGCTGTGCTGTGAATTCCTGACTGACCTGAATGAGAACGGGCTCATTTGAGCCAACGAGCTGTCAGAACAATACATCTTAGATTTCTGCGAGGAGTCCCCTTTCACCAAGTTTTTCTGCCCTCCCCGTCCATGATGCCTGCCTGCCACTGTCTAGCCTCTGCCACTTGCCTTAGATTACTCTCCCATAACAACTCCTCTGCACATGGCCCCCACCTCCTTTGTGCACCCCCGTTACACAATGCCTGGCCGGCCACCCCGCGCGGTCTCCTGCAGAGCCTCCCGCCCGACAGCTCTTCCCACTGAGAACTCAGGGAGCAGATGGCCTCTGGCCTGCTGTTCTGTGCTGGCACCTTCGGGGAGCTGGAAGGTTTTGGCGTGAGGCTAATCTAAACTCCTAACCTCAAGTGTCAGAGCTGCGTGCCCTCAGTCCAACAAGAGGTTTGAACGAAGGGTGCGTACTGGATCGGGGTGAAGGCTAGGGTGGGACAAAGGTGGATTTGGCACCGCTTGTGTGAGATGGGGCTTCATTTGTCTTTGTGTCTCTCGCCATCTGGAAGCCTTTCTGCTGGCAACTCTTCTCTGTGTCGACTTTTCATTCCATAGGTTCCCCTCCTCTGAGTTGTGCTCAAGTTAACTTGAGAACACACAGGTCTCTGACAACATGTGGAATGTTCTATTTGTTCCTTTAGGCAATTAGCTTCACAGTCCACCGTGGCCTAGACACATGGGGATCTGACCATCATCCCTACTGTTTATCAGCTATAGGACTTGGGGTGGGATGCTCAGCTCCAGCCACCACCACCCTGGCCTTTCCTGTTGGGGGAACCAAGCTCATGTCTCCCTCAGGGGTTTGGCATTTGCTGCTGCCTCTACCGGGCCTGCTCATTTGGAATTTCTGCAGGAGGTTCCTCATTCACATCTCACTTTAAACGCCATCTGTGCAGGGGCGCCTGGCCAACTTAGTTGATGGGGCACAAGACTCTCAATCTTAGGCTCATGAGTTTGTGCCCCATGTTGGGTGTAGAGATGACTTAAAAATGATAAATGAAACCAATGCCATCCCTTCAGATAGAACTTTCCTGATCACCATTTCTGAAACACATACCTCATTGAGTACAATTGCACCATCTTCTCTTAATTTCTTTGAAGCATGTGTCCTGTTTATTAGCTTCTCATCTGTCACACTCAATGAGAACAAAAGCATCCAGAACGTGGAGCAGGGCCAGAGCTGCCTATTGTACCACGATGTCCCCAGAGCCTTGGATTGTCCCTGACACATTTACAGAGTTCTTCATATTTATTGAGTGGATCAGAGTTAGCCCCTCTATCTATCTGTAAAGTGGAGATAGTAGTACCTCCTTGTAGGGTTAGTGAAAATCATAGGACAAAAAGTTTATAAAGGGTTAGCCTGCTGCGTGGCATAGGGTGAGTGTGCTATAAACTGTGGATCTACTCACTGTCATTTCTGACCCTGTGGCCCCCTCCCAGCTGTATGAGCTGGTCCAGAGCACAGATTACGTCTTACTCGTCTATTTCACATTGCTATGCATGTAGTACACACTCAATAAAACATTGTTTATTTTTTTATTTTTATTTTTTATTTTATTTATTTTTTTTTTTTAAGATTTTTTTTTTATTAATGATAGTCACAGAGAGAGAGAGAGAGAGAGAGAGAGAGGCAGAGACACAGGCAGAGGGAGAAGCAGGCTCCATGCACCGGGAGCCTGACGTGGGATTCGATCCCGGGTCTCCAGGATCACGCCCCGGGCCAAAGGCAGGCGCCAAACCACTGCGCCACCCAGGGATCCCTTATTTTTATTTTTTAAAACATTGTTTATATGAAAAAACTTCCTCCCAGTAAATCAAGGCCTCAAGCAAATAAAATAGAAAACACATCAACTTCATGGAAGCTCATCTTTAGTTTTTAATTTGTTTAAAAATTTATTTACTTATTTGAGAGAGAGAGATAGAGTGAGCAGGGGAGGGAGAAGGAGAAGCAGACTCTCCGCTGAGCAGGGAGCCTGACACCAGGCTGGATCCCACGACCCTGAGACCATGACCTGAGCTGAAACCGAGAGTTGGATGATCAACCGAAGGAGCCATCCAGACACCCCACGTAAGCTCATCTTTTATACTCAAGTGAAGAGCCCTTGTCCCTGTGTGGACTTTCCAGACTGCCTGGTCCTGGAAGGGCTGGGGGATAGTTCCTGTGTGGCTCCCGTTGGAGCATCTGCACGTTTGCCGTCACTCGTGCTCATGGATGCGCTTTTCTCCACGAGGCTGCTCGGGGTTTGGACCTTATTTATCCTGTACTCTGGCCAGCTGGCCCTGTGCCCCCAGCACTCAGTGTAGACATGTTTAGCCCTGAAGGGACAGCGATGTGGGGATCAGGAATGCAGACCTTGGACTCAGAGCCCTTGGGCTGCAATCCCAGCTCCAAGTCTCACCCACACTAGTCTGAACCTCTCAGGCCCCAGACTGCTCTTGGCTCCCACCATATGTTCAGTAGTGTTTACTGAATTAACCTGAAAAGTTGTACATAAATTGATTTTTTTTTGTAAATAAAAGCATATTTAAACAGACAGGGAGAACTTGTTGATCCTTTGTAATATGTATAAGCATGCCTGATGTGGGGTGGGTTTTTTTTTTTTTCTGATGTGGGTTTTTTTTTTTTTTTCTGATTTCATATTTATCCTATGAGATGTGGTAAATGTGAAGTACATTTGAGAAGAGATCTATACTTTCCCCAGAATCAATTTATAAACACTTTGAGAGAACAAAGTACTGAAAGAAAAACAAACTTCCCTGGCTAGAGCTTGCAGCCTCATCAATCTGAAGCGAAAATTCTCTTTAAACAGGGTATTTCCTGTTTCAGGTTTGTCTTATTTTTTTTTATTTTTTTATTTTTTTTACCAAAGGATTTTTTTGTTGTTGTTGTTTGTTTTTTTATTCATGGGACACAGCAAGGTAGAGACATAGGCAGCGAGGTAGAGAGAAGCAGTCTCCCCACGGGGAGTCCAATGTGGGACTCGATCCCAAGACCCCAGGATCACTCCCTGAGCCAAAGGCAAACGCTCAACCACTCAGCCACCCAGGTGTCCCAGGTTTTTTTGTTTTTTTTTTTAAGATTGTGTTTATTTATTTGAGAGAGAGTGAGAGCACGAGATTTTCCCTAATTGTTTATCTTTGGCTACTGGGAAAAAATTTTAATAGTAGCAACATGATGGCATTCTTGTAATGATTAACTGCTGGTAAAACTGTGTGCTGGCAAAAAAGAATGTCAACAACTTTAGGAATTGGTCCTTTCCTCAAAGGACCTGTGGCCGTTTATCTACAAAACCAGTGTGGTTTTCACAGGTACTCTTGAAAAATATTTGAAGAAAGCCCATTTAAAAATGGTTTAAAATGGTTTTTAAATGACTAGAATGCAATTCACTCCAACTTAATATTTAATAGAGACCAGGAAGACATGGGTGCACATTCCTCACTGTGGAATAGAACCCCTTTTGTGTGTGTGTGCCACAGCAGCCTCTGATGATGGCTTGTGGCTGTGGTGACATCTTGGCACTTGAAAGTCTCTATTGTCAGTATATTTGGTAGATTTCTCTTCATTATCCATAGTGAAGCCTCAATTCAACTTTTTGAAATCTATCTCATCAAGTAGATTTTCTTGACTTTCAAGAATTATAGAGTTCTTCATGGATGCTGACCCCATGCATCCAACCATTGGAAGGACAAGATTTGTATTCTAGCAATGAGTTTGGGTTCCAGAAATCATTTTACCCTTGTACAACCTGTAGCTCTCACAGGCATTTAAGAGACACTTGTTGGGGTGATAGATATAATCTATGGCCGTAGGATAGGACAATACACTGGCTGCGGTGGACCTAGTGGTGTCCCTTCAAAATTCGCATGTTGAAGCCTTGACCTGCAATCTGATGGTCTTTGGAGGTGGGGCCTTTGGAAAGAGTTACTTTTCTGTGGGGTCATGAGGGTGGGGCCCTCAGATTAAGATAACGTATGCATCCTTTATAAGTAGAGACTCCAGAGAGCTTGCTTTCTCTCTATCTGAGCACATGAGGATATGCTTTGAAGATGGCAGTTGTTCTGCAAGGAAGAGAGCCCTCACCAGGGAGCAAAATTGGCTAGCTTCTTGACCTTAGACTTCCTAGCCTCCACACCTGGAAAAAATAAATTCCTGTGGTTTCAGCCACATAGACTGTGATATATTTTTTAAAAGATTTTATTTATTGAGAGAGAGAGAGAGAGCACAAGTGAGGGGAGAGGTAGAAGGAGAAGCAGACTTCCCGCTGAGCAGGGAGTCCGATCGATGCAGGGCTCAATCCCAGGACCCTGAGATCATGACCTGAGCTGAAGGCAGACGCTTCACCAACTGAGCTCCTTGGGCACTCCCAGAAACATGGTACTATCTAGAATTTAGAGAAGGCACAAGAAGACAGAAGAGTGTAATAAATGTCCATGTATGACTCACCGCCCTCATGCCCTTTCACCGTCCACGCTGCTCCAACCACATGCCTCCTGCTTCACTGCACATGTGGAAGCATCGAGGGACATCTGACACTTCTGCTCAGAAGACCTTCTAAAGGCTTGCTGGGGCAGGAGCAGGCACCTTCCCTGTAATGAGCCACATGGTACACATTTCAGGCTTTGTAGGGCATACAGTTGCTGCTGCAGCGTGAAAGCAGCAACCAACACATCTCAACAAGTAAGTGAGGCTGAGTGCCAATAAAACTTTGCAAAAGGATGCTGAAGTTTGAATTTTGTATGATTTTCACATGTCACAGACTCTTCCTCTTCTTTCTGAGGCCCCTTCCCCCACCCCAACCATGAAACAACGTGAAAATCATTGTTGCTCATGGGCAATACAGAAACAGACAGAGGGCTGGATTTGGCCTATAGCTTGTCAACCACAAGGGTGGGGAACAGATCAAGGGAGCAGGAGGGCACGCAGGGAGACACCCTCCACCCTCGGGGCTGCTGCAGGGGTCAGGGACCAAACTTTACCAAACCTGCATGGAGGACACAGAATGGTAAGTTTGCCATTATTATTAGTACTATCAACCCTGCGTTTATTGATTTCGTCTTATGCCCTGAGCACAATGTTGGGGCTGAGCATAGACAAATAAATGAGTTACATAGTTTTTGCCACTTAGTCTAGTTGGGAAGACAGATGCATTTTTTTTTCTGTGTCATGTGGTAAGTACCATGATAAATAAAAAAAGCAAATGGGACGCCTGGATGGCTCATTCTATGGAGCATCTGACTTTTCATTTCGGCTCAGGTCATGATCACAGGGTCCTGAGATTGAGCCCTATGTGGGGCTCCTCGCTCAGCAGGGAGTCTGCTTGAGATTCCCTCTCTCCCTCTCCCTCTGCCCCTCCCCTCACCCCCGTGCATGAGCACACTCTCTAAAATAAATCTAAAAAATAAAATAAAAAGTAAATATAAAAATGCAAATAATATACATGTATGTATACATGTATTTATACATTCATGCACATGCACAAATGGCTACAGAATATAGATGACATATGAATTCAAACATGATTCCAGTGCAAGTGCCTTCCATGAAGGTAGGCACTTCACACAAGAGTAGGAGGGTTAAGGGAAGGTGTCTGAGGCAAAGGGGAAAGACGGGTAGGCGTAAAGAGGCTTCCCTTCCTGGCGGGAGGCTTCTCCCCATCTGTCTTCTGGATGACTGATCTCTGGAGGGGAACATGGGAGAAGAGGGAGTCAATTTGTAGGCTGAGAAGCCTGTGGAAATGGAGCATCTGAGGTTTCCAGAGGGGGGATGATTTGTGGGATGTCACGTGGTGCTTGGTGATCCAGACCTGGCTACCTCTTCCATCTCTGACGACTCCCCTCCGTGTTCACTGGGCTCCAGGCATGCTGTCCGGCCTTTCTGCTGTTTCTTTAAGGTGCTCCTGACACTCCTGCCCCAGGCCCTTTGCGCTTGCTGTTCCCCTGGGCTGGAGTCCAATTCCTCCCTCATTTGTTCCTCAAATGTCCTGTCCGACCACCCTAGCCAATACTGATCATGGTCTCTTAGGTTTGCCTTGATGCTTTCCCCTCTGGTGATTATGATCTCCTCCTTTTACACTCTAACTCCACACTAGAACACAAGCTTCACGAAGTCAGAGCATGTGTTTTGTTTAGAGTTTTATCTCTAGAGTCTGGGACACTGCCTGGTAAAATACAGACATGTAAGAATGTCAGTGACATGAATCACCAGGAGATGTGGGAAGAGTGGAGGGACACAGGATGGGCTGTGGGCAGAGGGTCAGCAGGTCGACCCCACAGGTTGAATGCCCCAGAAGGGGAGAGGCAGGAAGACAGGGAACAGCTGAGGGAAGTGGGAAAGGAGGGAACTCGAACACTGGAACTCCAGCCCAACAGATAAGGAGTGAGTCTGTGCCTGGGGGTGAGCTGGGATCGGGGCACCCCACCCCGCTCTGGGCCTGTGGCTTATCTCTCCCGGAGTGGCGTGCAGATTGAGAGAGAAGAGAGCAGCCTTGCCAGGCAGGGTGAGGGAAGCAAACAGCCCATCCCAGAGCTGGACATGAAAGGCACAGCCATCACATGGGATGTATTTGGTTTCATGCTTCTAGGGTTAAAAAAAAAAAAAAGGAAACAAAACAAAACCCTCAACCCAGGCCTACCTGCTGTTTGGCACCAGAGCACCTTCTCTCTTGGGCTGGATGTGAGCTCCAGGATGGGGGCCAGCTGCTGCCCCCTCCCTTCTCGCTCCTGCCCGGTGGTTGTGAAAACAGGCAGTAAAGAAACAGAAGCAGGCCATCCTCCTGACTTTTTCTCTCCTTGCTTCTATTTCCATTATGATCATTTTATTAATAAGCCAGGGTGGCCAGTGTTCATGTGAAATACAAGGTACAGCGTGTGACCAGCTTCCAGGTGGTAAAGAGACGTGTTTTCTATTGCCCAAAACTGGAAGTTTGGTGGATCATGATATCTCAGGTTGTTTCTGAGATTTTTTTGTGTGCAAGAAAATAATGAAAACCAGTGTAATACAGGGCCAGTTTTTTTTTTTAGGGCTAAATGGTCCCTCAATGAGCTGTGTGTTGCCAGGAAGGATTCTTGCTGTCTGTGTATGCGCTGGCTTTTGGGATGGGATGCCCGCTGGTGGTCTTCTGCAGCCTAGCTGATGGCAGCTTCATTCTCCGGCACAAACTTCTTAGACTTATCCTTGACTTCTTTCTCTCATATTCCATAGCTAACCTGTCAGGGAATTCCGTGGGGTGGGCCTTCACCCCTTCGTCAGGCCACGGCTGCTGCCTAAGCCACTCCCGTGTCCAGCCTGGCTTACTGCAACAGCTTCCTGCAGGTTCTCGGCTAAGGCCCAGTGGGTTCTGCCCAGCAGGCAGGGGGTCCCAGAGAAACGGTGGTCAGATCATCTGCTCCAAACCCTTCCAGGGCTCTCCACTTCGCTGGGAGTGTGGCCAACGCTCTCGCATGGGCCAAGTGCGCCCGTGTCACTGTGCTGTCCTCCTGTGGTCTCTGCAGTTGCCTGGCTCCCAGGCAGGCTTCCTGGAGGAGGGGTCATGTGCACATGTGCTCCTCCAGCTCGGGGGCCTCGGGTCTGGGTCCTGGGTCTGGTGGGGTCATCTGCTTGGACCACCCTCCATAGAGTTGTACCTGCAGGCTCCTCCCCCAACTTCTTTTAATTTTGTCTTTGTACCCCTACTGGTAATTTGTGTAATTATTACTAATACGCTGCGCTATTACACTGCACTGTGCCTCCAATTTTTGTTCTGTGCATCAGTATGAGCACTCCCCATGCGCGGCAGGTGTTTGATAAACGCTGAACCAACAGCCGGCATGGAGCCCCTGCTAACCTACCTAGGCGTCAAACCGCGGTTTTGAAGAATTTTGCATTCTCAAGGAATTAGCCCTTCTTCATCTTTTCCAGGTACGTGGCCAGGGTGCAGGTATTTGCTGGATATCTGGAAAAGGGGGTGCCTGTCCTGGAGGCTGGGTGCTGGCAGTGCTGTCCTCGTCTCGCTTCTCAGCCTCCCTCCAGAGGACGGCCTCCCCGAGTGCCCCCCCCCCCGCTCTTCCCCGGAGTGTCCCTCACGGGATCCGCCCCCCCAGGGCCCCCATCCCCCATCCCCCAGCACCCAAGGGCCCCTTCCCCCAGCACCCGCTCCTCTCTCCCTCCTTCCCCTCCCAGGGCCCTCGCCCCCCCACCCCGCCCCGCCGCCAGAGTTCTCTCCTCCTCCCTCCCCCACCCCAGTGCCTGACAGGCTCGGCAGCCGCCTTCCTCAGAAGGCTGCTGGGCACACTTTTTGTTTTTTGTTTTTATTTATTTATTCATGAGAGACACAGGAAAGAGAGAGGCAAAGACACAGGCGAGAAGCAGGCTCCATGCAGGGAGCCCGACGGGGGACTCGATCCCGGTCTCCAGGATCAGGCTCTGGGCTGAAGGCAGGTGCTTAAACTGCTGAGCCACCCGGGCTGCCCTGGGCACACTTGTAACCGTTTTGAAGGCTTGTTTATTGTGCCTGTGGCAAAAATATGTACGACCTACCGTTGAAGTCATTTTTAAGTGCATTCCTTCATTAAGTTAAAGCGAGTCAGACCGGAGCGTCGCACCGGAGTCCCGGCGAGTGGCCGCGAACCGGCGCCCCCCGGACCGCCCCGCGGGTCTCCCAGCCCGGCCCGCGCAGGCGCGCTCCCGGCCCCGCCCCGCCCCCCCCGCCCCCCCGCGCGTCCCCGCTCCCGCCCGCGCAGGCGCGCTCCCGGCCCCGCCCCCCCGCCCCCGCCGCGCGCCCCCGCCCCCGCCCGCGCAGGCGCGCTCCCGGGCCCGCCCCTCCCCGCCGCCGCGCGCGGGGGGCGGAGCGCAGAGGGCGCGCGGGCGGTCGCGGGCGCGGAGCAGACAAAGCGGCGGCGGGGCCGCGGGGGGTAGGCCTGCGGCTCGGCGGCGCCCCCGCCCGCGGGGAGGGCTCGGAGGACCGCCCACGCCGCGGCCGCCTCGCAACAGGTCGGCCGCCTTCCGGGAGCCTCGCCCTGCGCCGCCGCCCCCCGCTCCCGAGACCTGGGCGCCCCGCTCGGCTCGGGCCGCGGCTCCATGCGGTTCGGCTCCAAGATGATGCCGGTAAGCGCGCGGACGGGCGCCCAGCCGGGGGCGGGGGCGGGGGGCAGCTCGCGGCGCGGCCGCCCCCGCCGCCCGCCGCAGCCCCGAGCCCTCCGGGCCCCCGGCCCCCGCCCCGGCCCCCGCCCCCGCCGGCGGGCAGCTGCGCGCGCACGGCCGCCGAAACTTTCCTGGGTCCTCGGTGCGGTCGCGAGCGTCGAGAACTGGGCCCGGGAGTCGCGGCTGCTTTGTCCTTTTAGAAAACTTTTTGTCAGAGCGAAATAGGCACAAAACTTGCCCTTGCCTTAGTTTTGCTTGCGTTTCGCTCTCTGCGACGGCAGCCCGACTGCGCCCCGGGCTCCCCTCCCCCACGGGCTCCCCACCGGGCCCCCCGCTCCCCTGACCCTCCTCCCCCCAGGTCCCCGCCCCGAAGCCCGGGCTCCCCCTGCCCGCGAACCCCACTGAGCCCGGGACCCCCTACCCCTGAGCCCCACTTCGACCCCCCAACCCTACAGAGCTCCCTATCCCCCCACGAGCCCCCCCACCCCCACGCCTCCTCCGGACGCCCCACCCTAATCCTCCGGGTACCCTGAGACCTCCTGAGCTCCCTGGCTCCCCGAACCCCCAGCGCCGCGAGCCCCGGCCAGGGCAGGGCAGGGCCCCCTGCGGCCGCGGGCAGACACGGGTGGAGTGGGTGGAGCGGCGCTTTCCTTCTCAGCGCCCGCGCGCTGGGGGGCCCGAGGGGCGCTGCGCTGCTGGGGGCTCGTGCACGCCCCCCAAGCTGTGCTCGCGCCTCTCCCCCAACCCCGGGTCGCTCCGCGGCTCTTGGTGCTTTCTTAGGGCCTCCTGTGCGGGGAGGAAGCAGCAGGGAACTTTCAGCCCATCTGTGGGCTCCCTGATAGGCCGTCACAGGGGGAGAAGTTTGGTCCCTGGTCCCCGCCTCTGTCGTGGGGGGGAGTCCAAAAGGGTCAGGGTCCCAGCCGACTGGTCTAAATTGGAGTTGTGCAGTTCCGCTGGTTTGGGATATTTTGTCCCGCCAGGATTAAGGGATTTGGGAAGTGTTAGTTATGCATCCTGTTTAACACCTAGTTACAAAGTAAATTTTGTGATGCACATACCCAGTGTTACAATATGGACCTGGATGAGGGGAGTTTGCTATTAAAATCTCTATCCCTTGGATTTGCATTTCTCTCTCTGTCTTTTTTTTTTTAATTTTTATTTATTTATGATAGTCACAGAGAGAGAGAGAGAGAGGCAGAGACATAGGCAGAGGGAGAAGCAGGCTCCATGCACCGGGAGCCCGACGTGGGATTTGATCCCGGGTCTCCAGGATTGCGCCCTGGGCCAAAGGCAGGCGCTAAACCGCTGCGCCACCCAGGGATCCCTCTCTCTCTCTCTCTCTCTCTTTTTTTAACATTTCTTTCTCTTGAAATGACTTTTGCAGATTGTCTCTAAATTTTCCTAAAAATAGAAGCAAGACAAGTATTGGTTGCAATGTGATTTTTTTTTTTTAAGATTTTATTTATTCATTCATGAGAGAGAGGTGGAGAGGCAGGCATCCTGTGGGGAGCTCAAAGTGGGACTGGATCCCAGGACCCCAGGATCACTCTCTGAGCTGAAGGCTGACACTCAATCACTGAGCCACCCAGGTACCCCTGCAGTGTGATTTTTTAAGGATAGTTTCATGTCAAGGTATCCTTAAAACTAAGGAGTTTTCCCTCTCCCAGCGATATTACCGGATGATCAGAATTTATAAAAAAGTTATGTTGCTCTTGAGACGTTGTGGTTCTCATTGCACTGAGCACAGACTCAAAGCCACCAACAACAGCCAGAGCTTCACTATTTGTTCCGCTATGACCTTTGGGACCAGAACTGCCTTCTTTTAAAAAGTGATGTGTCTCAGACTCAGCATCTGTAAAATGGGGGTGATGATCATACTGGCTCTTTGGGTGGTGCTGAGGATCAGGGCTGCTGGTTCTGAAGCAGCGAGTCCAGTGCCCAGCTTGTAAGAGGGACGACGTAAGACCTTTTCTAGAGTTTGCAATCTTGGGATCCATAAACACGTGAAGCAAGTTTTCATTTAGTGGCATCATATTATATGTGTCTTTATCCTCTCATATCTTGGGTACTTGAAAAGAAACCTGTTTTCTTAACATTTATTTCTCATCTTTGGCTTTTAATATACTTGGATTTTAATTTTAAAGTTGAGTGAGGTTTCATATCTTATTACTTTGAAAATTCCTAACCAATTTATTGGGGAAAGCAGTGTGCTTCATATGAAAAAATGGATCATCTCAGGATGTAGACAGTTGCCTTGATATGCTTTTATTGTTGTGCTGATTAAAGGTACCTAACAAAAATTGCTATTTTAACCATTTTCAAGTGTGTAGTTCTCTAGCACTAAGTACATTCCTTGATTTGCCTTTAAAGGCATTCTAAAGATAACAGCTTGCTATTTAGACAGCATTATATACAAAATGTTTGTATATTTTCTCACCAAATGGTAGAGAATCAAGTGATTTTTTTATGTGGGACATGAAGTGATAATTGGACCCAAAACCAGAAGGAAAAGGTGCATTTTAGTAGGCTAACTAAAAATAAGTAGGCAAACAGCTGAGTATCAGGGTGGAGGTAATGATAGGGTGCGGCAGAGTGGCTGTGATAATTAACACTCATTTTCAGATACCCACCAAAGCATCTCTGATTCTCTGATATTTCTACAACTTGGTAAGAAGAAACTGATTAACCTCTTCTACTTGGCACCGTATTTTCCTTTATCGAAGAATGTGTTGTTTGCAGGTTGAGAGTATGGCTTTTTGAGTTGAGCCATCCTTATTGTACTTGGCTACCAAATAAAGGGAGGTAAGTATTAACAGCAAAATTTCTCAGCTATTTAAAATGATATCAGATATCTTTTTTTATCGCTTTCATTTTGTAAAGCATTATACCGAAGCAAAGCATATATTCAAAAATATTTTTATGAGTTTAGCTAACCTAAAAGGATTCACTGTACTTTTGGATGTAGTTTTATACAAATTTCTGTACGGCTATTGAAATGGTAAATTAAAAACAAAACAAAACAACACATAAAACCACATGGTATTGTGCAGGGCCACATGGAAGGCCAGAGGACTTGAATTTGCCTGTCTGGCAGGTACTGTGTGTTAGGCATACAAGGTCCAACTGTGATGGAGATGCGCTGTGTCGTGCTGTCCCGTATGGCAGCCACCAGCCATCTGCAGCTACAGCACTAGAAATGTGGCCGGTGGGATGAGAAACTGAAATTTTAAGACAATTATTTAGTTTTGATTACATCTAAATAGCCACATGTGCCTGGTGGCCACTGTATTGATACTGTAGTCACTTTGACAAAGTAGCACACAATTGTATGTTGGAATTGCACATTTGCAGCCTCGTGTTTCCATTAATACTTTAAAATGAAATTGTAATGGCCTGTTTACCCCTGATGACTTGGGAAGTGGGTTTTCCAGTTATTTAGTTCAGCGTTCTCTTTGAACCAGTCTCTTTGGGTGGCCCTGATACAGATAATGTTCTCAAGAAAATGATAGCTTACTTTAAAAAGCTCAATTGACCTGATCGTGATTTAAGTTTTAAATTTGTGGCATTTTCCCTTCTAAGGCCGCAGTATATCATAATTATTTCTAGTTATTCCATGATGCTGTAGGACAGTATCTGATCATGAGAGCTGCTAGTTTGGGAAGTCTAGGACCAAAAAAATAGATTCTTGCAGTATCTCCTTTAGAAGTCTGACAGCTGGTGGGTAGGATTTCTGTATTTCTAAAGGAAACTACCTGTGCAGCTCACAGACCAAAGGCATGACTGGCTTAAATACTTGCGTTATTTCTGTAAAAGGGTGGTATTACTTGCATATATTTTCCAAACTGAAATTATGTGTTGAAGTTAAAAAGCTGTCAAGTTGGGACGCCTGGGTGGTTGAGCGGTCAAGCGTCTGCCTTCAGCTCAGGGCGAGATTCCGGGATCTGGGATCGAGTCCTGCATTGGGCTCCTTTGCGGGGCACCTGTTTCATCCCTCTGCCTATGTCTCTGCCTCTTTCTCGGTGTCTCTCATGAATGGATGAAATCTTTAAAACAAAACAAAATTTCAAGTTACAGCTTTAGAACATTGTGTTTATATGATTATACCATGTGGTAAAAGAATTTCTTCTTGTTGAATAGTAATGTAGCAGGTTAATTTAGGTTTTATTCCAGAATAAAGTTTAAGGTCGGTTGTCTATCTTTATAGAATTGTGATTCTCAAAGGCTGTTAAATCCTCTATTCTTTAAAAACATGACAAGTACCTCACATTTTATGTGCTTGTGACTTCTGCTATATTCATTAAAAGCTGAAAAGTATTAAAAATTTTCTGCATTTTTACCTCTTTCAGGGAAACAGTTTAGACTTTATAAGGAACTTTAGCACAAGCATACAGCTGCTTGTGTTTTAACACTTGAAGATGATTTTAAGTATCTGGAGGCCATGAGAACAGAGGGTCATTTACTCATGTGCTGCAACTGTTTTCTCTCCCACATCCCCTGCCCTCCAACAGTAGAAAGTGGAAACAGTGGAACAAAACCTGCTTTTTTTGTTTTTCCTGAAGCTTTTAAGGAATACTGTAGACCTTTATCTGTTGGTAATCTGTCACTGTGTGGGGCATTCCTTAAAAAGTCTGTTTAAAGCAAACTCATCACTGAGTCCTTCTTGGTACTCCTGTGTCATGGAGGGCCTCTTACCAGCTCAGAGAGGGGACTGTCCACCAGTGCCTGTTGGTGTGATTTGCCGTCTTGGGTTGCGAACCTCTTACCAGCCTCTACTAAGTATCAAAGGATAAGGAGAGTGGGGTAGGAGAGTTTAGGAATCTGGAATGTTCTTTTCCGCTCATGCCACTCTACCAAGTCAAACATGATTGAAATACTTGCCTTTTGGTGTGCTATGTTCTGAAGAGAACATTTTTCTTTAATGAGATGTAATTGAGAAAAGGAAACAGATGACAGACCGTGTATGAAATATATACTTATTTTGGAGTGCTGAGTGAGACATTAACATTTTACATTCTACTGGGGAGAGTCAAGAAGAGGTTGTAGTAGATAGGGGATCACCAGGTGACATGGTGGCAGGGCTCTGAAAACATTTTGTGTACTATCTCAGCAGAAGAAAATTATTTTATGAAAGAAATGTGTATTCTAAACAGAGATAATGTGTAGGAAAAGTAGCTTCCCAGACTCAGCAACTTGTCATTTTTAGATTTCTTTTTCTACCTAAAATTTATCCAAAACCAAATGATGTATTGAGATGATAAGAGAACTAAGTTTTCATTGAAAATATTCATTTGGCCAGTAAATACTGAACTTTTATTTTTTTTTATTTTTTAACTTTATTTTTAAAGGATTTTATTTATTTATTCATGAGAAACACACAGAGAGAGGCAGAGACACAGGCAGAGGGAGAAGCAGGCTCCATGTAGGGAGCCCGATGTGGGACTCAATCACGGGTCCCCAGGATCAGGTCCCAGGCCGAAGGTAGGCTCTAAACTGCTGAGCCACCAGGGCTGAACTTTTACTTCTTACATGCCTACTTTAGTTGTTTCTTTAGAAATACATTTTTAGCTCAGTACTACTTTTTTTTTTTTCCTAAAGATTTTATTTATTTATTCATGAGAGAGGAGACAGAGAGAGAGGCAGAGACACAGGCAGAGGGAGAAGCAGGCCCCATGCAGGGAGCCTGACGCAGGACTCGATCCGGGGACTCCAGGATCACACCCCGGGCCGAAGGTGGTGCCAAACTGCTGAGCCACCCAGGTTGCCCTAGCTCAGTACTACTGTATTTACATTTCAAACACTACAGTAAAAGCCTCTAAGACACAAGGTTAGAAAAGTAGTAGGAAGCCATAATGAGTAAATGGGTCTAGAACTCCAGTTTAAGGCGCTAGTGCTAGTAATGGAAGAGGGACTGCACAGTGGACTGACCTTGCACAGTGGAGGGGAACACTTCTGTGCAAACAGCTGTGGGCTCAAAAGCCCTGTGCTCTGGGTTCTCTCCCGGGGGAGGGCGCAGGAGTTCCTCCTGAGACCCCACCTGTGCCCCCCAATCCCATCCAATTTCCCCATGACCTTGTGAAGCCAGTCTTCTCATCCTTGTTCCATAGATGAGGAATTTGAAGCTCAAAAGGTTTTAGGAATTTGCTCCTGGTCACTCAGCCAAAATGAGATATGAACCAGGTCTGCCTGCAGACAAACACTCTCTGAGGCAGCAGTGCCTATATCAGGCTCTTTCTGTATGCTCTTGGCCATGGTGTTCTTTTGGTGAATGAGAACTTCAAGCAGTGCTCTTTAGGACATAACTACAATTGCTTAAGTCAGGAAAGGAAAAGACATTTTTCTGTATTTAAACCCAAACTGGGTGAGAAGATGAGTGTCGAATGACTCGGAGGAGACCACCTTGCCCAGTGCAATGGAAAAATACTTAGTGCTTGTTGTCTGTGTGCCTTGAACGCTCGGTGGAGATCTCAGCCCCTCCCTGGCATTGGCAGGAGGAGAGAAGAGGTGGGATGGCTACCATTTGTAGGAAGCGTGTGAAATCCTCTTCTCTGGAGGGTGTTCTTAAACAGGGCTGGAAAGGCCACGATGCTGGAAGAAAGGATCTAAGTGAATGGGTGTGTAGGGAGAACAGAAGGATGGGAAGACTTAAGTCACGTCTGCAGGGGTCTGGGTGCTGTCCCCAATCTTTGATCTTCAGCTGGTTCCAGAGGCATGAGTGGTACAGTAGTGACCTGACCTGTGCTTGATTGATCCCAGGATCCTGAGACCATGACCTGAGCTGAAGGCAGCTGCTTAACCAGCTGAGCCACCCAGACGCCCCCAGAAACTGATTTTGGATGAGATCACCATAAATCATTCGTCCTCTTTAACCTGTTGATTGTATTTGGATGGCTGTTTGGGCCAACATCAGTTTAGCAGAGACTTTGAAACTGTGTGCTGTGTCTCGGGCACTGTTCTAAGTGACATGGAACCAGGAGAGGAGAAGACTGTGGCCAGGGGGCTTACCTTCCATGGAGTGGAATGGGGAGGGGTGGGGGACATGGAGAATAGGAAAGAAGGGGGTGAGAGTGGGATTCCAGTAGGATCAGTTGGCTGGGATGTCTGCTTTAGATTGGGGGCCAGGGAAGTGCCAGTTCAGCTGAGACCTGGAGTTGGAGTTCAGCACAGGAGGAGCTGGTCCTGTGCGTCACGTGGACAGAGTCTGAGCTGGGGGCATAGGCAGGAGGAAACAGTGCAGCCCCAGAGCACTGGCATTCCGTGTATAGCGGGAGCACTGGTGGGGATGCGGTAGCCCTGGGGGAGTGACAGCAGGGCCTGCAACTCATCAATTCTAAAGACCTAGGAGAGCCAGTTGTGCAGGAGCCAGAGGGGATCAGCAGGAGAGGCGGGGAGTGGGAATGCGTCTCAGGGCCTTAGGAGGAAGGTCCACAGACAGCAGTGTAAAGGGAGCAAAAGCCATACCTTATCACCCCAAGGGCCCAGCCGATAGTGTGAACTGGTGGTGAACTTGTTATCTTAAATAAAGCAGTCACTTTACCTGCAAAACTGGGTTTATTGGGAATAGCAGAGAATGGCAGTTTGGGACCTGCGAGCTGCGTCAAGACCATGGACAAGTCCAGCCAATGAAGGAGAAGAACATTGTTTTATGGGCAAAGAGGAGAGGAGGCTGGGAGGGATTGTTCTGAAGCAAAGGCCGCTGGAGAAAAGGCAGAGTTGAGGGTGATGGTGACTTGTCACTGGCTGAGCTGCAGGGGTGCTCACTTCTTGCGGGAGTTGTAGCGCCCATCTTTCCCATTGGGGCCTGGAGTTCAGGATTCTTCCTGATTGAGGGTTCTTCTCTTGGGTTTGACACTGACCCTGAGTCATGGGGCTGCCTCTTTCAGCCTCCCCTTCTGCACCCAGAATCCACCTTAGTGACCTTTCCCTTTACTGACTTTCACAGACTCGATGGACACAGTTTGTCTGCTCTAATGACACGCCGCCGCCGTGCCACTGAGAAACCCAGGGTGAGAGAAGCAGCAGGAGTACCTCCCAGGGTTGAGAATAAGACGAGGCAGGAGTGAGGGAAGACTGCTCCTGTACCCGCAAGCTTCTTCCTAAGGGATTAGAGAGAAACCAGACTTTATAGAATTAGGGAGTTCTGAAGAGCTCCAGAGGAGTGGTCATTCACTGGGGTTCTGAGTAGGGCAAATCCGGTTTTTGAAGGAAGCCCTGACCTTAAAAATGTTTTACAGCAACTGTACTTTGGACCAGGTGACTGGACCGCCTTGGCAGCTTTGCTAGGTTCACCTACAAGTCCCTTTACCAATTGTCTTTTAAATCAGGGATAGCTTCCTCTTATCAACAGATGCATAGAAGCCAGCCATCTAGGAAATTCAGGTCTACAGAGGGCCTCCTGACTGTTTTTCTGAACCACAGTTGCTAGCTAGTTTGTGATAGGTGGGTCATTTTGGTAATTTGCTGATTTCTAGAAAAAGGGGGCTATTTTGGATAAGACTTTATTTTAAAGGTAGAAAGGTCTTCCCTGGCAGGTTTTGCTTGTTGCTGCAAGCCGCTGGAGAGGTGGGGGTTGGCCCCCTTTCCTTTGGGTCTTGCATGTCCCTGCCATCCCATGCCATCCTTGTATCCCAGCCCCGCTCTGGCCCCGATGCTCCCGCCGCCTCCTGGCCCGGCTCCTGCCGTCCTCTCCTTATTTATCTTTCTGCTCTATTCTCTGCCCCTTTGGTCCATTCTACATACTGGTTACCCGGAGTTTTTCCTGAAATGGTCTTCCCTCTCCAGAATACTCCAGGAGTGCGGGATGAGCTCCCTAGTCAGGTGAAAAGGGTCTGATGGCTAGCCTGGTGGGTTTCAGCCCTTCTTTGCCAACCACATGCTTCCATTCCAGAGTCCTGAGCCTCACAGGAGACGTGATGGAAAGATGCAAAACACCAAACAAGTCAGCATCCGCTCCCACTACAGTCTCTGGCCTGCCGTTGGCATTGCGTCTCCCTTCCAGGAGATGCGCCTCCTGCCTCGTCAGTGCCCCTGGGGGGGATCTGCATTAGGGCTGGTGGCGGGCTAGGCACTTGTGTTCTGGTGCTCATGGCAAGTTTAGCCCATCACACGCTTCCGTCCACAGCGAGCTCTGTGCCATCTGATTGCGCTGTGACCCTGTGTTTGAGAGAGAGACATCAGGTGTGCACACTGCAGCTTGGGTTGAGAATTGACCTGTCCATGTTTATGTGTCCAGTCTTGCCCCCACTGTCACATTTCAGCAGCTGGAGGACTGTGGTTATGATGCCACGCCTGTGCTCTCACGCCCCTGGGCCCCACACGTGATGTTCCTCTTCCTGCAGAGCCTCTGAGGTGTGGCCAGGTGTTCACAGCCCCCTGGAGCTCCTGGAGGCCAGGCACATGCCCTTCCCTTGAGGGTTTCTAGTGCTTGGCGCACTCTTTGACACACAGTGGGGACTTAATATTGTTTGAGTGAATGAGTGTTTGAGTGTTCCTTTTTTTTTTTTTTTTTTTTTTTAGAGATTTTATGTATTAGAGAGAGAGAGAGAGAGAGCGCCCGTGAGCAGGGGGAGAGGGAGAAGCCTGAGCAGAAGGCAGACGCTTTCCTGATTGAGCCACCCAGGAGCCCCTGAATGTTCTTTTGTTTGGTCTTCTTGGTGTGGGGGCGGTTCTCACCCACCTATATTGTGATTAGCTTTTGAGCTTCTTTAGAGAGTTCACAGAGCTGAAACCTTTGAGGGTGGAGGAACACTTCATTGGTGTATGAGACAGAAAAGGGAGAACTGGAAACCCTGGACTGGTTGTCCTCATGGCATCATGGGTAGCTCTGAGAAATAGTGTGCTTAGTGAAGAAAAGCGAGAAATCAGATGAAAAGTGCCTTTCTGTGAAATCATCCTGCACACACGAAGCACCAGCGCCAGCGGTAGAGAACAGCGGGGTCTGGATGGGTGGTGACCTAGTTAAATATAGTTTTTAGTCCTCTTAGTGTATTTGGTGTTTGTGTACGACAGATATTGAAAGCAGAGTGGCCTCATGCAAGTTGCTCTGTAGCATATATTTGGAATTTGAGATCTATTTCAGGCCTAAGGCATAGTTGAAAAGGAGAGGACAGATTTCTTAAGTTACTCTAAAATAAGCAGAAAGGGAATCCCTGGGTGGCTCAGCGGTTTAGCGCCTGCCTTTGGCCGGGGGCGTGATCCTGGAGACCCTGGATCGAGTCCCATGTCAGGCTTTTCTTGCATGGAGCCTGCTTCTGCCTCTGCCTGTGTCTCTGCCTCTCTATCTCTTTTGAATAAATAAATAAAATCGTAATAAAATAAAATAAGCAGAATGCCTTTTTTCCTCCTTTGAGCCATTGTCTGCTTTGGGAAAGCTCACTTTGAAGTTCTACCACACGTTTGTGGAGGAGCTCACTCTTGCTCATGCTCTGCTCTGCTGACTCTCCAGGCTGCCATGGAGCTCTGCGTGTCTGCCCCACAGCATCCGTGCAACTCCGTGAGCACGTGTTGTGGACTTGCTGTGTGTGAGATCTGAGATAGCATGGGGGGTGGAGGAAGCCTTTAAGGGTCAGAATCTCTGTCCTAAAGGAATTTGTAGACCAGTGAAGTAGATAAGACAGGTATAAACAACTGTGTGTGAGTGGACGTTGGAGAAGCAAAGAGAAAATTTTCTTGTGGCTGGAGGGGTGTGTGTGTATATGTGTATGGGTGGAGGAGGTGCTGACGGCAGTTTGAGGGTCTTTCAGTTATTCTAGAAGCATAGGGATGACTTGGACACTAAAGCGACAGGGTGTACCAACAAGTGAGCTAACCCAGGAGATGTGTGAAGAAAAGTATGGCTTTTTAGGTTTCTCATTTGGTGATTTGAGCCCACGACCATGCAACAGATCATGTAAACCAAGTTCTCTGAAATTCAAATTCTGCAAAGATAAATATGAGTGTCCGTGAATGTTTCAATACTGTTACCATGTTAGCTCCTGGTGCTGCGATGGTTTATGTGTGCTGGACAGGCCACTATGCTTGGTGGTCACTTGTTAGTGAGATAGCTCTGAAAGTGAGCTCTGTGTCCCATCCCTGCTCAAAACCCTCCAAGCTGGTGCTCCTCAAGCTGTGATGGAGTTGTGGGGCCCACCCCAACGGCTTCTGATTCAGGAGGTCTGCTGGGAGGGGGACCCCGTGGCCAACGCTTTCTGCTGTGACAGGTCCCTGGCTAATGCCCATGTCCTTGGTCTGGGGACCACAGTCTGGGAACCCCTCTAGTGACCTTTTGTATTAGAAAGCCTACTTGCTCTTGACCTTCGGGGCCCTGGTGAGTGAGCTTATTAGCACTGCCCCTTCTTTCTGTTTGTGTCTGCTGAGCCTTCTTATGGGATGTCTCCTCCCAGGGGTTCCAGGAGGCCCCTTGGGCCTCCATGCAGATGCCTCTCTGTGCAGATGCCTCTCTGGGGGGGCTGCGGGCCTTCCTGTCCCTGCCTGTCCCAGCCATGCCTGGGCTGGCTTAGTTGGTGCTTAGGAAATGCTAGTGGGTGCAGGTGGGAAAGATGTCCAGGCCAACAAGCAGTTGGGGCTGAAAGGGGACAGAACCAGGAGCTTCTTCAGAGGGATGGACGTTGGGAGGACACCAGCCCCGTGAGTCTCAGAGGCAGCAATGCTGTAGGCTTGCAGGCACGAAGCGGGGATGTAATAGACGTCTGGGAGCAGTGTGCAGCTTTCTGAGAGAGCATGATTTCTCCGTATGCAGAGTATGTTTCTCTCAAAGTAGCTGTTTCCTATTTGCTGTATTATTTTTTTCTGGAATGGGGGTTATCTTGGAAGATGACTGTTCTCTGGATGACACTGAGTGGTTGGCAATCTCCCTGTTTGATGGACTTCTCTTGCTGTCCAGATCACTGTTGAAACTTCCCATGTTGTTGATTTCTAACTTTGTTCACATGCTGGAGTGGCCAAAAGAGTGAAAAAATACCCATTGATTATGATTTTATGATGTTGCTTTAACTAACTCAAATGTGGCCAATGGAAGCTGATGGACTGATTTTAAAATATGCTGTAATAAAAAGCAGTGCAGTTAATGTTCAAGTGGGCTTAAACATCACTGACCCTTAATGGAGTGCTGGTTGATGTAACTCATGGTCTTCTATGAAGGATTGATGAGCAGCAGCCCAGTGGCCTTGAGAGTAAATTCTGGGCAGGAGTCAAGGCAGCCTGGAAGCAGTGGTGCCCTGATAGCCCAAACAAAGCTGTGCTGGTCTCTGAGGGCCAGGACTGGGAGATGCCAGTCCTGCACCCCGAGGGAGGCTCCCCACACAAGTGGATGTGGAGATCTGGGCGGAACACTGGGCTTTCAGGCTGGCAGCCTGGTTCACAGGGAAGCCCACCTGTGAGGAGGCGTGGCAGGAGATCCTGGAAGGTGGGGATGACCTGCATGTCATTTCTAGCCCTTCTGTTCTCCGCAGTCATGGCTGGGCTGACAAAGCTTTGGCTGATGCCTCCTGTTTGTTCATTCAGTCCCTGTTCTGTCTGATTGTGTTAGGGGAGATGTTTGCCCTGAAGGGCTTCTCTTCCAGAAGGCCACCCTGGGCCTTGGCTGTGGGCAGGGTGCAGCACAGTGTAAAAGGAAAGTGGTGGTTTGCATTTCTCCCTGCACAGGGGTGTGTCAAACCCCAAATGGGGCTGACTCCTCCCTGATCTCCCCACCAGCCTTGTTGCTAGCTGGCTGTCCTTACGCTGAGTCCCTGTGAGTTGTCAGGCTTGGGGAAGATTTGTGTCCTCCTTTTTATGGATTGTTCCTTTTCTTCTGAAGGACATTATTTCCCCCTTTCGTATTCTTTTTTTCTCCTAGGTAAACCCAGGGGATTTAAGTTTTAGGAGTCAGAAACTCCAGAGCTGTTAACACAGAGCCTTGTTTCCTCTGTGTAATGAGACCTTGATTCCTTTCTCTTTCTGTGGAACTTTACGTGATTTTTTAAATTAAAGGAATAAACTGTAGCCTCTGACACAAAGTAAATTTCTTATAACTGCCCTGACCAGTTTTCGGTTTGTGTGTGTGTGTGTGTGTTTCCTCTTGGAAGAGTCTTCCAAATTTTAATCTGAGATAATGCCTCTTGGAAAATGAGTCATTCTTACGTTAATAGCATAACATATAGTCACAGTGAATACATGTCCTCTAAAACGGAGCTCTTAAAAATAAATCTGCGACCCATTGTTTTTAATGAAGATAGCCTGTGACTTTGAAATTTTGGAAGGGCAAGTCTTCCTAGGCCCTGACGGGCGTGAGTCATTGCAGAATGCCAGGATGGTGGGCAGTGCCGGGCCAGGAGCCTTTCCTCTTTGATCAAGCACTTGAGAAGTCCATGCAAATAATCGTCACAGCCACCACGTTTGGTGGAGTATTTCCACATTCTTTTATCACAGTTACTTTTATGCTGAAATTATCATAAAAATCTATTAACATTGAGAACATTTTAAAGTGGTATCTGTACCTGCTCTCCTGTATGTGCAAGGAACTGTGCAAGCCAGTTCCTTTGTATGTGTGTTTTAAATGGTTATAATCTACAGCTTCACATAATTCTGCTTTGTGGCTTGATCTTAACCACTTTCCGGACACCGTACTTGTAGTAGTTGGCAGCGGGGTCGTAACCCTTCCAGCATCAGTTTTTAAACTTACTTTTCTGTGTTGCTAGATGTTTAGTTTTCTACATTACCCTTCGTAGATCTAACACAGTTGTGAAAATCTTACAGCATTTAGAGTTTTTCTTCATTTCAGTTATTTCTTTAGTTTAAATTCCCAGAAGTAAGGTCATGAGGTAAACATAATTCTGTGTAAAACACATTTTACTTTCCAAGCAGATTTTAGCAATGTATATAGTGTCATCATCATGTCAGGTGAAGCACTGTTCTATGGTCTCATTTCTGTTGGATCTTTTATTTTTATTTTTTAATTTTTTAAAGATTTTATTTATTCGTGAGAGACACAGATAGTCAGAGGGAAAAGCAGGCCTCCTGCGGGGAGCCCCATGCTGTACTCATCCAAAGACCCTGGGATCACAACCTGAGCCGAAGGCAGATGCTCAACTACTAAGCCACCAAGGTGCCCCTCTGTTGAATCTTTAATCAAATTACTAATTTAATTGCTGTAAGTAGGCACCTCATTGTTACACTTTAGTTAAAACAATGAATCCCCCCCCCCCCCCAGGTTTTGCAGTTTATTTCTGGTGACCTGCCTGTTATTCCCATGCTCTGAAGTATACTTTAGAGTTTATTGTTTATCGAGGGATCTCTTCTCCTTGTGGCTCATTCTTACAAAAATGAAGTTCCTGATTGACGAGTTGGCAAGGAGTTAGCATGTTGCCTCTCTCTGCCCCTGGGAGGGGCTGCTCCAGTCTCAGTCCTATGGAGGGCAAGAAGGCAGGAGGGCCAGAGGGCCGCCCCGCTGAGGTGTGTGCTTTCAGATACCCCCTCAGTTCTTGGTCCTTGTGGAGCCCAGGCACATCTGTGATGCAGGTAACTCACCTTGAAGGTTCCCAGGAACAAGCTTGGAGCTTGAGTCCGTGAGAACAGGCAGGACTCTCATGACAGCCTCCCTGGGAAGTCCCATATTGTGTGCTTCCTTGTGGGCCAGGGAGCCGATGAAGTCATCTCTGGGTTCTTGAGAATATGGTGTTTTCAGATATATGTGGCAGGTGGCAGGAACAGATGACATATTTGGAAATAGGTTACTGGAGTTTTCTTATTCTCATGCTTTCCATGAATTTGTGTCTTTGTCCCAAAACCTCAGCCTGTCTCTGATCATGTGTATTTCTTTCATTTCTGATCTTCCATTTTACCTTCAGTCTCATTCAGTGCTTTGGTAGTAAATTATCTCATTTTCTACAAACACATTTCATCTCCCTCAAGAGATTTTTGTATCTTACACAGAAAGAAGGCAGTAGGCCTTTTAAATAGTGCTAGAATTCACGTTCCGTGAAATTCACCCTGTGAAGTGTGTGGTACAGTAGTTTTTTGTGACTTCATAGGGTTATGTAACCATCAGGACCAATTCTAGAAGTTTCCATCACCCTGACAGGAAGCCCCATACTCTCAAGCAGCAACACCCCACCCCCCACCGCCTTTAGCAACCATTACTGTGCTTTTTGTCTCTGTGCCCTTGAGTGTTCGGGACTTGTCCTGTTTGTGTCCGGCTTCCGTCACTCAGGGTAATGCTTTCATGGTTCATCCACGTTGTAGCATGTCTCCATGCTGCATTCTTTTTTTTTTTTTTTTTTAAGATTTTATTTATTTATTTATGAGATACACGGGGCGGGGGGCGGGGGCGGGAGGCAGAGACACAGGCAGAGGGAGAAGCAGGCTCCATGCAGGGAGCCTGACAGGCGACTCGATCCTGGGTCTCCAGGAACAGCCCTGGGCCGAAGGCAGTGCTAAACCGCTGAGCCACCGGGGCTGCCCTGCATTCTTTTTTATGGCCAAATGATACTCTGTTCTGATATAGTGAACTTCTAGGTCTGTTCCTTTTTTTTCTTTTTTCTTAAAGATTTTTTTTTATTTGACAGAGAGAACACTAACAGGGGGAGAGGCAGAGAGAGAGAGGAAGAAGCAGACTCCCCGCTGAGCAGGGAGCCTGATGTGGGGCTTGATCCTGGGACCCTGAGATCATGATCTGAGGCCAAGGCAGACCCAGGCACCCTTAAGATCTGTTTCTTGATTGCTTGTTTCTCGTGGCCCCTGACTAAAGTTGAGGCAGCGTGGTGGCCCAAGAAAAGCACGATGGAACACATACTTGCCGTACACATCACAGCAGCAAGGCCCTGGGAAGTGGTGGTGTGTGGAGTAAAGTGGCATCTTGTGTTCATCTTACTGATTTCAGCCACTGGTTTCATCCAAATAACAATTTTATTATACACGTCATGCGTAATCATTCTAGAAAATGTAAGCGTAACTGAGCTCCTAGGAAGTTATAATCTTCTCACCAAGGCATAACTACTGTTAGTTTGGTGAATATAGTTCCAGGCTTTTTTCTATGCTTGGATTGCTCGTGTGTATACACATTTATGTTCCATCGTCCCATTTGTAGAAAAGGGGTGGTAAACTGTCTTGTAACAACACACTGCATAACCCACACGTTTTTGAAAATTTGTGCTTTATCCTTCTAAAATGTTTTGGTATCAGATGCTAGAAACTTCTAGATTTGACAATTTTATTTTCTATCTTTAAAAATTCATGAGTTACAGGCCAAAATTGTTCTCTGTGGGACTTATTTGATAGAGTCAACTCAAGTATTTTTTTAAGGCGGATTTTTCAACATGATAATAAAACTTAAACCAAATACAACTTCACCTTTTATTTCATTTCTTTAGGGAATTAAATTACATCTTGAAGAATTTTTTTCACCCTTTTGGAGCACAGCAAATTTGTGAAAAAAGATAAAAGTAACGTGGCCACATGAAGAATGTGTGCACCTGCTTTTTCTTGGGTTAATATGATTAATTTAGCCAGCCCTCTCTTTTGATCCTCTTTCTCATTTTTTTTTTTTGCTACTCTTTTAAGTAAGAAGAGCATTGATATTTATTGAGAAAATCCCTGATTCACTTCCTCTATAAAATTTTAAGTAGGTATAAATTATCACAGTAAAGCCCATAATTGTGGCCAGATTATAACTTAAAAGATTTTAAATTATAAGTGATATATTAGTGTAAGTGATATTTAACCTTTATAACTTGGGGATATACTTATGTGTATACATTTAAAAGTGGATGAAATGAGTTTAAAAGTTTATTTCAGAGTTGGGATGCCTTTTCTTTGTTTTACTCATCATTTTCTAGGAGAGAGAAGCAGCAGTTACAAATAATTGTGGCCAGTTGTGGCCGCTGGGACCAGGGGTGGTTCTCGTCCACCTGGAGGTGGCATATGGGGAGAGGGCCCTCTGTGGTCACTTAGTGTAAAGTGTCCTCGACTGGCTTCAGGCCACCCTTTCTGGCCAAGTTGTTGCCACTGTGCTGTGGTGGCCAGCTAAGAAATCCATCAAACTTGACAAATTGTCTTTGTGATATATAAAGTAGAATAATCTCTGGAACAAAGGACAGAGGTGAGGGTGGGACTGGCGGGTTGGCCTGGTGCAGACGGCTTGTGGGCTGTCTTGGCAGAGCCCAGGACACTGGGCAGCAGACAGTAGTTTAGAGAACGAGTCATGGTCATTATTGCCACCACCACTCTCATCTCTTTTGGGCTGGTCTCTGGCCTTTACACACCCCAGGAAGACCCCTCTGCTAGAATAGAAACCATACCCCTTTGGCTCAGGCTCCTTCTGTCTGGGACTCTCTCAGCTTCCTCTGCGCAGTGTTAAGGCAGACCATCTTGGGAGGCTTTGCTTTGCTGGGCCTGCGCCCTCCCCTCGGGGTCTCTGGTCTGGTCTGGCAGCCTCCAAGTGCCACTTGTGGGGCTAGGGGTTGGTTCTCAGGCATCTTTTCTTTATTTTTTTTTTTTTAAGATTTTTAAAAAAATTTATTTATTAGAGACACACACACACACACAGAGACAGAGAGAGAGAGAGGCAGAGACACAGGCAGAGGGAGAAGCAGGCTCCATGCAGGGAGCCTGACGTGGGACTCCATCCCGGGTCTCCAGGATCACGCCCTGGGTGGAAGGCGGCACTAAACCGCAAAGCCACCGGGACTGCCCACAGGCATCTTTTCAAGACCCTAAGTTAACTGGATTTTATAGAGACACTATCTACTTTGTTTCTAGGGCCTGTTGCACGCCTTGGATTGAGTTTCTGTTTTCTTGTGGATGGCCTCTCTCAGTCCTTTGCTGAGTCTGTGTTCTCAGGGCCCCTGGACGTTGTGCAGCCAGCTCCAGTACAGCCCTCAGCTCTGTTCTGCATCTGCTGACCCTTGCTGATCTTGCCCAGCTTTGGGCCCATGGGCCTCCGTTCTCCTGTTGTATTTTCACCAGCCGCCAGCCGTGTGCAGTGAGCAGCCTCCTCGAGTCTGTTCTGGTATCTGGGAGACAGCTGCCCCAGCTGGCCCCCTTCTTACCTCTGTGTCACTCACCCAGGTGCCGAGGCAGCAGATCCAGGTTCACACCAGTCTCTCTGCTTTCACATCCACCTGATGCCCACCAAGTGTGTCTCTGGCTCTGCCTTCAAAATAAATCTATACCTAGCCGTTGTCACCACCTTTGCTGTCACTTGCAGTCTGGGCTGTCCTCCAGCTTGGGTGCCACATTTCCCCTGCACTGGGCTTGCATGCCCATCCCCTGGATCTGCTCATGCAGCAGCCAGAGTGTTTGAGATGACATCACTTCACTGCCCTGATTGGAATCCTCCAAGGACCATGAGATATGACTCACACACTACCATTCTGAAGTGTGCAGTTCAGTGGTTTTAGACTTTCCACAGGGCTATACAACCATCACAGTAATGCCAGCATGTTTCCATTGCTGCACACGAAGCCCCTCATGTGTTAGCAGTCACTCCCCCAGCCCCTGGCAACCACTTGTGTCTCAGTCTCTTAACAATTTGCCTCCAGTGGGCTCTTTGATTAAAATCCAGATTCTTTGCCTTGGCCTTTGAATAGTGGTTTCCAGACCAGTGGCATCCACATCACATGGGAGCTTATTAGAAATGCAGTCTCGGCCCCCTTCCCGGATCTACTCAATCAGAAAGTGAGGGTGGAGCCCAGAGGTCTGAGGTTAACAGCTCTCTGTCCATGCCCCAGTTTGAGGACCCGTGGCCTCATTAATCCCCTCTAATCCTTTTCCCTTGCTGCCTCTACTCCGACCCTGTTCTCCCACAGATAGAGCAAACTGGACCCTCCCCAGGGCCTCTATACATACTGTCTCCTCAGCCAGGCTGGTGTCTCATTCTGCTTACATGGCTGCCCAGGAGCCCTCCAGAATGTCCCTGCATCTGCATGTGGATGGGAGGACTGATGTGCTGAGCACCTTTTGCTGCCCCCCTCCCAGAGGTACTCTGCACCCTCCCCTCCCTGCCCTGTGCTCCCAGTGGTGGGCTTCTGCAGACCACAGTGCTGCGTCCCTTTCCACATGGTCCCCTCCGTTTTGAATTTTGTGCCTTGGGCTGTATTAGCTTTTTATTAAAGGTTATTTCCACATTGGGCCTTGGTCCGTGGAGCAGATGGCCTGTAAGTACTGAATGAGTGAAAAGAGTGTTGAAGTAGAGCAGGCTGGCTGGTGTGAGCTCAAGAACCACGAGGACGCAGCCTCTCTTTTCCATCAGAGTTCTGGCGGTTGCATGGGCCGCAGGCTCTGATGCATGTATCCACGCACACAGGGAGACTTGCCCTGAAAGTAAGTCTGAGGTGAGCCTGTCAGATGCAGGACCAGCTGCAGGAGTCGCTTGTTCATGAACAAGTACTGCGTGCTTGCTGCCTGCCAGGCCGTGGAGGTCACAGTGCTGAGGATACAGCACTGAAGGGACAGTCCACCAGCCTGTGTGGAGTGTACGTTCTAGAAGGGAAGGCAGGATAAAAACAAGTTAACTAAACATACAGCATGGTATGTGAGCGGCTGTGCCAAGGAGAGCACAAAGCAGGGAAGTGTGAGCTTGTGCACACGTGGCATTGGGATTTGGGGAAGGATGGCCAGGAAGGCCTCACTGAGAACGTAGCATATGAGTGCAGAACTACAGGGCCCAGGGATCCCTGGGTGGCGCAGTGGTTTAGTGCCTACCTTTGGCCCAGGGTGCTATCCTGGAGTCCCGGGATCGAGTCCCGCATCGGGCTCCATGCATGGAGCCTGCTTCTCCCTCTGCCTGTGTCTCTGCCTCTCTCTCTCTATGTCTGTCATGAATAAATAAATAAATAAATCTTTAAAACAAAACAAAACAAAACAAAACACTACAGGGCCCAGAGGGGTAGCCAAGTTGGCTGCAGACAGAGCAGGGCAGGTGGATAGGCTCCAGGGGCTGGGCCTGCCTGCTGTGTGCTGCGTGTGAGGATCCCAGGGAGGGAGGGGATTAGGAGAGGAGGCCCCCAAAGGTAATGGGGATAGGTATTGGTGGGCAGGGCAGGAGTCTGCTAATCCAGACCAGCTCCCCCTCCCTCCCCAGCTCTCACCCCACCTGACACAGCCACATGCCGAGCAGCCTGCATTTACTCCTCAGTTTACTCTGTGTCACCTGAGTTGTGCCACTCACACAGAACACTACCTCCCCCCTTCTGTCTCCAGATCCTGTCTTTTTTTTACAGAATCTATCCTTTCTCCCTGCCTTTGTTCAGGCCCTCACTCCGTGCCTGAAGGCTGGCTGCAGCGTGCAGAAAGGTTGGCTTTGACTCTGAGGCCCAAAGTCAGTGTCAGGTCTCGGAGTGGAAGACTCTTACTTTGAAGATGAGGACTGAGACTCAGGAGAAGTGACTTGGTTTCCCCAAGGAGGTCTAACTAATGAATCACAGAGCCAAGGGCAGAGCCCAGACCTCCTTCCGGGGGAGTCCAGAGTGGTGTCCCACTCACCCACCTGCCGGTGTGCCACAAGACTTCAGGACGGTGCCCACAGCCCGTCACCCTGAGTGCATCCTTGCACATGGAAGGTAGAAGTTGCTGTGGGCTTTCAGAACACATCTCTTGTTATGCTTATTTGTGATTGTATTTTTAAGTCCATGAAACTGATTTCCAGAAAGTAAAAGACCAGATCTCTACTAAAGTTTGGGTTACCATGGTTACCTAGAGCATTTCCTAATATTTTCCTGCTGTAAGGAACAGCCTGCAGAGTAGAAAATGGATCAAAAGAGCAGAATTGACCCTGTCATTTTAGTAGCCATTTCTGTGAGTCTTTTTCTTCCTTTATAAAGGAAGGTAATGACCCCATGTGCACGAGCTCTCCAGAGGGGGCTGTGGGCACAGGGAGGTGTTGGACCCTGCAGCAGGCCTGTCTCTTGTACCCTGTGTGCATAGCATACAGACTGTGTTAAATATTCCTGTAATGTGACAAATATCTCATGTCTGTGGTTTACAGTGAAAACACTGTGTTTGAAGCATTAAACTTGACCAAAAGTGTTGTGGGTGGGGAGTCCAGACAAGCACTGTGTGATACCAGAGTGTAAATGATGTAGCTCTGCTGTTAAATGTGCTGTGTGTTTTGTCAGAGCAGCAGCAGAGGGGATTCTGTGAGCTTAGTGAATCTTTGTTATTTTTTTCCAAGTGATTTTTGTCAAGGCTTTAGGATTTCTGTGTGGTTTTAAAGTGCTGCCTTCCTGTCTGTTTGAGGCCCGGAACTGAATGTCTTTATTAATACGGTTTGTCAGGATGGGAAGAACCGGGTATAATTAGCTTGAAAACTTCTCAGCTCACCCTGGGAAGCTGTACAGTTTTTCATGTTAATTTACCATTTCAACAGTACCCACAGTGTTAATTTTTCTGGGTTACTCCAATGTGTTCTCATGTTCCGGGTGACTTTCTATATGGCATGTGCTCACGTGAGTAGCAAGCATTGGCTGTAAGAAAGGAGGACTCGATGACCTTAAGAAAATGTGGTTGGGGTGAAAGACGAGCTGGAAGGTGCCTGGTGCTGAGTGTCCTTACCTGGGGGTGTGTCTTCCCCTGCATGGCTCCTCCTCTCACCCGACTGCACCCCTGTGGCACTGGGCCTGACGGGCTTACCTGTGTCTGTCACTGTCCCTAACCAGGTGCTGCCTTTTTGCACAGAAGAGCGTAATGCAGCTTTCTGCCCCCTCCTTGGGGGTGGGGTGGGTGAGGAAGTCCGAGCTGGAGGGGGAGGTGCGTGGCTGTGGGCAGGCCTATGTAGTCCTGAGGGCCCTGCAAATTCTGCTCATTCTGCTGTTTTATGGCCTTAAGAATCCCAGCTTTTTCCTGTGTTGGTGGCCCATTAATCATCGTTATAGAATATGTGCTGGTCCACAGAGTGGATGTTCCAAAGCCTTTGCATTCTCTTTTTGTTAGAAGAATTATTTTCATGGGATAGATGGCCACAGCGGGATTTCTTCCACATTGTTTGTATTTTATCCTGATACACGTTGACTTGCGTGGAGGAGGTATTCCCTGAGTTGAGTGAATGTAGGGTAAAACACAATCCCAGGTGGGTAAAGAGTGAAACCTGCCAGTGTGGACACTGACAGCTGCTGTCTCTCTCTGTTGGCAGATGTTTCTCACCGTGTACCTCAGTGACAGCGAGCAGCACTTCACCGAGGTTCCAGTGACCCCTGAGACGATGTGCAGAGATGTGGTGGATCTGTGCAAAGAGCCCGGCGAGAGCGAGTGCCATCTAGCTGAAGTGTGGTGTGGCTCCGGTATGGGACCTGGGCTCTTAGGCTGCTGCTTATTACTGCTGACGTTTGGACGTGACAGCGTGCAGTGCGCTTGTCCTCAGGGCATAGCTTCACTGTGACAGAGGGAGCCTCTCTGCTCTTGTCCTTTCCTACAGTACAGTGAGGACCCCGCAGTGTGAAAGGTCAAAAGACAGGCAGGTGGCACACCAGTGGAAGCTTCTGGGGCATACCCGTAAAATGCTCAAGAAGTAGTACTTTCTGTACGCTGCAGCTTGACTGAATTAGACATTTGAGGCATCCTGATTGCTTTGCCCTCCAAGTTTTTGTAGGTTTTCAGGGAAAGCTATTCAGTGTCGAGTTACCATGGTGGCAAATGGCAGTGCTGAAATCATAGGCATTATTTTAAGCTTTGAAATCAATCCCTCACTATAGTCCTTTGGAGCTCTAAAATGGGACAGCCTGGTCTTTTTCTGGCCTTTTAGGAGTTTGTAGATGTGTGAGTAATTTTCCATAATTTCTGCCTTGTTCCTTTACAGCCTGGGTGACCTCCCACTGCTTCTTTTCCTCTTCTGGGGGTGCCAAACGTTCCAGCATGGTTGCACACTGTGTTAATTAGGTCCACACCATTCGTAATACCTGCCCACAGCTGAGTGCTCCCTGCCTCCCAGGCCTAGGCCCAGGCCTCTTGTTCCTCTTTGGCTGACTTTCTTACCGTTGGGTGTTCTAGAAGGTCTTGTGCTCTCTCCCTGAATTGTTTACTTCTTTTCCCTTCACAAAAGAGCTAGATTAGACTATTCACATAAAGAAACCCACATGATCCTTTTCAAATGAAAATGTGATAGTCTGACCTTCCACTTCTCTGTGCCTTTCTTTTCTACTTAGAATCAAATCCAGACTTCTGATCTTGGATTGTGAAGTCTGTGTTGTCATCGGGTACCATTCTCCTCGTCTGCAGCTTTTCTGATGTTCCTAAGTAAACAAAGCTCCTTCCCACCTTTGGACTCTTGGCACTAGCTCTTCCCACTGCCTATGTTGCTCTCCAGGTTTTGCCGCCTGGACTTAAGCTGGAATGTTACCTCCTCCAGGAGAGACTTTCCTGGAGCATTCTGTTACAGTGGCCATGATGCCACCCTGATTGAATCCTCTGGTTTTGTGTGTTTATTCATTTATTGCCTTTTGAATCCACGTAGCCCCAAACACATGCACCTGAGATCATGACCTGAGCTGAAACCAAGAATCGGACACTTAACCGAAGCCCCTGATATCATTATTTTTAAAAATTTTTTAAAAATATTTTATTTATTTATTCAGGAGAGACCCAGAGAGAGAAAGGCAGAGACACAGGCAGAGAGAGAAGCAGGCTCCACGCAGGGAATCCAACACAGGACCCGAACCCGGGTCTCCAGGATCAGGCCCTGGGCTGAAGGCAGCGCCAAACCACTGAGTCACCCAGGCTGCCCTGATATCATTATTTTTAATAGTCACATAATTTTCCATAGTATGCATAAAGTGTAATTGATCTAACCACTTTTATGCCTACATTAATTCTACTCTTGTTTTTAATTTTTTTTTCTTGTTTTTAATTTTATTTTTAAAACATTTTGTTGTTTTAAAACAGGGGGAGCAGAGCAGGAGGGAGAGAATCTAAAGCAGATTCTGCACTAAGTGTAGGGACAACTGTGGGGCTCGATCTCATGACCCCAAGATTATGACCTGAGCTGAAACCCAGAGTCAGAAACAACTGACTGAACCACCCAGGTGCCCTGACACTCCTTGTTTTTATACATGCTGCAGCAAAGGTCCTTTTAGGAGCTTCTTGATCCATGCAGCTGTTTCTCTGGAGTAGACACCACGAAATGAAATAGCTTAAAGGTTCAAACACTTTAAAATTTATGGTGCCAGATTGCCCTCCACAAAGGCTGTCTGCTCACACCCCTACTAGTTATTTCTGAAAGAATCTAACGTCAACACTTGATACAATAATATTTTAATTTTTGCTAAGGTTGCCCATTTTTTCATTTGTTTATTGTCCATTGGGGTATCCATTTTTATTAATTAAAAATTTTTTTTTTTTTTTTTTTTGGGTGAGGAGACGCCTGGATGGCTCAGTGGGTTGAGCATGTGCCTTCGGCCCAGGTCACAATCTTGGGGTCCTGGGATCAAGTCCCTTGTCAGGCTCCCTGCTCATTGTGGAGTCTGCTTCTCCCTTTGCCCTTCCCTTTGTTCATGCATGTGCACTTGCTCTGTCTTAAATAAATAATCTTAAAACAAGTTTTTTGTTTTGTTTTGTTTACATTTTAAGGAAGCTCCACACCCACAATGGGGCTGGGACTCCCGACCTGAGCTTAAGAGTCTCATACTCCTCCGACTGAGCCAGCAGCCTCCCTTGAGTTTCCATTTTTAAAAAATCTGTTTCTCTGTAGTCTTTGTTCATGTTTCCCTTGGTGTTTGCCTCTTGATTTGTAGGCATTTAAAAACAAAAACAACTATTCTGGATCCCAGGCCTGTTTGTGTGATTTACAAGGATCCTTTCCTTGCTGCAAGGCTGTAAACCTACTCTCCTGTTATGTAATGCTGTAAGTTTGAAAGAATTTTCCTTCTCTCCCCCATTAATTTTGTGACTCGGGTGAGTTAGGGAGCAATAGTTGTTTCCCGAATGGATAGTGAATTGTCCCCAAATGGATAGTGAATTGTCTGAGGTCTGTCACTAACAGTGGTTTCTTTTTTTTTTTTTTTTAATTTTTTTAAATTTTTATTTATTTATGATAGTCACAGAGAGAGAGAGAGAGAGGCAGAGATATAGGCAGAGGGAGAAGCAGGCTCCATGCACCAGGAGCCCGACGTGGGATTCGATCTCGGGTCTCCAGGATCGCGCCCTGGGCCAAAGGCAGGCGCCAAAGCGCTGCGCCACCCAGGGATCCCTAACAGTGGTTTCTTACTAACATGAAACATCCCTGTATGCCACGTTAGATCTTGTGTGAAATTGTGCTTCTATAAGCTTTAGTCTGTTACTTTTGTCTTCTTCTTTATGGCAGAACCAAATGGTTCTGATTACTAGAGTTTGATGATAGGTTAAGTGTTTGTAAGACAAGTGGTTTTATTTCATCATTCTGCTTTTTCAAAAAATACCTGAGCTATCCTTGTATTTTTTCTTTTACAGATAAATTTTAGAATGACCTTGAAGGTTCCATGGAAAGTCCTACTGGGATTTTGATTGATTGTGGTGAATTCATAATTGATTTTTTAAAAAAGATTTTATTTATTTAATCATGAGAGACACACACACACACACACAGAGAGAGAGAGAGAGAGGCAGAGACACAGGCAGGGGGAGAAGCAGGCTCCATGCAGGGAGCCTGATGTGGGACCCGATCCCAGGTCTCCAGGATCATGCCCTGAACTGAAAGCAGACACCCAACCACTGAGCCACCCAGGTGTCCCATAATTGATTTTTGAGGTTGGTTTGTATGATGCTCTGATTAGGAGCAAGGTCTTGGGCATCAAAATCCTGTCTCCATCGTTCCTAGCTTTATAACTGAAAATCTCTGTAACCCTTACACTGCCTTCGGAGCAGGCAGGGTTTGTAGGGGACTTGCAGGGCCTGTGAGGGGTGTTGCAGTGCGTGTAGCTGCATCCTGGCCTTTCTCCTCTGCGCTCCTGGAACGTGTGGCATCACCTCAGATTTTTTTTTTTTTTTTAAAGATTTATTTATTCATTCATTCAGAGAGAGCGAGGAGAGAGAGGCAGAGACACAGGCAGAGGGAGAAGCAGGCTCCATGCAGGGAGCCCGACGTGGTACTCGATCCCGAGTCTCCAGGATCACACCCCGGGCTGCAGGCGGCGCTAAACCGCTACGCCACCGGGGCTGCCCATCACCTCAGATTTTTAAAGGAGTTTGTGTGCTTGCACAACCCCATGCATGTTTGGTCAGGAGGTGGAAGGTCCACTCAGACTTCTTTTGGGGGGTGCTTACCTGCTAGAGATATTTCCTTTTGGGGGTCTTAGCATTTCTCTGGTTTAGGGAAGAGGAGGGCTGCCTCTGTTACTATAACACCTGTTACTGTGCTGTGACTGGAAGCAGAACTGTACTTTGTTGTGGCTGAGCAGATTGAGTTCATGGCCAGTCCACAACCATGGCTGCTCTAGTCTCTGTCCTATTGGTGATGGCAGGGGCTGGCATAGTGGCTCTGATTATGGGCAGGTGCACTGCCTATCTTAGGCTCTTTCTGCATTCTATTAGAACTTACACATACAGCACTGGAGTATCTCTGATTTTAGCAGTTGTATCCTTGAACAGTAGGTTTGGTTTTTATATCCAGATCCTTGAGGTTGAAGATATATATATATTTTTTAAAGATTTTATTTATTCATTCATGAGAGACACAGAGAGAGAAAGAGAGAGAGAGAGGCAGAGACACAGGCAGAGGGAGAAGCTGGCTCCCTTCAGGGAGCCTGATGTGGGACTTGATCCTGGGACTCCGGGACCATGCCCTGGGCTGAAGGCAGGCACTAAACTGCTGAGCCAGGCATCCCCAAGGTTGAAGATATTTTGAGGGGAGCTTAAGACACATGGTTTCTCTGGAAGTGCCCATCTCTTAGAGTATTCTGTGTCCTTCTTTTTGTCTCTAGAGAAGTTTGACAACTAACAATTTCACTGAAAGAAGGCTGAATAAATACAGGTGACCTTTGAACAATGTTGGGGCTCAGGGCACCAACCCCTCATGTAGTCAAATCCACATGGGACTTTTGACTCACCTCCCCCCGCAAACTTCACCACTTACAGCCTGGTGTTGGCTAGAATCCTTGCTGAGCATGTCAGCAGTTGATTAACATATTTTGTGTGTTATGTATTATTTACTGTGTTCTTTAATTGAGTTTGCTGGAGAGAAAAAAGTGCTATTAAGAAAATCATAGGGTACCTGGATGGCCCGTCAGTTAGGCATCCAACTCTTGATGTCAGCTCAGGTTGTGATTTCAGGGTCAAGAGATCATGCCCCGCATTAGGCTCTGTGCTCAGTGGGGTCTACTAGAGATTCTCTGTCTGCCTATCCCTGCTCACTCGCTCTCACTCTCTCTTTTTAAAAGAAATGAATCTAAAAAAAAAATTTTTTTTAAGGAAAAGAAAATATATTTCAGGACTGTGTTTATCAAAAAAACCTCCTATATATGTGGACCTGGGTGGATCACGCCGATGTTATTCAAGGGCCAAGTATATTTTCAGTGTAGTAAATAGCCTTTTCTTTGGATTTTTTTTTAACATGGTTTATAGAATTATAATTTAAAAATAGTCTAATAGATAGTAAAGCTAAACTATATGTAAAGATTTTATTTATTTAGAGAGCACATGTGCATGAGCCGGGGGAAGGGCTAAGGGAGAGAGAATCCTGAGCCGATTTTGCACCAAGTAAGCCCCATGTGAGGGCTTGAACTCATGATCCTGAGCTGACATCAAGAGTCTGCTCAACCGACTGAGCCACCCAGGCACCCCTGGGCTATTTATCTAGAAAGTTATTTTTAATTTTTCATTTATATTTAAAGAACCCTAGAATGTTTGAGTTGGAAGGGACATCAGAGTCCATCCTAATAGTTTACAGCGACTTCTGAAACTCCCTGAGTTCAAGCAAGCCTGTGGCCTGTCGGGAGCACTGAGTTACACTCCCATGCTCCTGGTATCCGGCCCAGATGCATTCTCCTTTCCAATGCCCATTGACTCTACACTGGCTGTGTGTGTGGAAAACTTGTGATGCTTTCTTTCTTTTTTTTTCTTTTTCTTTTTCCTTTTTGAAATTTTATTTAAATTTAATTAAAATATAATGTGTTAATAGTTTCAGAGGTAGAGGTCAGTGATTGATCAGTCTTATATAACACCCGGTGCTCATCACATCATGTGCCCTCCTTTATGCCCATCACCCAGTGACCCTGTTCCCCCACCCCACTCCTCTCCAGCAACCCTCAGTTTGTTTCCTGTGATTAAGAGTCTCTTATGGTTTGTCTCCCTCTCTGATCTCATCTTGTTTTCTTTTTTCCTTTCTTTCCCATATGACCCTCTGTTTTGCTTCAATTCCACATATGAGTGAAATAACATAATTATCTTTGACTTATTTTTTTTTTTTGAAAATTACTTTATTTATTTTTTTTTTATTTTTATTTATTTATGATAGTCATACAGAGAGAGAGAGAGAGAGAGGCAGAGACACAGGCAGAGGGAGAAGCAGGCTCCATGCACCAGGAGCCCGATGTGGGATTCGATCCCGGGTCTCCAGGATCGCGCCCTGGGCCAAAGGCAGGCGCTAAACCGCTGCGCCACCCAGGGATCCCTCTTTGACTTATTTTATTTTGCTTCACATAACACCCTCTAGTTCCATCTACATCATTGCAAATGGCAAGATTTCATTCTTTCTGTTGGCTGAGTAGCATTCTGTTTTATATATATACCAATTTCAAGGGCTCTTTTAGTGAGAAAACATCATGTAAGATGCATAGTATTTCCTACAGGCATAATTTGCATTAAGGATGGATAGTAAATGCTTCTTGTACCTGCAAATCATGTATTTCTGTTTGTTTCCTTTAGAACGTCCAGTTGCTGATAATGAGCGGATGTTTGATGTTCTGCAGAGGTTTGGAAGTCAGAGGAATGAAGTCCGTTTCTTCCTTCGTCATGAACGGCCCCCTGGCAGGGACACGGGTGGGTAGCATTATGTGAATCTTAACAGAGCTGTGGACTTTGACTCCCATGTTGGAGGAGCTGGGGGTGGTCAGGAGCCACGTAACGTGAGGGGTGCAGGACAGAAAGGGAAGTGGAAGCCTGAGGACAGACCAGCTTCTGAGTACCTGATTGTTGGGGAGGAAAGGATGTGGTTTTCTTTGATTTGTTTTGTTTGAAGAGGCGAGAGAAGCAGGTGGGAATGAGTCTCTAGAGCAGAATGCTGAAATGTGGGAGAGGGAATGTGTGCCTGAGAAGGTGTGCCCTCAGCCCCGGAGCCCTCATCTGTAAGCAGAGGGAGAGAGAACTGCCTGGGGATGATGGTGGGCGTGTGTGCTTTGTGGAATCAGGTGGACGAGCTTCTTGTCTGATTGTTTTCTCTGAGGTGGGAGGGTGTAGAGGCCAGTGTGAGCTATTGTGGGGAACAAGTGAGCCTCTGGTAAGGGTGTCAGGATGCTAGGGAGCAGGTGAGACCATGGGGCATTCCCTCCAGCTGGGCTTGGCATCCCGGACGGTTGTAAGATGGTTGGATTGACCCAGTCTTGGGGTTTTGCTAGCCTGATTCAGAGAAGGGTCCATGGACGGGGAGAGGAGGCCGTGGGCAGGACAGCATATGAGCTTGTGAGGAGGGGAGGAGGAGAGGGCTGTGGGGAGATAGTTGGCAGGGACAGAGACCACAGTCTCAGGCTTGGGAGCAGGTGTAGTGAGAGGAAGTTAGGGTTCAAAAGGGAGATATCTGAATATAAGATTCCAGAGGGAGACTTCTAGGTGATGAGGGCTCCATTTGGCCACGAAGCGAGCCAGAATTAGAGGCTGAGAGGCTGGCTTTGGATGGGAGTCAGGTGCTCTGTGTAGATGTAGAACAGAGGGAGAAGAGGAAGAGGAATGGTGGACTGAAAGGAGCCAGACCCCGAGGGTGCAGTCATCTCGGGGACCCTGGTGGCCTTGTTTCTAGTCAGAATGGTGGGGAAGCTCTGTTCCAGGGGAAGTCACTTGTTAAGCAGGATTACTAGGTATTTCTAAAAATGAGAGAACTTTTAAAATGGGAGGTTGAGGATTTGTGACCTCAGGCTCCTATTCTCGGGAGCAGGAATGTAGGTCATAGATGTTAATTATCATGTATTCTAACATCTCAATTTTACTGCACATGCATATGGTGCCCAGCAATTAGAGATTATTAAATGTGGCGTGTGTGTAGGGGGGCCCTAGAGTGACTTAGTGTGGACTCCTCCACTCTGCGGGTGAAAAGTGCTAGCACTCGGGTGACCTAACCTGTCTGATGTGCCCAGGATGGGGCCAGGAGTGCAGCTGAGTCCTCTCAGCCAGTCCGGCCACGTGCTTTTCAGCAGCACTGGTGTCTGTGATTTTGCTTTATATAAGCACTTATTTCTTTCCTAAGCTGCTGCCCTTGTAGTTTTAAATTGGCATCTGCATTCGCCAATTTTGTCTTTTTGTTTCTGTTACTGCACACATCCTCTTGGAAGAAGGAATTTTACCTGTTCACCTAACAGTTCGCGTATCTGGTATATACATAGTGGGTAAATTATTAAAGAGCCTCTCAGTAGTGCTGTCTCAGTGTGTCTGTAAGGTGAGAAATAGAGGCTGAAGATGAAGGAGCTGTTTCCATCTTGGCAAACACCAGTGCCACACGGTGTTTGAACTGGGATATGGCAGCAATTCGCTGGCTCCACAAGTGGGCCTTTCTGCGCAGACTTCTGGACTGCGGGTGAGGACAGGGCTGCCACACTCTTGTCTCCTTAGCCAGGGCCTGGGCCCGAGCAAGGATGGGAGCTGTTTCTAATTATGTCCTGAATATGCTCCCACTGGCTGAGTCCTCTCTCTTAGGCAGCAAAGAAGGCAATTAAATGGTAAATTCTTAAATGGTGGATTTTTTTTTTCTTGTAGAAATATTGTGACAGATTACCCAAGCTGTGTTGTCAGAGGATGGAACAGTATTTTAAAAATAAAGCAAATGCTTTCGAGTTAGGTGTATGTGTCATACCTGGTGCTGAGGACAGACCTTTATTTATTGGCGTGGGAGTCTGTTAAGTAGGTATCATAGACATTTAATTCAGAAGAAATTTTGATTCAAAACTTCTTGGGAGATAATGCGTTTTCTGATCTCTGGGAACTACAAGGAGAAGTTTAGTTTCATACATTTAAAAATGTTTTGACACTGTTAATTTCTAAAAATGTATCAGTTTAAATTAAGATTATTTTCTGTTTATGATACAGCACGTGATACTGAGAGAGCTATATGTTTTGACTTGAAAAATTCTTTTTAGCCAAAAAAGAATATAGTGTTTTCCAGTTAGTACTTTTCTAAGCTAAGAAAATAGAAATTTTTCACTGAAATAAATGGGGACGTGCTTTGTACTACTTGTGAATTACCATAAAATGCCCTCAGTAAACCAAATATGCAGAGCCCCTCTTGTTCTGTCTTTAGTTACTACTATTCTGTGTGAGTTAGAAGCATGATTAATGAGCACAAGGATGGATTGACTTAATTTTCACTTGTTCCTTCCAGTGGAAGTTCTTGACTTTAGTACTCTAAGTAGCTAAATAGAGTCCCAGGAGCCTGCGAACAGTTGGTACGCATGACCCATCAGAAGTACACTCCTGTTGTCGGTTTTCCCTCCTCTGGTGTCAGGCTTGTGTGACTCTCGTGGGAGCAGCCAGCACGTGATAATTTTCTGGTCCTGACTATTCACCATTCCAAGTACGGTTTTCCAAAACAGGCAGAATTATGAGACTTTCTCCATTGCTATGAGAAAATACTTGGTTTACGGTATATTTCTACTTAAGATACCCAGGAGCAATAATCGCGGAGCTCAGAGATGAGCCAGTACTTGCAGTGTCTGCCAACTCTGGTGTTAATGCACTGTTTTTGAATTTTGTGCTTAGTGAGTGGATCACGGTCTCAGGATCCAAGTGTAAAGAGAAATGGCGTGAAAGTCCCTGGTGAACATCGAAGGAAGGAGAACGGGGTAAGTGATATGCATGAATGCTGAGAGCCTGCTACTCTTGTAACATTTCCCTTTGGCTCATTGCTGCTTCAATGCTACTTTGTTAACTCACTGCCTTATGAAGGATCTTAGCTTTTTGTTTTTTTTAAAGATTTATTTATTTATTTGAGAGGTGGAGACAGAGAGAGAAAGAGAATGCACAAGCAGGGGTGAGGGACAGAGGGAGAAGCAGACTCCCAGTTGACCAGTGAGCCCGACATGGGGCTCCATCCCAGGGCCCTGAGATCATGACCTGAGCAGAAGGCAAATGCTTCACTGACTGAGCTCCCAAGGGGCCCCGGATGGCCTGCTTTTTAAAGGGTTGTTTTAAATTTATTTCATAGAAAGGATTAATTTTAATGATCTTTACATAGCTGACTATTGAGAGCAGTTAGATGCTGGGCACACAGCAAATTCAGAACAAAACAAATAGTGGGCAAGTTTAAGGGAGAAATTTTTGCATGTGTATGATTTTATTTTTTGCTATAATGGCTTTAGTAAAATGAAAAGTTACATGTTAATGCTCTTGGTATTGCATATGAATTGTATCAAGTATCTTTAGGGGGGTACCTTGTAGACATTTTGTTTCCAGAGCTCAGAATTTTTAATACTGTTAGGGATTAGCTACCTCATCTTTCCCCAACCTAGAGTAAATTTATGGGAGAATCCAGGCCATTTGCTCCTGCTCTGCCTTTCCCCAAATTCTCCTTTTTCCTCTTCTGAGATCTTACTGTTACCTTACAGGGATGAAAAACTCATATAAGGATGACCAAAAACTCTTCTTAGCCATTACCAGCATTTGAGTGCATCTTGACACAATATATCTTTCTCCCTCACTGGGTTTCATTGAAGTATAATTGGCCTATAATAAACCACACATGTTTTGAGTATACAACTTGATACATACATATATGTTTTTACATACATATACACCTGTAAAACCATCACCGTAATCAGGATAGTGAGAACATCCATCACCCTCTGAGTTTCCTTGTGTCCTTCTGTAACCCTTCCCTTCATGCCTCTCTCTCCTCATCCTCACAGACCCTCTGGGGGGTCCACTTTCTGTCACTACAAATTACTTTTATTTTTCTAGAATCTTACCTAAATGGAGTCATGCCATATATAATCCTTTTGTCTGAATTTTCTCAGTATCCTTATTTTTATCCATTTCGTCGTGTGTATCAGTAGTTGGTTCCTGTTTATTGCTAAGAGACATTTCATTGTCTGGATATGGCACAGCTTGTTCTTCCATTTCTCTCTTGAAGGACATTGAGGTGCTTCTAGTTTTTGGTCACTCTGTATCAAGTTGTAATCAATATTTGGGTACAAATCTTTATATGGGCATATTCTTTTATTTCTTTTGAGTAAATAGTGCTGGCTCACATGGTAAGTGTGTGTTCATTTTTTAAGAGGCTGCCAGGGCTGCCTGGATGGCTCAGTGGTTGAGCGTCTGCCTTTGGCGTAGGTCCTGATCCTGGGGTCTGGGGTTTGAGTCCCGCTTTGGGCTCCCGGTGGAGAGTCTGCTTCTTCCTCTACCTGTGTCTCTGCCTCTCTCTCTGTGTCTCTCATGAATAAATAAATAAAATCTTAAAAAAAAAATAAGGCTGCCAAACTGTTTTGCAAAGTGATTGTTTTATATTACATTCATATCAGAGTTCCAGTCTTTCCACATCCTTGCCAACATTTGGTATGGTCAGTCTTTTCAATTTTGGCTAATAGGCATGTATATTGAGTAGTATATTGAGGCTTTAGTGTGTATTTCTCTAATGGCCCATGATATTGGTGTCTTTCCATGAGCTTATTTGCCATTTGTGTATGTTTTTTGGTGAAGTCTTTGTTGAAATCTTTTCATATTTTTCTTTGTTGGTTTGTTTGCTTTCTTAGTATTGGGCTCGAGAATTCTTCCATATTCTGGATCCAAGTCCTTTATTCAGTATATGATTTGCAAATATTTTTCCTAGTCTGTGACTTGTTCTTAATTTTGGTAAAGTATAATTGCTCAATTTAGAAGTTTTGTAGTGTTACTTTACATTTCATTTTATTCATTTTGGGTGAACATGTGGTTGTGGTGTGAGAATGAAAGTTTTGTCTGTGGATGTATGGATATCCAGTTGACCAAGCAGTGTTTGTTGCCTTGTATCCAGGCAGGTCTGTCTGTGTATTCTCCGATCCTCTGTCTTGATGTTAGTACTACCTGTGTTGGCCCCTGAAGCCAGCTCAGTCATGCAGTTGAGTAGTGAGAGTTTTCCAACTTTATTCCTCTTGGGGTTGTTGTGACTTTTCTAGATCCTGTGCATGTCCATCCACTTGTCCATTTATCCAAAAAAAACCTGCTGGGATTTTATTCTGTTGAGTCGTAGATCAGTTTGCGAAGAATTGCCATCTTGACGGTACTGGGCATTTTGACTTGTGAGTGCTGCAACATACTGCCGTTTATTCAGGCCTCGTCTTGTGGGATTGAGTTTCTGGGGTGCAGGTCCTGTACATCCTTTGTTAAATTTATTCCTCAGTGCTTCATGGTTTTTATGCTACTGTAAATAGTATTTAAAAAAATTTTAGGGGCACCTGAGTGGCTCAGACAAGACAGTTCAGCATCTGCTCCTGGGGTCATGATCTCAGGTTCCTGGGATGGAGCCCCATGTTGGGCTCCCTGCTTAGCGGGGAGCCTGCTTCTTCCTCTCTCTCTGCCTGCTGCAGCACTGACTGCTTGTTTTCTCTCTCTCTCTGTTAAATATATAAAGTCTAAATAAAAATAAGTAAATTAAAAAATTTTTCTGGTTGTTAATATAAGAAGTACAGTAGATTTTTGCATATTGGTTGTTTATCCTGCAATCTTGCTAAACAACTTTTTAGTTCTGGTATCTCTTCTGTGGATTCAAGACCATTTTCCTTATGGGTAACTGTTGTCTGTCCTTTCCAGATAGGATACAACTCACGTCTTTTTCTTGCTCTACTGCACTGGCTAGCACTTCTTCTTTTTTTTTTTTTTTTTTTTAAGATTTATTTATTTATTCATTCAGAGAGAGCAAAGAGAGAGGCAGAGACAGGCAGAGGGAGAAGCAGGCTCCATGCAGGAAGCCCAATGTGGGACTCGATCCCGGGTCTCCAGGATCACACCCCGGGCTGCAGGCGGCGCTAAACCGCTGCGCCACGGGGGCTGCCCTGGCTAGCACTTCTAGGACCATGTTGAATGTAGTGGACATCTTGTTTGTTCCGGACAACTCCACACCTTGAATTTTTTAATGCTGGTGCAGTATTTCTGGGTTATCTGCCAGTGCCTCAATACCATGTTTAGTGTGATCAAATATTGTTTTTCTAATATAAGTTAACTCCAGAACAAGGTAGTTCTAAATTGTTCCATTTTGGTCACTGACTATTGAGAGTGTTTAGTTTTACATTTTATAACTTAAAAGAGCATTAGCATGTCTTCCATCTGAACTTAGTTGTTGTGGGGATATTAATATAAAAGTGGTCTCTTTAATGTTACGAAAGAAACATGAACTGTGTCCTAAGGGACCCAGGTGGGTCCAGATGGAGCTGACACAGGCCTCTGTGCTCATCTTGCAGCTGGATTCTTTCTGTTCTCACGTGTAGGTTAATAGCCCGAGGATGGATCTGACTCTGGCCGAGCTTCAGGAAATGGCATCTCGCCAGCAGCAGCAGATTGAGGCCCAGCAACAAATGCTGGCTACCAAGGTAAGGTCTTGTTTAAAGCCTGGACAGGCCTCTCTGTTGATCTGTGTGTAAAGCTGTTTATGTTCTACCCTGTTAAGCCAGTGACTTCAAGATACAAGTTGATACCATCACCCCACAGGTTATCTGCTTTGTGGTGCTTTCTTCTCTTTACCACAGCATTTTGTAGAAATCTTTAGATCATCCCAGTTGATCCAGGTCTCTTGACCTCTGGTTCTGATCAAAATTAACCACGTTATGTTGTGTATTAGGAAAACAGGAAAGGCATAAAGAATACTTGGACTTTGAGAGTAAGAACTGCTCTGGACTAGCCTTGTCCTGAATTATTACTACAGAAGAGGGACTTTAAGGTCAACTAATGCTAACTCTGTCCCCTTCTGCTGTGTGGCACCAGTCACAGACTGCTTGCCTTTATTTGAGCCATCCTGCCCCCACAGACTAATCCCCCTCCTGGCCTCAGGTAGAATATGACATGCTTCCCTGTTATTGTCTACACCAGTCTCCCTGCTGTTTCTCCTGCCAGCCACAGGCTGTGGTCTGAAACAGGTGTCACCACATGTCCTCCATAAAGACTAGTGGTCAATATTGTAGGCTGTGCAGGCCTCTCAGTGTTGTGGTCGTAGCACAAGAGCAGCCAAAGACATAAACTATGGGTGGCTGGCTGTGATCCCTTAAAACTTGATTCACACACATAGAGAGCAGGCTGGTTTCACCTGCCATCCCTGCTCTAAACACTTGGTAACTGCAGCTGACCACTGTCATGGTGACTGTCAGTCCACTGGAGCTGGGCTAGACCTTCAGCGATCTAGCGTGCAGGGTCCTCAGCAACACGTCCTGTGGCCCTCCATGTAACTCTTGTTGGGGTTCCTGTGTGTCTGTTTCCGTCTCTGACGCCAGGCACCAGCGTTTTCAAAATTAGGTATAGCATTGCTTCTCATGCATGCGAGTGAATCTCCTGGGGACTGTGTTACAAATGCATATTCTGGTTCAGTAGGTATGTGTTGGGATCTGAGGTGGTGGATTTCTGACAGGTTCCCATGTGATGCCAATGCACCATTTCCTGGGTATCAGGGACATAGATTCAAATAAAAAGGCTGATTAATACAATAAATCTTTAACCTCAGGGTCTTATTTTGAAACTATTTTTATGTTATTTATGTTTCAGGCATATTAGTCTGAGAAGTTTACCCCCGATTGTAAATTGTGTGGTTCTGTTACTCACTTTTAGTTAAAACCAATATACTGAGGGGCACCTGAGTGGCTCAGTCGGTGAAGCATTTGTCTTCCCCTCAGGTCATGACCTCAGGGTCCTGGGATTGAGCCCCAGATTGGGGCTTCCCAATTGGGGAATTGGCTGCTCCCTCTCCCTCTTCCTCTCTTTCACCTCTTGGGTGCATGCTGTCTATCAAATAAAATTAAATTAAAATAAAAAAAATATCCAAAAGCAGCAACAAAAAAAACTCTTCAGGGGATCCCTGGGTGGCGCAGCGGTTTGGCGCCTGCCTTTGGCCCAGGGGGCGATCCTGGAGACCCGGGATCAAATCCCACGTCGGGCTCCCGGTGCTTGGAGCCTGCTTCTCCCTCTGCCTATGTCTCTGCCTCTCTCTCTCTCTGTGACTATCATAAATAATAAATAAAAGAAAAAAAAAAAAGCCCAAATTTAGAACAAAGTAGAAGGAGCCAAGAGGACATCATTGGGAAAAAAAAAAAAAAAATCTTCAGTGTACTAGAAACAAAATGTTATATTGTAGGTTTCTGAAGCTTGAGTAGCTCTTGAGCTCTTTGCTAAGTGTGTGTGCTGGATGTACACTAGCTGGGTGAGGTTCTGTATAGGAGACGCACCCTTCATGGTTCATCTGCTCCTCATTGTGGCCCCACAAGGCTGTTGATCCCCCCATTTTTAGACAGGGCGACACGTGTCCTTGGTGAGGGTAGCAGTCTGCCCAGTCTCAGAGCTTGTAAGAAGCAGAGCTCACTCACATTGTGAGTCCAAATCTGACTCCAGAGCCTTCTTTACAGTGAGCTCCTCAATATTTAGCTCCGTCCATGAGAACTAGCTCCAGATCCCTGTTCGCCTACTCTCCAAGGTCCACCGCTAACAGAAATGCTCACTCATGGGTCTTCCAGGGAGTGTGGGGTTGGGGCCAGGAGGCTGTGTCTTTGTCTCCTGTCCAAGGAGGTTTGCTGCTGTGGGCAGGACATCTGCTGTGCCCCAGCCCTGCCTCTACAGCCCTGCTCCCATCTATTTGCGGGGATGTGCCCAACGATGGCTTCTGTCTTCAGGAACAGCGCTTGAAGTTTCTGAAACAGCAAGATCAGCGTCAACAGCAAGAAGTCGCTGAGCAAGAGAAGCTCAAGAAGCTGAAGGAGATGGCCGAGAAGCAGGAGGCTAAGCTAAAGAAAGTTCGAGCCCTGAAGGGCCACGTGGAGCAGAAGAGGCTGAGCAATGGCCGCCTTGGTGAGTCCTTAGGGAACGGGTCCGGAGGGGCCCTGCCAGCGCTCAGGGCCCCACTGCAGGGGGCAGTGCGGTGCTCACAGCCCTCCGTGCTGAGTGCTGGCAGGATGGCACTGTGCGCATGCAACGTTCAAATCGAGGTTTTTCAGAACACAGTTCTGCGAAGTTTTGATACTTTTGGTTCCTGGGAATTGAGTTTCATTGCTGGGTGTTTTAGACAAGTTTTCTCAGTTACCTTTGGAAAAAATATACTAGTAGGGCTTTTTTTTTTCCTCTTTCTAATTAAATACTGCTTGACTAAAAATTGATGAAGGCTAGGATTTTTATTCGTGTAATTGGTCCCTCCATTACAATGCCATTTAATTAAAATTTTAGTGATTTAATACCCCCTCTACTACTATAAAACTGAGATTACAAGTTTTAAATAAATGTCATTGTTTCTAAAATTTGGAGCTTAATAATCACAATGCAGATTCTGCTAAAGGTGCATTCAGAGAGAGGCACAGACACTGAGAAATGTCTGTTGATTCCAGTTGCTTGTAAAAGAAGTAGCTTGGATCTAGGACACTTCTGAAAACTGTCTGTACTCTGTTAGGAAGTTTGTTGCAAAGCCCGGTTGCCTGGGAGTGCTCCATTATTTTTCTTTTCAACCGTTGTTGCTGTTCTGGTTCTCACTCTAGTGGAGGAGATCGAGCATATGAATAGCGTGTTCCAGCAGAAGCAGAGGGAACTTGTTCTGGCCGTGTCCAAGGTGGAGGAGCTGACGAGACAGCTGGAGATGCTCAGGAGCGGCAGGATGGACGGCCGACACGACAGCCGGTCCGCCGCGGCTGAGCTCGACCGGCTCTACAAGGAGCTGCAGGTGTGTGCTGCTGCCAGCAGCCGTGAAAGTAGCTGGAAGGGCGGGATTTTGGTTTCTTTTCCTCCAGCGGGGGGATCTAAACCCCAGAGAGTCCAGAATAAACTTCAGAGCATCTCACACAGGAAATTGAGGCACTTCTTAAACAGCCACAGCTGGCGGGCTGACACTTAATTTTAAACCATGAGATGGAAGTGTGGAGGGGTTGGAGGGACCCTACGGTTTTAGAACTTATGTAATAGTTAAGCATGTGATTATCTGAGAAATTTTTTTTCCTGCTCCTTGACTACCCTCTCTCTCCATTTTATTCAGTTACGAAACAAACTGAATCAGGAGCAGAACGCCAAGCTGCAGCAACAGCGGGAGTGTCTGAATAAGCGCAATTCAGAGGTGGCGGTCATGGACAAGCGTGTTAATGAGCTGCGGGACCGGCTGTGGAAGAAGAAGGCGGCGCTTCAGCAGAAGGAGAGCCTCCCGGTGAGTGGCCGCTGGCCGCCCAGTGAGATCACGTGAGCCACTGCCTCTGGGGCTGTGCCCGGGTGCCCTCCGGGAAGAGGGCCTCCTGCTTGGGACAGAGCAGGGGGCCATCACTCCCTGTCGGATGGTTGGTCTAGGATGTTTTGTACACTCCAGGGCGAGACCCTGAAAGTGCTGATTTTTAAAAATTAGCAAGTGTGTCGGGCCTCTTCTGAGTTTGATGCATTCTGACTTGTGATGCTGAAGGATTTCTGTGTCTCCCTCAGGTTTCATCTGATGGAAATCTGCCCCCGCAAGGGCTGCCAGCGCCCAGTCGTGTGGCCGCGGTGGGCCCTTACATCCAGTCATCCACGATGCCCCGTGTCCCTTCAAGGCCTGAACTTCTGGTGAAGCCAGCTCTGCCGGACAGCTCCTTGGCCATGCAGGCTCCGGACGGTCCACTCAAAGTACACACGTTGCCCAACATGCGATCTGGGGCCACCTCCCAGACTAAAGGTAAATTGGGTCACTTCTGGCCCTTCCACGGCTGCTTCTCACCATTTCCCTCTGGGTTGGGGTTTAAAAGAATGTCTTCCTATCCCTTATTCTTGTTTAAGTCCTGAGAATCTCCTTGTGGTTTCTGCTTGTGCAGTGATACATTTTTTAATCCTAAATAATGCATTTCTGTTTGGGAAATGAGATGAAACATAATATCTCTGCAGTGAAGATTGTTTTGAATTCCTTCTTCTATATGTGGTAGTGGTTGACGTCATCTTCACAAAAGGTGAGGTGGTGAATGCATTCTGCTGATTGGTAGTGCTTACTATTCTTATTTGCTTATGTGTGAGCATTTGCTTGCTAGCACTTACAGAATAAAGGTAAACCTTTTGGAAGCTCACAGTGACCATAACAGAGGCTCCTTGTTAGGGGCCTCTGTATTCTGTGCACACCTCAGACGCACAGGGAGGTGCAAGCCAGAGTTGCGTGACAGGAGGAGTAGATGAAGGGAGGCTCGTAGGGAAAGCAGAGTGAAAACATCCTTTAAAGACCTTCTCATTTAGACCCCTGCAAAGAGAAATAGTAGCTCTAGACAATATTGTCTTTTTTCCCTAACCAATGTCGTGCAAAAGATGGCTAACTTTACAGTTGTGGTTATTTTGCTCTAATTCCCAGTGTGAAGCAGTAGTGCTACATGTCTGGGTTTTACTGTAGAAAGAACTACTTTTGTTTTGCTCCTCTTAGGGCAAAGGTATGGCTTTGACACTTCCATATCTGCATAGAGAAAACCCGTGTAGAGTGCACTAATCTGTGAAAGACTGGTCGATGTCCACATTTTTGTCTTTTTGTTGTGTGTGCATTACTGGTGTGTAAGCTGCACCGTGGAATCCTTGGTCTGCAGAGTTGGAAATTGTTTTCTGAGTGGGATGGGACTGATTCGTACCAGTGAAAAGCAATGTGTCCTCGTTGGTTCAAGCAGATTTTTTGCTTACCATGATTAATCTTAAATAGTTAAAGTTTAAATTAGAAATCTAAAATCCAATATTTGCTAAATAAGTTTAATGGGATGGTTGTGAGTCTGAAATTTCAAGCTGTTTTCAGAGATTAAACTTGCAGCAAAAGGAACCATTAGAAATCTCTTTAGAATGCCAGGTTACCTTCGTTGCTTTTCTGCATTCTAGGGTCTAAAATTCATCCACTGGGCCCTGACTGGAGCCCTCCAAGTGCAGACATTTCTTTGAACCAAGCCTCCACGCCTGTGCCTGCAAGCTCAGGGGGTATCCCGGACCAAGGTGGGGTTCTGTTCTGGCATCTGAGAGGTGCTCCGCACTCTTTTTTTTTTTTCAAGATTTATTATTTATTTGAGAAAGAAAATTAGTGGGAGGGGTAGAGGGGGAGGGAGAGAGAATTTCAAGCTGACTCCATGCTGAGCCCTGACTCAGGGCTCGATCTCACGACCCCGGGATCATGACTTGAGCTGAAACCAAGGGTTGGACACTTAACCGACTGAGCCACCTGGGCTCCCCACATTCTCCTTTCGATGGTTGGTTTCCTGGTATGTTAAAACTGGGGACAGTGTTTATTTCCAGAACACTTTTGTTTAGTGGGGGAGTTAAAGTACTAGCATTGTAGCATTTGGGCAGTTCTTTAGTCAACTTAATTTAAAAAATAGGGAAGAATGTCTTGTGTGCAGGGTTTTAAAGATAATAAAGAGAGAAAAAGAAAAACTTACATGTGAAACACAAGTCTTATTACAAACAGCTTGAATATCCATGTGATCTTTTTCTGTCTTCAGCTGATGATGGAGAGGTTCCCCTGAGGGAGAAGGAGAAGAAAGTCCGTCCCTTTTCGATGTTTGACACGGTGGACCAGTCTGCTGTCCCGTCCCCCTTGGGGGCTCTGAGGAAAAACCAGAGCAGTGAGGACATCCTGCGGGATGCTCAGGTGCTAAGAATGGCTGTTGTAACATTCGGTGGTAATTCTGTATATGCTCTTTGGAAGAGAGAGAGAGTATTCTGTTGAGGGAGACCAGGAAAAAACAAAATATATCTGGAAGATTAGAAAACACAACAGAAATCTGTCATTACGAAGTCTGCAGCTTGAGCATATTTGTGGTCTCACACTATATTGGAGGACGGCTGCCTACTTGCTGCTTGCTCACATTTTCTGTGATTCTCTGAAAAAAAGGAGTGTGTTGAAGCACATCGTATTTGTGTTACTCAGCTTGTTTCTTCACAGTCTGGAACGGAGGTTATGTCAGGAACGATTTGGTGGCAAATCTTTTGTAACTATTGGGACCCCAGCCTTTGACCATCGGGTGATGGCGGCGTGCTCCTAGTTAGGTGTTTTAAGCACAGTGGCATGATGTTCTCACGAGCCAGGGTGATTTGGGGCTATTGAGGCCATCTTTGAATGTGTAAAGTGGCAGTTAATTTCCAAGTGGGCCCTCCAGGCTCCCATGTGGGAGAGGGGATGAAAAGAAAGAGGCATTCAAGGTGGGAATCCTATTGCATTCCTCAGGTTCCTTATTATATGTAGTTCAGTGCAGAGACCTGCAGGGTTTTTATGACTTGAAAATGTAGAGCTCATGTGTTCAGCATATGGTTCTCTAGAACATGCTGTGTTCCCATTTGGACAGTGTTTCAACTGCTTTATACATGTGTGTGTTTCAGGCTGCGAATAAAAATGTGACTAAAGTACCACCTCCTGTTCCATCAAAACCAAAACAGATCAATTTGCCTTATTTTGGGCAAACTAATCAGTCAGCATCAGATACAAAGCCAGATGGAAACCTTCAGCAATTGTCAGCAGCTGTTGCGTCCGTGGGAAACAAACCGAAAACGGGGCAGCAGCAGAGGCTCATGGGGTCCCCTGGCCCACCTTCAGCTGGCCAGGGCCAGGTCCTGTCTCCAGCTGGTAAGCAGGAGAGCCCACCCGCCGCCGCTGTGCGGCCATTCACCCCTCAGCCTTCGAAGGACACCGCTCTTCCACCCTTCCGAAAACCCCAGACCGTGGCGGCAAGCTCCATATACTCCATGTACACGCAGCACCAAGCTCCTGGAAAAAACTTCCAGCAAGCGGTGCAGAGTGCCCTGACCAAAACACATTCCAGAGGGCCGCACTTCTCCACTGGTAAGGTTCGGGGTCTCATTCTCATTGGGTCACAGGATAACAGCTTGGTCCTGTGCTGGAGCAGTCCTCTTTCCGCAAACGACAGCAAAGTGACTTTATAGCTGTGTTGATGGTTGCTTTTGTTCTAAGACAAAAGTTTAATTGCGGCTTTTCTTCTTATCTGGGAGTTTAAGCCGGTGTCTGCTAAATGTCACACCTGCGGTAGGTGTTAGAGGAATACAGTGAAATAAGTGTAGCAGTAGTAATAAGTGAACACCATAGATGAGTAAAAGCTATGGCGCAGACGCAGCCTCTGCTCCGTGGGTTCGTAGGAATCACGCTCTCTACTGTATTTTAAGTTGTTCTAATGAGGACACGAGTGCTAGTTAGCTATAAAGCATAGACTTATAGTCTGGTACAGTTGGGTTCTTCCTAAGAGTCATTAATTTAGAAAACTGGAATCAAGTTCACCCTGTTTCCATTTTCCAAGAAAATTGGTTTTCTTGTTATGATATCAGCAAGTAATGGTGCTTTGAAATATCCCAAAAGTAACCCAGACAACAGATTTTTATACACGTGCCGTGGCTGACTCTCGACTTCAGTGAGAACTACTGACACAGTAATGTGGGAATTGGATAGTTCTGATAGAACCAGAATGATAAGGGGAATAGTTTTGGTAAATACAAGTGGTTTTCAATAACTTACACCAAGTAGTTTCCCACATTGACTGACTTTTGAGATGTAGGAAAGAGGATGGCTCATGTTCAGTTTTAATCTGAACACAGGAAAGGATTGCCCATTTCCATTGCTTTTACATTGCCTTCATATTTTGACACTTCAGCTTTGTGTGCTATAGCTAGTGATTTCTTACAGTTATAATTGAGTTTTTTTCTTATTGGTACATAAAATAGTGGCACGCATTCCCATCAGTGAGGGTTTTCATTCTGACAAGTTTACTGTGTGGAGATGGAAGCCTTGCTTTGTCTTTTATTGTTTGTATGTATGTATTTAAAATATTTTACTAATTTATTCATGAGAGAGAGAGAGAGAGAGGCAGAGTCACAGGCAGAGGGAGAAGTGAAGTAGGCGCCATACAGGGAGCCCGATGTAGGACTCGATTCCGGGTCTCCAGGATCACGCCCTGAGCTAAAGGCAGGCGCTTAACCGCTGAGCCACCCAGGCATCCCTGTCCTTTGTTGTTTTTAAAAATTCGTCGTGTTGAAAGGTACTCTGTAGTAACTGAAATTAAAGGAGGCTTTAATTATTGTTGGCTGTGTTTGTTACTTGCCCGTTTGATTTAATACTAATCAGGGCTTTGTTTCTGTTTTCCAATTAGTTTATGGCAAGCCTGTGATTGCTGCTGCCCAGAACCAGCAGCAGCACCCGGAGAACGTTTATTCTGGTCCCCAGGGCCAGCTGGGCAGTCCTGAGCCTGACATGGAGCCTGCGTCTTCAGTTCAGGAGGGCCACGAGAATGAAAGAATTCCTCGGCCCCTCAGCCCGACCAAACTGCTGCCCTTCTTGTCCAATCCCTACCGGAACCAGAGCGATGCTGACCTGGAAGCCCTGCGGAAGAAACTGTCCAATGCACCACGGCCACTAAAGAAGCGTAGCTCTATTACAGAGCCAGAGGGTCCGAATGGGCCAAATATCCAGAAACTTTTGTACCAGAGGACCACCATAGCTGCCATGGAGACCATCTCTGTCCCTTCATATCCCTCCAAGCCGACCTCAGTGGCGGCTGACTCTGAAAGCCCAGTAGAGATCCAGAATCCATATTTACATGTGGAGCCAGAGAAGGAGGCAGTCTCTCTGGTTCCTGAGCCAGTATCCCCAGAGGAAGTGGAGAGTGCCAGTTCAGAGAACACGGACATGCCAGCTCCTTCTCCGGGCCTTGATTATGTGCCAGAAGGAGTCCCAGACAACAGCCCAAATTTCCAGAACAGTGTGGAGGAACCAAATGCAGAGGCTCCCCATCTGCTTGAAGTGTACCTGGAGGAGTATCCCCCATATCCGCCCCCACCATACCCATCTGGGGAGCCAGAAGGTCCAGGAGAAGACTCTGGGAGCATGCGTCCCCCCGAAATCACAGGGCAGGTCTCACTGCCTCCTGTAAGTAATGTGGTGTCTTGTGGTTCCTTCTGCTACCCCCCTGTCCACCCCCCCAGCACAGACTTCCAGGCAGGCAGTTGACTGTCAAGACACAAGTGCTCAGGGCCATTTGCAAAAGATGGTTTGTGTGTGAATTGCCTGTGGTTGCAAACATGTCTGCACTTGGCATTTTATTTTGTTTTACATTTATTTTCTTTTATTCTTTTATTTTTTCTAAAGATTTTATTTATTTATTTATGAGAGACAGAGAGAGAGAGACAGAGACACAGGCAGAGGGAGAAGCAGGCTCCATGCAGGGAGCCCGACGTGGGACTTGATCCTGGGTCTCCAGGATCAGGCCCTAGGCTGAAGGCGGCGCTAAACCACTGAGCCACCCGGGTTGCCCTGCATTTTATTTTATAGCCCTCTTAGCATACAGTGGATCTCATAAGTATTAAGAAATTTGGTGTATTCAGGATAAACATCATCTTTATTTTTTAGGAAGAACCCTTTTCTCTGCAAAGAAGCAGAGTTGGGTTCTCTGTGATACAAACCACGTGCTGTTTCTTCTCTAGCTGTGGTGGTTCCTGCTAGGGAGGCCCACGAGGCTGTGAAAGTAGAGCCCTGGCTCAGAAAATCACTCACTCAACCTCAGGTGGGGTCACTCACACTCCTCTTTTCCCTGCAGTGATGTGTATCTTTAATGAACGGTTCGGGGGTGATCCATCTTCAGGCTTCCAATGCTGGTAAACTTGGAAGCATTCAGGACAGATGGGGGCAGGATGAGGTAACAGGGCACCTACCGAAGCCTGTTCCTCTCCTCCCGTGAAGTTGGCAAGTCTGTGCAGGGACCTTGTGGTGCCCTTGAACACCAGCAGGCATCCTCCCAGGATGGGAGGAATGTGTGGGTATGTGTTTTGACTGGGCACCTTGTTAGGCCTTGTTTGCAAGTCTCTTGTGTCCCTTTGAGGTCCTGAGAGAGGATCAAAACCCCCCAGGTGTCCTTAAGTAAAGTTGACCTTTTCAGGTGTAACTGGGGTCATGTTTCAGTAGGATGCCAAACTATGAATTTTAAAGACCCATTCCAAAGTGTGAAAGAGCATATTATAAGGATTTTTTTTAAAGTGCTTTATGTTTGATCCCTTATTGAATCTTTGAGATGTGGTGGATTCAGACATAATGATCATCCCAAGTTGCTGTCTGGTTGCTTAGACATTTGCTTAAAAGGTTTATACGACACACATTGGATTCTAGGGGACAAGATTGACCTAGAGGTTACCACTTGAAACAGCGCTGTGCCTGTCCAGAGTGCAGAGTTCTCTGCAGTTGGCACTAAAACTCAGGAAAGAGACGATTTCACACTTGCTTGTGCCCCCCTGCTTTAGTTGTCAAGTCAAGATGATTCACGCTCTCAGAGACAGAGGAGACCCGAGTGTCCCAGTGTCACAGTCTGTTACCATCATCCTAGGAGAGCAGTTTTCTTCTTGCCTGGCTTTGAGTGGGACAGAAGTACAAGTGTGTGTGGGGCCCTGGCTGTCCTGCTTGTGGCTCCACGTCACCCCTATGTAACGTTTATCCTTTTTTTTTTTTTTTTACTTCTTTTTCCAAGAAACAATAGTTTAGCCATTGCATGTTTGTGAAATGGAGTGATGGCCACTTGATGTTTTCTAGACCTCAGTGGTTTTCCACAACCGAAATAAAATAAAAACCAGTCTGAGTAGCACAGCACACCTGAGGAAACGTTCCCACTTTGTTGGATGTGTTTAAGAAACTTATTTGATGGGGTGTTGGATCTGTCTTAATAATTTTGTCATATTGTTTTAAGCCTGGTTTGTTAACAGTCTAAGGCTTGATTAATTTGTGTATCTTGGAGTATAGTCACATTCTGAATATGAAACAGGGATAGCATTTTAACACTGGAAGGATTTCTTGTTAGTCTACCTGGGACAGGCTGATAATACTTACTCCCTTAATTATATGCTTCCCCCCCTCCCCTGAGGAGCCATTATGTTATAAACTGACTGAAAGGAAGGGGTTTGAAGAAGCTAGATGACTTGGATTTAAATCCCAGCTCTGATGGGACTGGCTCTATACCTTTACTTCCTTATCCGTAAAATGGGGTCATAGGGTTTTTGTGGGAAGTCCATGGATAATCATTCATTAAACGGTAGCCATAGTAATTCTGGTTTAATTGTGTGGGGTTTGCCATCCTAAATAAGATAGGGAACTTAATGACCAATCTTGGCTGATTGGAGGACACTCCACAGAAAACCCGCCTGCTGGCATCGCCTGCCACAGCCTTAGCCCAGCCCCAGCTATGCCGTGTCACCTGCACGTGACCTCAGCAGCTTGGGGAAAAGTCTCCCACTTTGTTACACGGGTGTATTCATGACACTGCCTCTTGTGATCTGTACACATTTCTAGATAACGTTACATGTTGATAAAATGCTCTGAATTGTATCTTTAAATTTCATTTTACTTCTTCAGTTGAGCTCGTCCTTCCCTTAGTCTCCTTAATTCATCCCTTTCTTCCTCTGCAGGGCAAAAGGACAAACTTGCGTAAAACTGGTTCAGAAAGGATTGCCCATGGGATGAGGGTCAAGTTCAACCCCCTTGCTTTGCTTCTAGATTCATCTTTGGAGGGAGAATTTGATCTTGTACAGAGGATTATTTATGAGGTATGATTTGATTCATAGATTTCTTAAACAACCTTGTATTTTGTTTCTGACCTCCACTTAGAAGGCTCGTCTGGGGGGTCGGGGGTGAGACGGTGCGGAGAGATGCAGAGGGATAGTCTGTGCTGTGCTGAGGGGTGGCTGAGGTTTGGGGGTGCGCCTCCAGAGTATTCTTTCCGGGAGATCCTCCCCCTCCATACAGTTGCTCCTGGGTGGATGCAGACTTGTACTATTTGGTTGCACATGTGGTCCTTGTTTGCAGAAGCCTCCTGTTTAAGATGTTTTTTAGTTGACCTTTTTTCCTTTCCATGGCAAATGCATCTTCTCAGACACTAATTTGTGGGGAGCTGGAGGGTAAAGAAGCAAAAATGACTCTGAGGGTATGGTTCCTGGCACCTCTTCATTTTCAGACCTCTTTATAGTGAGCAGCTATTTTGGCTATTCCGGCACTCTTATGTCTAGACTTGAAGTTGGTATAGTCGGCTCCTCGAGGTTTTAATTATGACCTAAGAAAACCCCTAAACAAACCACAGGAGCCTATTTCAGTTCTCTTGATCCTGAAGAGCCAGGTGATAAGTGACCCGAACAGTGATGGGGAGCGTGGGTGATGTCAGCCTTTGTCTCCATGTTACAGGTTGATGACCCGAGCCTGCCCAATGACGAGGGCATCACCGCTCTTCACAACGCCGTGTGTGCAGGCCACACAGAGATCGTTAAGTTCCTCGTGCAATTTGGTGTCAATGTCAATGCTGCAGACAGTGATGGATGGTAAGGCCCTGTCATCTGCTGCCCCACAGTGTCACTTGGGTGTCCCTGGCACTGCCAGGCCATAAAAGCGTCCACATGTGTCTTCACGGGACACTCTTCTCACTCCCATTTTGGATGCACGTGGAATTCTTATAAAAGTATTGTCAGATGATAAGAAACGTCACAAAGTGGCACAGATCTAGGGACCTCCATGAGTTTGAGAGATGCTGCTTTGAGCCTGGTCCCCCGAGCCCTGCAGCATCTGTCCTTAGTACATAGATATCCACTGTTTATTTGCAAGAGGGAAGAGTTTGTAGCCTTTCCCAAGTCTCTTTGACCATGGAATCCATTTTTCATGGAGCATTTTGTAGAATGGTTATGTGCATAAAACACAAGAGATACTATTATAAATAATTATTCTTCATAGGATAGAAAGAAGAGATCCTTATAAAGTGCTGTCCACCCTCAATAACTATAATAGAATGTAATTTTTTTTGGAAAAGAACATATAAATTATAATATGCTGTTTCTTTGAAAGAATCTAGAAAACATACTTTTTGCTAATTTATTCAAGTTTACATACTTTTTTTTTAGCCAAATACTTTGGCTTAACTTTAACAACGTGGGTGAAATAAATTATTTTCTTTCTTTCTTTCTTTCTTTTTTTTTTTTCCTTTTGGTAATCTCTACATCCAGGGTGGGGCTTGAACTCATGACCCCGAGATTAAGAGTTGCATGCTTGATCCTGCCAGGTGCTCCGAAAACAAAGTCTTAACGTGTCATGAGGTCTTTGCCTATTATTAGCAGTTTAGATTACATATAACCTTTAACTATTAAAGCCATGCAGTTAAAAAATCTGCAGTAATATTCCTCAAACTCAGACCATAGTGTCTGGGATGTGAGATGGGGATATGTTTCTGGAGACTACACCTGAGAGGAATGAGATGAAGAGACGGGGGGAAGAGAAGGGTAAACACCTACATCTGTGTCATCCGGGCCTGGATAGCACTCTACACTTGTCTCTGAGTTGGGTGGTGGTGCTGGCTCTTCTTCCCCCTTTATGGGTCTTGGGTCCTTTAGAGCATTTGAGGTGCTAGAGGGATTCTCCGTCATGACATCAGTGAGCTCTTGCCAGCCAGGGGCCTTGCAGACCTAAGTGTATGTATTTTACAGTCTGCATTGGATTGACAAAGCTTTCTCTCAATTCAAAATCCATTTGGATTTTACAAGCTATTAGGTAAAGGTAGTTTCTCTCTGCAGCCCAATTCCTGCAGAAGTGGGAGTGGAAAGGGAATATGTACAGGCATCTCTTTGGAGGGAAGACCCGGGACGTAAAGATGGCTGTGCCCTCCGTGCTGCCCAAAGACATGGAGCAGGTGTTCCAGAATGCCTCACCCTGTTTTAGACGATCACACACATCTCAAGTCCTTGCTTTTATTTCTGTGATTCCTCTTGCACTGCCCCGCATCTGCCCAGTGTAGCTGTGCTCCACTGTCCCTCCTGTCATTCTCTCATGGGCTGTAGTATCTGTGTTTAATGACTCTTAAACACCATGTAAGAGGCCCAGAAGGAGGCCCAGATGGTAGACTTGAGGACATTCTGTAGAGACAGCCCAGCCCACCAGGGTTGCATGTCCAGGGCGGCCATTTAGCTCCACTGTGTGTTGCCCACAGGACCCCGCTGCACTGTGCGGCCTCATGCAACAATGTGCAAGTGTGTAAGTTCCTGGTCGAGTCCGGAGCCGCTGTGTTTGCCACGACCTACAGTGACATGCAGACTGCCGCAGACAAGTGTGAGGAGATGGAGGAGGGCTACACCCAGTGCTCACAGTTCCTTTACGGTTTGTAACCACCACAGTTGAACATGCTGACGACTGCACTCATTTGTCCTCTGTCTAGGGTACTGTTTGCTAAGTATATTCATTATGTGGAAAAACATTTTTGCATTGTGCAGAGCCCTAGGCAGTGAAAACAGGACAGCCTTGACGGTAGAGATGAATGCAGCTTTTGTGCGTGTGCCTGGGAGCAGCCCTGCCAGGGATGGCTTGAGCTGCCTATGCCTCTGACTCTTACAAGTTGAGGTTAACTCTTACCTGGGCTTGAGCAGAATTGAGAGGCGGTGAGCAGGTGCCAAGACTCCATGCCGCTCAGTGCTTTGGGAAGCTGCTCTGCCTGTTGGTGGAGAGGCCATGAGGCTCTTCGCATGACTGCGTCTGTTGGCTCCCAGGCTGCTCTCAGGCTTGGGGGGGTGGGGAGGTGCCCAGCAGCAGGCAGGGGCAGGCGAGGCGGCTTCCCAGCTCTTGACTGTCTACTGTGGACACTCAAGGTGACTTTGTTTCTGTTCTGAACTCTGGATCGGAGAATAATTTTGGTAAATACTTTATAATCAAGATATTAATATACACTTTGTTATTTGAAGTGTATTGGTCATCTTGAGCTTTACTTAATTATGAAATCTGATTTTTAAAAACATGTAGGGACATCTGATCAGAGGCTTTGCTTTATGGAACGCATCATGGCACCAAGAAAGTGTCTCTGCTGTAGATGCTGAAATGACAGTGGCTTGGCTTCTCCTTGCTTGGTAGGGCCTGGGGAGCTATAACCTTGGCAGCCACAGCCTTGACCTTGAATGTTCTGTTCCTCATGTTAATCATCTGTTGCTTTTAAAAAATATCTTTATCACCCATGAATGAATCTTGTAACTCCTGTTGTCTGGTTGTGCCTGGTTTTGCGGTTTCTGTAAAGGAAGTCATGGTGATTCTGTCCACTGTGCTCCTTGTGCCTCATCTGTGTGGTTGTGCTCGTTCTCACTGTCCGTTCCGCTTTGTGGCTGCATCCACCACGTCTTTCCTTCCATTCTGCCTTGGGGCAATGGGGTTTGCATTCCCTCACAGTTAGAAATGGTCGATCCGGAAGCAGACTTGTGGGTCACAGGGATGTGGCCCAGCTGACCATTCCTTTCCTGCTATGTCCGCCTCTGACCCCTGCTGGATGTGGGTTCATAACCCATGTGGCTTCAGCTCACATTTCCCAAATAATTCATGATACTTAGCATGTGCTCAGGCTCTTCAAAAATAAATTTATTTTAAAGATTTTATTTATTCATGAGAGAGAGGCAAAGACATAGGCCGAGGGAGAGACAGGCTCCCTGTGGGGAGCCCGATGCAGGACTCGTTCTTAGTACCTTGGGATTATGCCCTGGGCTAACAGTAGACACTCAACCACTGAGCCACCCAGGTGCCCCTCAAAAAAAAACTTTAAAACATAATCTGTAACTCTTAGTTTGGTAAATAGCAAAGTAAGGAAAAATTTTTTCTCATTCTTGATGATTTCTTGGAATTGGGACTCAAGTTATTTTTTTATTAGAGTATCATTTTCTAACTCTGGCCAAATATCTTTTAATTAATATATTTTACAGTCCTTTAGATTTGATGAGAATAATGTTACTACTACTTTGGAGAGGACACCACAGTGTCCAGGGTTTCTCTCCTGCCCCTTCCCTCTCCTACGCCAACCTGGTGTAGTCAGAGTTCTGGCAAGGCATCACCCTTGTGAGTGTCACAGTCACGTCTCATTTAAACAGGGAGTCAGAAGCGTGAACATCCCCATTAGTGGAAGAGCCCCTTATGTTGGCAGAGCCCCTGGTGGAATAGAGCAACTCCATGTCTTGTGTCAGTTTTGCCCAGAGTGGCAGTGAGATAGGCAGTGCTCCGTCATTGTAATCGGTAGATGAGTCCTAAGTTAATTGTTAAGTAAGTTAAAAAATCTGACAATTTGCCAAAAGCAAGCAGATACTTTCCTGCCTTTTCTAAACCTGTAAAGGTGAAACTGGTAATAACGTCTAGAGTGTTCGGGCCTCCTGGCCTGACTTCACTGCCCACTCACCCACAGTGCCCTGTAACCACCTCATGCCTGCCCCGCACTCGAGAGGGGGGAGTAGAGGAGTGCAAAGTGGGGCTGAATGTGCACGTCTGTTACTAACTCAGTGAAAGTGGACGTTTGTGGGTTTCCGTATCTTCTAAAACCTGGATTCTCATTACTTTAGACTTGGCTCTATGTAGGCTTTTATATCACATCTGAAATACTTTTGCCATCTAACGAATTTTACGATTTTTCTCCCTCTCCCTTCCCACATTTGGAAATGGGCAGAGGTTGTTCAGTTGACTGTTGTCTCGGCTGCTTTATGCTTTGGGTCAGGATGGAAGTAATTTATGCAGACTTCCTCGGTCCCCACGCCCAGAGGCAGGCTAGAATTTGACAGGCGTAGTGCTCACTCTTCTAATAGCCCAGACGATTAGAACTAAAAACAGTTCATTTTTTATTCCTGGGCTTGCAGAAGTTTTTGTGCTCTGAGTAAGACTAGTTTCCGAATTGCCTTTGAAAAGATCGTGGAGGCCAACTGTGTGTGGTATGATCCCTTTCTGCCTCCCGAGCTCCCTGCCTACCCCTCTGTGCCTCCTTCCTGCCCGGGGCTTTATTCATGGGGTGCTTCATTCAGTATTCCTAGCATTCCAGCAACGTGTGCCCATTTCTCATTTGGTTCATGGAACCAAAGGTTTTAAGAATGGACAGTCTGCCTTACATGTCCTGTGGGTTTTTTCCTGTCATGATTTCAGGAGTCCAGGAGAAAATGGGCATCATGAACAAAGGAGTCCTTTACGCACTCTGGGATTATGAACCTCAGAATGGTGACGAGCTGCCCATGCGAGAAGGGGACTGCATGACCGTCATCCGCAGGGAGGACGAAGATGAGACTGAGTGGTGGTGGGCCCGCCTGCACGACAAGGAGGGATATGTCCCACGAAACCTGCTGGGCGTAAGTTATCAAACCTGGACGGCACTTCTGTGCGCACCGGGGCTTTGCAGGAACGCCATGTGCAGCTGACTGCCCTTTGTTCACATGACATAGAATCTTAAAGTTTGGATGGTGTTAGATTTACACAGAGTGGAGGTTCCACTTACAGGTTTGTCAGCCCCCACTGTCAGGGGTCCTGCTGCTTCACAGAGTATAGGTCACACGGGGTCATGTCGTGGGAGTGTGAGAGCATTCTGTACCAAAGCCATGTCTGCTCATGTCAGGGTCTGCACTGCTGGCAGAGTTTGACCAGGCATGTAGACAAGAGCCCCCAAAAACCTTTGGGGCTTAGACAGTGTTAACTGGTGTGATCATAGTGTAAATTATAAAGAATAGATGAAAGTTAAAAAACAGTGAGCCATGGAACCCTTCAGAGAATTTTTCCAGTGCCCAGACCAGAGGGGTCTCGAGTGTGGAGCTGCTTCCACAGAGGCCCCAGCCCCCGAGATGCAGCCTGGCTTGTAACCGTGTCCCTGATGAACACCAACAGCACTTGTACTTTTATAGTTTCTTACCTGGGAAAACCTCTTAGAACCACTTGCTTACTTGAATCTTTCATTTTAATTTTCTAACAAAGAGGTTCCATGACTCATGAAACGGGAAGCATCACTTGTGGGTGTGGAGGCACTTGGCCTTGGGCACGAGGTTCTCAGAAGGCTCTGAAATCAGCCAGCTGGACCCAAGATTTTTGTGTTAATCCGGCATTTAAATACTCAGCCTTCTGGAAATCTCTTTGGGGTAAAATTGGCCTCTAAGTAACTTTTTTTGGTTTTCTTAGAGGTTCAAAAAATGGAAGTCACATAAATGCTGAATTTTTAATCAGAGGCTCAGATGGGAGTCTAGAAAATTGTATTTACTAATTATCTTTTGTGAGGAAAATCACTTTTTGTAGAATGCTGATCCACCAGTTTTTCAGTTCTGGCTGGAAGTCTGACTCCTTTTTTACAGTAAACCTTTTTCCCTTTTGTCTAGGCAGGAGGAGGAGGAGGAGGAAGGCTTTTGTTTAGTTTGCCAGTTGAATTACTAGTTTGACTCACCCTTGGCTTTAAGACTGCAGATCTTCCGACCTTCACATGTATTCCTCCCCAGCTCTTGTTATGGAAAACATAAAACCACAAAAATCCAACAACAAAAACTCCACTTATCCTCCCTTAAATCAGTAGCCTTTTTGTCTGTGGCATTCTGTGGCTGACAGTGTCCAGTCCCAAAACAGTGTTTGTAGGGCTGTTGTGAGTGAAGTTGTCCCCCTCCAGATGTAAGCCGGTGCACGTGGCAAGCTGCAGATCCCCACCACCACCTGCCGCTGTCACAGGCCATGCTCCACCCCCGGAGCAAGGGCTTAGGGGTCATGGGTTCACCTCTGTGTTGTCCCCGGTGGGGAACCCCTGTGACCTTTGCCAAGGAGTTGCTGAATGTGAATCTTTGTGTCCTCGGGCAGCTCTGGATGCCTCCCATGGCAGAAAGAATCCTTTCCTTGGTTTTTCTCCTGTGGCCCCCATTCCCTACCCCCATCCGTGTGTCTGTCTCTACAGCATGTAAATTATGTCTCCATTCTCTTGCAGCTATACCCAAGAATTAAACCAAGACAGAGGAGTTTGGCCTGAAACTTGTTTTTGAAGAATTAATCTTTGTTATCACAAGAAGTAATGTGATTGTTTTTGGTAAAAATTTCACAAGACCGACTTTAGTGACAGCGTAGTTTGAAAGCGGTGCAGGATGTCTTCTGGGAGAATGTGAAGGATTGGAGAATTTGCTGTCCTCGGGGGACGTTCAGCATGATGAACTGAGCTTACAAGTGAGCTGACCATACTCTTGGGAAATAGGTGTTCACGGGGCACTCAGGAACATGAAAAGTGACTGTTTTGGTTCCCTGGAGTCACAGGGCCATTCACTGGGCTCCTGGGAAGTCGCCTCTCCTGCACTTGCCCCCGCCAGAAAGGACCAGTGCCACAGAGGCAGCACCTCTGCCTGTCCTCCCGCAGGCCCCCAGGGGACCCCCATTGTGGGTGAAGAACTGTTGGTTGTCAGCAGTCCCTTTGTGATAGGAGTTCTTCAGAATTCTACATGTTTGAGATATTGGAACCAAGCTGTAGCACAGCTCATTAGATTTAGAATCTTGTTTTTAGAATGAATTTGAATCTATATTTATTGTCTTTTGTATCTTGGAAATTGGAGACTTGCTATATAGACTTACTCATGATATTTGTCAAATCGTAGCTGACTTTAAAAACAATTGTAATAAAATTAAAGTTTTTGACTCTAACCTTTTTACTGGTTTAGTTTTTTGTGTCATTAAAAGCCTGTTTAAAGTTCACACGCCATTAGGACGGCTTATCCAGTGGGAGAATAATAAAATTTCTTTACCGGCTATGTGATGACATGTAAGAGGTGGTTTTTTTGTTTACAGAGAACTTGGTTTTGCAGTTCATGAGTTCTGTGTTGGCCCTCGATAGAGAACCATGGGGACAGAGGCCCTCACCGGCCCTCAGCCTCTGTGAGACAGGTCTTGTCCTCGTGCCACTTCAGCTCCCCCGTCTGCATGGGGGAATGTCTGCAGGCATTCATTGGGTGAAAACATACATACACAGGATCCCTATGTTGTGTTAATATGTTACCAAGTTTGTGAAAGACTTTGGAACCCATTCTGCTTAGTGAACTATTTTCATTTCTATTAAGTGAAAGCTACAGAAGAAAAACCATTGCTCATTTTTCCTTATATGTTTTATGAGCAGCTAAATACCAGCAAGAAAGGTGAAAGACAAACCAACCCCGTGCTAGTCAGAGTAATAGAGAAATAGTGACCGTGGGAGCTAGCTGTCAGAAGACACGAGTGGTTTACAGAATTCTGAGGATGCCTCCCATCTTCCTGCTCTGAGGTGACGGTGTTTAGAGTTGGGGCCTCTGGCAGCTGCGGAGTCTTGTGTGACATCACCAGGTTAGAGAGCCCCCCCACACCCCATGAAGGAGGAGGAGGCCGTGGTCCTTCCCTCTGCCACAGGAGGACACTGCAAGAAGGCAGCCATCTGCATGCTGGGAAGTGTCCTGGCCAGATGCTGAATTGGCTGCACCCTGATCTGGTTCCTGAACCCCCAGAATGGTGAGAGATAGGTGTGTGTTATGTGAGCCCCAGGCCGTGGGCTTTTGGTTTGGAGCTGCGCAGACTAGGAGTCCTGGTTATCCAGTCAGACACTGATCTGGGTGCTTCTGTGAGGAACTTTGCAGATTTCACTAAATTTCCTAATCAGCTGACCTGGGAACAGGAAGGTCACCCTGGGCTGCTGGGTGGGCGCAGGAGAGGTGCAAAGTGTGAGGGACTCAACCCACCACGGCCAGCCACAAGGAGGAAAGGGTCATGTGCCGGGGAAGGCGGAAAGCCCCTGCCAACAGCTGGGAACCAATCCCCCCTCCTCGGGCCTCTGCTGGGACCAGCCAGTCCACGGGGCTGGGTGGGACTCCTACTACAGACTGGTGTGGTGATGGGTAGTTTTTGTTTTTTTGTTTTTTTTTTTTTTTTTTTTTTATTTTTTAAATTTATTTATGATAGTCACAGAGAGAGAGAGGCAGAGACACAGGCAGAGGGAGAAGCAGGCTCCATGCACTGGGAGCCCGATGTGGGATTCGATCCTGGGTCTCCAGGATCGCGCCCTGGGCCAAAGGCAGGCGCCAAACCGCTGCGCCACCCAGGGATCCCTAGACTTTTTTTTTAAAGATTTATTTATTTATTCATGAGAGACACAGACTGAGAGAGAGAGAGGCAGAGACACAGGCATAGGGAGAAGCAGGCTCCATGCACCGGGAGCCCGATGTGGGATTCGATCCCGGGTCTCCAGGATCGTGCCCTGGGCCAAAGGCAGGCGCCAAACCGCTGCGCCACCCAGGGATCCCTGTTTCTTTTTTTTTAAGATTTTAAGTAATCTCTGCCCAATGTGGGGCTCAAACTCATGGCCCTGAGATCAATTATCACACACTCCTCTGAGCCAGCTGGGCACCAGGTGATGCGTGTTTAAGCTGCTAAGCAATAGGAAATGCCAGGGACTCTGGACCTGGTCTGGCGCTTACTAATTGGCCATGCAGCCTTGCTCGGGACTCACAGTTCAGCAACACCACCTCTGTACACCTCGGCACATGAAGGGACCCACGCCAGGTACTGTACACAGGTCCCAGGAGACTGTAGAGAATTGCTCAAATGCATGGAAGGGAAGATGTGAAAATTAGGAGAACGCGATCATCTTGTTTCCTTTGTCCTAAACTGAGACCATTTGCTTTTATTATCCCTCTTTGTTTTTTACTTGTTTATCATCAGAGCATCCTTGTATCAGAGGTCCTCGTAGAAACATCTCCAGGCATGGGAAAGGGTCACAGAGTGAGGGTGGCAATGCCAGTGGGACCACTGCTAGTGCTTCCCAGCTTCTGCGCAGGGGTCAGGAGCGTGCAGCTTCAGCGGCTGTGTCGTGTGTGAGAGGTTGCTCAGGAGCATGATTTCTGATGGCCGCATGACACCCGCCACATGAGGGACCCAGGATCTGACCTGGGTGTGTGCTGGTCCCCAGTTCCTGTAGGGATGCCCATGAGCCATCTTCACGGTGCAGTTTTTAGATTTTTTTTTTTTTTTTTTTTTTTTTTCAGTTTTTAGATTTTTGAAGAAGGGGGAGTAGGGCACCTGGAGGATGGGCCCTGCTGAAGAGGGGCTTATGGTGGGGGCAGGGGGGGTCATGGAGGACAAGGCAGAGAGCAGAGGTCACCCTGGCAAAGGCACAGAAAATTGGTAAGATGCTGCTGGTTCTCGGTAAGTCTGGGCACTGGGAGGTAGGTGCTGGTCACAGGAAACAGCAGTTACAGGAGGGCCCAGGGAGCCCTGGGAGGTGTGTTGGGGGGGGCGGGGAGGTGAAGAAGAGGGGAAGGGAGGGGGGGAGGTGATGAGGAGCGGGGAGTGAAGGGAGAGGGAGGGGTGGGGGAGGAGAGGGCAGGGGGCAGGGCGCCGCTCAGCCTGGCAGCTGCAGTCCCTGTTGGAGAAGCAGGTGCCCGCGCTCAGACGTGCTGGAATGCCCCACGTGGGCACAGCTGCAGACTCCCGTGCACCCAGCGCGGACTTGGGGGCCTTGGGCTGCGGCCCCTTCCCTCTGGGTCAGGAGGTGGAGGGTGTTGACGCACTGGCTAGCGTCTCCCTGTGAAGGTGGTGCTGGGAGGGTGGCACTGCTGGGAGAACCCGGGAACTCGGTCGCTCTGCCCTCTTCGTCCTTTCCCAAAGCGGCTATTCCTTGTGTGGCTCTTATTTCCGCTGGGACGGAACCAGCCGGTGCCGGGTAAGGTGGTGAGCCGGGTCAGCCCAGCAGGCGCAAGGGGGCCGAGCCCCTGGCACAGATGCGGGTTGCTGTGGCCTCTGGGGCTGGGGAGGCCACCCATCCCGTCCCTGCGCCTGGCACGAGGGCCCCCAGCCCCGGCCCCCTTGCCTGTGCTGCTGAGTGGAGGACTCTCACCACTCCTCCTGCCTCCCCTCCGCTCATAGCCAAGTCTGGGGGATGCACTTCCTGTCCCGCCCCATCCTGCTCCTCTCCCGGGTTGTGGGGCTCCTCCAGGGTCACCAGCAGCAGGCCAGGCCTAGGTGCCTGTCCTGACGGTCCCGGGTCTCGTCCCCACACCTGAGGGACTTGCCTTAGAGCGGGGCCTGCTCCACGGCCACTTAGGAGCTTCTAAAGTGGATTAGGAAATCGTGTACTTCCACAGGGAGGGGGAGTTAAGCTCCTTTTTCCCCTCAAGACGGGAATTCAGAGATAGCGACTTGCGGAGGTGGACACAGGCTGTGGCCAGGTGTGCGCACAAACCACCGCCGGGCCCTCCAGGAAGGACAGCACCGCGCCAGACTGCCTGGGCGACTCTTTATTTAACAGCACATTTGGAAGAAGATAAGGCAACAAGGCGGTATTTTCATCATGCGGCCAGCGTTTTCCCAGGGTGAAGCCAAGGAACAAGCTTCCACGACAGTCCCTCCCAGCTCCACACAGAAGCATGGCAGGGTGTGGTGTCCGGGTGGCAAACGGTGTGTCTTTGACTGTCATTGGCTCGGACACCACTTTGGTGGGCTGCAGGTCGCTGAGCAAGAGCCGAACCCCTTCAGTACCCGGGATGCTCCTGAGACCTGGAGTGCTCAGGGTTGGGTTAAGACACACGTGGGTAACCGGTCGGTCGCCCGAGTGCCGCCCCGACCAGGCCCCTCAGCCACGCATCCTGCTTCCCCTTTCCTCCGGGACACGGACCGCTGGCGGGTCAATGTCAGGGCTGCATTTTTAAACCTGACGTTGCTTTAAATATTCCCCGCAGGGACCTTGTGTCCTTAGCTGCGGAGACACCGGCCAGCATCGTTCCCCTGGCTGAATATTGCTATAAACAGGAAAGTGTGTAAAAGTAGACTAGTGACAGATTTCAGGTTCTCTTTGAGTTGACCAAGGACTAAGTGGCTCACTGGTGTTTAATAGAACGATATGTGAATCTTCTACTCTGAAATCTGGAAGTTCTTGCTATCTCAGAAGGCATCTTTATTTTCGGTTATAATCATTAGTTTGAGCAACTGTTCCCATAATTTCAAGGTCGAGAGAAAAAATGTTCTCTGGTGGCCCGGTGCTTGGCGGACGGTCTCCAGGCAGACGAATTACGACTTTAGAGGACGGAAAAGCAGAGCCACTGCGAGGAGAAGAAGAGCCAGTCAGCCCAGAGCCACGAGCAGGAGCGACACAGCTATTCCGGTGCCCGTGGCGCCTTCTGAAAGGCGGCCTGAGAGCCAGCAAAGCGGCGCACTCACGGCTTCTCTAGCCCACGGCCAGGGGGCCACAGCCTGGCTCACAGGCCGGCCGACACCGTGACACGGGCTCAGACAACACGGCCTGCGGCTCCACACGTCCGCCTCAGAGGCCAGGCACATGCGTGTCCTGCCTGCGGCTCACCCCGAAACCAGTGGCGTTCGCCCCTGGTCTCTGTTGCAGTGAAACGGGAACCCGGTCAGATTCTGACTGAGCTGCTCTGGGACGCGCCTGGACCCCCAGCCTTGGCCCAGCTCCCCGCCCCGTGTGTCATGAGGCTGCTGGCGCGGCGGCAAGCTGCCCATCCCAGCGAAGACCCGAGCCTCCGCTGTGGACTCGACCTCAGGGTAGGTATATTTCCCGGGTCCACACAGCTAGAAAAGCGACTTAGTAACCGGCACAAATGCATTTTCAGTTGGCTAACGTCCTTTATACCGCATCACAGCAGGTGGATGGCTGCTGGGTTGCAGCCTTCCTCCAGAGTTCAAAGTTCAAGGAAAGGAGTGTCCTGTCCCTTAAACCTGCCCCTCTTGCCACTTTGCTCCTCAGTGGCCTGTGCTGCCCCAATCTCGGTTCCCCTGAGAGCAGAGGAAATGTGCGCTCCTGCCTGGCAGTGCGAGAGTCCCCCCAGCCCGGGGGTGAGAGAACATTCTGGCATCAAGACGACCAGAGAACATCTCACACTTTGCTCTTCCCAGAACTGGCGTCCTGACTCCAGGTAGTGGCCTGATGACCACCCCACAGGTGGGCATGGCCAGGGTCCAGACACCGGAGCACGGTGACTACAGACACCAAGCTTACTTACCTTCGGCAGCGTTTTTAAAGGGGAAGGAAGTGAACGGATTTGTTTTGAAAGTATTTGAAGTAGATCTGCTCTAAGAATGACAGATCTTCCCAAACCCACTTGAATTTCATCAGGGTTTTGTTACACAAGCACCGCCTCCCGTGCACGCAATTCAGCAGTTCCTGCAGCCCCTTCTACTGCCTCCTCCAGGCAGAGCTGGGAGGGAGGACAGACCCCCAGCTGGGGGTCAGCAGCCCCCAGCCAGGGCCGGGCGTGGGAGCTGCAGACTTACAGAGATGAGGTCCAGCTCTATGGTTCCAGAGCCCTCGGGGTCCAGCTGCTTAAATATCCCTGGTGAAGGAAGAAGGGGCGTCCTGTGAGCGAGCGGGAACAGAGACTGCACCGTCCCCCTCTCTGTTCGTCCCACACTATGACTTCTGCTCCCCCGTGCCCACGCTGGGGCAGGGTCTTCATGGTCCACTGCACAGACGCGCCCCAGTTCAGGCAACATCACCCGTGGTGACGGGCAGGCTGCCTTCACCCTGACAGCACCCAAATGGGCCTCTCCCCAAACAGCCACTTACTGAACAGTGTTTCCAGTCGAACCAGACACCGGACGAAATTGTCGAAGTCGATGATGAGCTCGTCATCCGCAAAGCGAGCAACGATGACCTGGTGGAGCTGACAGGGCAGCTTGAAGCCTGGAGTACAAACAAGCACACAGCCTGGGCATGAGCATCAGACGGTGCCCGTGCTCACACCTGCGCCCGCGCCACGGACGCCCGCATTGCACAGCTGCTCTTGCTCCTTGGTGCTTTCCTGGGGGCTGCCGTGCGTTGCAAAGCCAGTGCCTCTGCCCTCACTCCCGACTCCAGACTCATCGCCTTCCTGCCTGTCTCCACTGGCTGACGCCAGGCTGCCCAGCCCCGTTCTCAATCCCTTCCTGTGGTTCAAGTCTTCACCCTGTTGCTCGTGCTTCCTCTCCTGCCTCTTAGCTCTGAATCACCCTGGAGTCTAGATTGTTCCTGGATGCATGTGGCAGAAACCATTCATCATAAACTAGCACTAATTCCCGCCCTTTCCACAGAACTAGAATGGGCCATGGCTGCCTGAAATCGAGACGTTTCCCACATCCCTTGCAGCCTGCCGAGGGCCTGTGACTAAGCCCTGCTAGTGGGACATGTGTCCCGAAAAACAAGGACCCGGTCTTTCCCTCCTGCCATCCACCTGTTGCCAGGACGTCGTGGTGGCAAGCCAGTGTAGTCCCGCGGGAAGGGGCACCACCTCTGGGCCAGTGGTGAGCGTGACCAGGGGAGCCAGCCTGGCAGCACGAGGCATTGCCCCTTGTGCTTGGACCGTTTGGGAGACAAAGATGGTTATTTGGGGTCTCTGTGGCAGGATTACATCCCACCCAATAAGTGGGGAGCCCCGTGTTGTGTGCAAGGCGCTTACCCAAGGGGGGCCCAGTGAACTGAGAACTGGCTTTGCCTGCTTGGCCCGCCAGGCTCTCGGAAGGAAACTTCAAGAGGGCCTGGTGGGCAGAGCATCTGGGACTGCGTTTTATTTCATCAGTTAACTTTTAAAAGAGGAATGGAAGGGACATGCTTGTGGTGAGCCCGCGGCCACCTCACTGAACACAGCTTCCTGCCCTCTATCGTACGCAGTAAACTCTGACATGTTCTGCACGTAAAACAGAAGGGAAACCAGGTAGGAGTTCTCACCTGCTTCCTCAAGTGCTTTCCGCATCTCGTAGGAGTTCATGGTGCCAGACCGGTCCACATCGATCTCCCGGTAAATTTTCTGGAATCAAGCAGAACAGTTACGAGAACCCTGACCCGAAGCCAGCAGGCACCCTGTAGGTCGCACTGTGTGTGCAGGCAGGAGGCTCTTCTAGCTCTGTTCCCAGCCTGGCCTTGAAAAGCACCTGTGTCTCTGCCGTAAATAGCTAAGAGTGTCCACCTCACTCCACGAGCTGGCTTGTACCGTGCCTGTTGGTCAACTAGCCGGCCGCTGTGGGCTCGTGTCATTGTGTCACTTTTCTGCTGGAGCTGTCAAAAACCCAAATGACAGAAGGCTACACAGCCTCTCGAGGACACTCTGGGGGCAGCTGGAGGGGGACCCCGTTTCTGTCCACTAGCACTCAAGGGCAGGGAGCAGACCATGTCCCTCAAACAGGGTCGGTTCTGCTGTTCACATCTGCCCATCCTGCCTCCGGGGGTCAAGTGCCTGCCCCTTCACACACGCACGTCCCTGACAGAGCCACTCGCCCTGCCTTCCACCCCCGGGCGCTCACCTGGTACTTCTGGATCTTTGTCCAGAGAACATAGAACTCTTTCAGGCCCAGCTTCCCACTGCCATCTGACTGCCTGCCGTTAAGGAAGCTCCTGTGGTGTCTCCGTGTGGGCGCCCTGTCACCCGATGGCACCCACTGCGTTATTTACGAGGAGCTCCCGCTGAAGACTTTGTGCTGCACTCAGTGCCCAAACCTGCATGTAAAGGCTGGCCGATGCCCCTGGTGGCCCTGACTCTTGTTGGCTGGTCTGGGGTGCAGGGGCCCCTGACCCTACTGGGAATGAGCTGTCGGGTGACATGCAGAAGCCCTTTGTTGATTTTTGGAGTATTTCTACGGCCTTGTGTGGGACAGCTACACAGTGTTGTGAGCCCACGAGACAAAACTTTGAGCAGCTCAGACCATCCCTGCCCAGAACTTGTCTGCAAGCCAGGCAGGAAGACAGGCGAGCGCGTGACCTGGGGAAGGAGCCTGAACAAAGGGAAGGAGATGCCCACAGCAGGTGGGCCCCATGGCTGCAAACTGAGAAAAAAACCACAATCAGAGAAAAGAGATGCATGTCGGAAATGGGACAGTCTGGGGGACGTTCTCCACATGCCTGGGAAACCAACCCAAGCTGCTTGGGCACAGCTTGGCAGGCATCTCCTGCTCGCTAAGGCAGGGGGCTTCTCACGTTGCCCCAGGAGGTGTCTGAACAGGAGAGGCGGTATGACAAATTCCCCAGGTGGGGGTCTCAGACGCCTCGTCTATGCTCTGCAGCGTGAAAGGATACGTCCAGCATGTCCACCATGATTTTGCAGGTCTCGATGCTGAAGCCGTCTGACTTGATGTCCTGGCCTACAAGACAAAATGAGAGTGATGGGAAACATCCTGCAGAGCCTCGCCGTCCCTAGGAGCCCCCACGAGGATGGGGCGTGTCTGTGCCTTCCGGTACGGGGGCCACTTGACCTACATCCGATGCCACAGCAGGCTAGTGGCTGCCAGAGGGGCCAGAGTGGAGGGTGTGCTGCGTCCGCTGCTTCTTCGTGTATTTGCACATTAGCCTGTGTGTCCGCGGACTGAGAGGCCTGAGAACCAGAAGCTATCCAGAGCCCTGTGCTCTACTAGGTGACTCAGGTACAGCAGGGGGTGGCAGGTGGCAGGAGACCCTTGTCACAAGCTGGTTCTGGTACCCCACAGACCATGAGAGGCCCATCCTTTGTCACATCCTTACAAAGGTTGTGGCTTAGCCTGCCTCAACGCTGCCGTTGTGGGCTTGGACTCCTTCTTGGGCCCGGTCAGAGCCTGGGGTCAGTGGCAGCCAGGGAGGTTGCATCCCTGCGCAGCCTGGCTCTTCGCCGCCTGCCCAACCACCATCTGTGTGGGAACAAGGCAGCTTTGACGGCCACGCGCCTCAACAGCTCTGTGACTTCACTCGTGCCTGGCAGCCTCCAGGGCAAATACCCCCTTCTTGTCCTCGCTCAGGCTGCCTGGAGGAACCAGCTGTGTGGATCTTGTGCTGGGCACGCCGCCCACATTCTCTGGGATGGATGACCCGACCAGCCTGGGTGCTTCTAGAGAATTTGCTTCTGTGTCGTGGCTTAGGCCAGCTTCTAGGCGGTCCACAGCTCAGGACAGGGCGGCCTTCAGCCCTGAAGGGTCTGACATCAGCAATCCCGCCCAGGGGCAGCATCTCTTCCAGGGCAGTGCGGCTCTTGATAAATTGAGGTGAGAAAACGTGTCCCCCGGGACTGGCCCACATTTGGGGTGAATGAGCCTGAAGGTCTGTGGGAGGTGCTCCAGCTCTGCCCCAGGCCCCTCTCCCACCTCGCTCCTTCTTCCAGGAGGCCTGGCAGCTGCCTCTGGGGCCTTGCAGTCGCCGGCCTGGCTCGTGGGCTCAAGCAGAACACTGTACAAGGCTCCCTGCCACGCATGCTGGGGAGATGCTTTGTGAACTGTTCCCGTGGTGTGAGTACAAGATGGTCTGTTTGTCCTTCCACCCTGACTATGCAGTGAGATGTCGACCCCATCGACAACCGCACTAAATACAGTGGAGTTCAGGGTGTGGGGGCTTTCTGGCCAGTGTTCAGGGCTGACTCAGCCCTCCTTACCAGCAGAACATCAGAGTGACCGCCCCGTGGTGCCCCTCACAGAAGTTAGGTAGTGATCTGCCCACTTTCCAGGTGAGTAAAGAGCCCAAGGGGTCCCACGTCCCGGCTGAGAGCAACAGCTGTCAGGGGTGAGAACGAGGATGAGACCTTTGCTGTCCACCTGGAAACCTTTGTTCCTCCTTTATCGGGGCACACAGAGCATCCTCAGCCCAGTCTGGTGGTGGCAGTGGTGGCCGGCACGGGTGTTTAGGTGGGTGCAGGGGTGGCTGGAAGGGCGCGGGGAGGAGCAGGACCAGGGCCCGCTAAGAGGGCACTTACGCTTGGCCAGCACTCTTCTCAGGATGGTCTGCAGCTCAAAGGCAGAAATCTCTGCGTCCTGTGGACACGAAGCAAAGCGTGGTTATACCGTGGGCTGCAGGAAGTGTGGAGGCTTGTCCCGTGCCGGTGCACTGGGTGGGCACAGGCAGGGTCTGTGACGTCATTTCTAATGCCCCCAAACCCCAGACTGCAGGCGAGCCCCATGGCAGAAGGCCAAGATTGGCCGCAGTCCCTCCTGCCTCCAGGGCATGGGGGTGGGGACCCGTGTATGGCCCGGCCAGTGGCCAGCGGGGAAATAAGTCTCTGTGATGCCCCCTTTCCTGAGAGACAGGGATGGAGGGGCGCCTGCTGAGCACTCTGATGGGAGGCCCAGGTGAGCCGGCTTCGTGCGCCTGATGGAGAAGGGTGCCGGGCAGGTGCTGGCTGGGAACGGTCTGCAGCAGCCTGAGGCCCACACAGCGCAGGGCAGCACCCACCACGGCCCTAAGTTACTTGCATTGTCAAGATTCAAAACCCTTCTGTCCGTCCGGGATATTTTTGTGGAAATCAAAGAAAAGGCCCCACATCCCAGCAGGAGTGGAAGACACAGGAAAAGAGCTGGACGCTAAGGTGGGAGGAACACAGGGCCAGGGCTGTGAGCCAGCAGCCCCGCTGCATGGGCAGGACGTGGGCAGGAGCCCGAGTTCCCTCCACGATTACCCTCCGCCTCTGCTCGCTATCCCTTCTGCCCCTCTGGAGTCTCGCCAAGGACGAGTCTGTCCCTTTGCAGGGACCAGAGCGTGTGACGGAGCCCGCGTGGACACCCACCTCGCCTGCCAGCTGGGCAAACAGCCTTCTGAAGCCGTCGTCAATGTCGTCCTCGCTGGCGTCTATCTGGAGGGGGAGGCAAGGGGTGGGAGCAGGTCAGAGCCAAGAAGGGGTCTCCCCCATCTCCCCCGCCTCCCGCAGGCCTGAGGGCCAAGTTGCAGGCTTGAGACAAGGACGGTGTGAAGAATGAATGAAGAACTTTTCTAGTGAAGACATGAGATGGATGGAAACCATGTGAAGGGTTGGTGAGCTCCTCATATAGCATCATCTTGAACCCTCGGCCAGAACGGCCCTCTGATCTGCACTAGTGGGGATTCAGATGCAGAGCCTAGGGGATCCCTGGGTGGCACAGTGGTTTGGCGCCTGCCTTTGGCCCAGGGCGCGATCCTGGAGACCCGGGATCGAGTCCCACGTTGGGCTCCTGGTGCATGGAGCCTGCTTCTCCCTCTGCCTATGTCTCTGCCTCTCTCTCTCTCTGTGACTATCATTAAAAAAAAAAAAAAAAAAAAAGCAGAGCCTAGTTGGAATGTTCTAGAAGGCCTGCAACGGTAGCCCCCTGGAACCGTTGGGTCTCTCACTAGGTCTCTCGACAAGCACGGAGCGGCTGAGGAGTGGAGGGTTATCAGGTCCAGGGGCAGCAAGAGGAGCCTCCCAGCCTGCTGGTGGCAGTCCCCTCCCTCCACTGGATGTGTTGTGGGTGGGTCTCGTTGGAGCCCACGAGCCCCCGGGAATCACACCATCTCAGCAGCACCTCAGGGGCCTCAGGAATCTTGTCATCTGGAGACTTCATTTTACAGATAAGGAAACTGAGGCAGAGAAAGGGGAGTCACAGGAACCCCAAGTCCTGCACACAAGGGGTGAGGACCACATAGTGGCAGGTGCAGGTGCAGGACAGAGTCTAGTTTCGAGCTGTGGGCATGAAGTCCTGGGGCCTCCTAAACCCTAGCGGTTCTCTGGTGATTCTGGGCCCGGTCATCTGGAGCAGAGCTTGGAGTTAGCAGGGTGTCCCAGGGCTGCAAGTACCTCCTCAAGGTCGGCCTCGATCTCGTCGTCTACGACCCTGGGGACAGAAGGAAATCATGTCATGGCCCACATGGAAGTGTGACAGGTGGGCTGGGGGCTTGCGACTGCGTGTCCCCACACAGCAGGAACCAAGGCAGGAAAAGCCAAGCCGGAGGCCCAGCCGGAGTGCGGGGAAGCAGAGATTTCGTGCTCCTCTCTGTTGGCGCAGCCTGCCCGCACAACCCGCTTGGGGCCTGCCTCGGGGACACGCTCTCCGGTCGTGCGTGATCTCTGCCACCATAAACCTCTCACACGGGGAAGCACGCCAGGTCCCCACTGCCAACACACTTTGCTCGGGGAAGGTAGTGGCAGGGAGGCCGGGAGTGGTTGCAGCTGAAGCTCGGGCAGCGTTGGGTCCTCCACGCCCAGTGCCGTGAGCAGGGCTGGGTCCTCCGCAGCGAGTGTACTCAAGCCTTGAAGGGTCCTTCTTGGGCCCTGGATCCCACGCTAGGCCGCTGAGCATCCGACCCACTGGGGCTGCGCCTCCCAGAAGCTGGCAGGCCCACTGGACACATGGTCCTGGTCTTGGATGGAGCACACGGCAGTGGCTGTGTCCGCTGCTTCCCCTCAGGTCAAAGTCCCTGTGGTCTCTCAGTTAATCCCCTTTTGCTTAAGCTGCCTGAGGCGGATTACGTGTCCTGCCATCAAGTGCTCAACTGATAGATGTGGTCCAGGAGGTAGCCAAATCGGCAGAAGTGGGGCCATCCCGACGGTGGCGTGACAGTGGCATCAGCTGCACAGGACCCGGTGGGGTCCAGTGACCACTGAGGCCACCACTCACGCCCTGGCGTTTGCGGGCTGCTGGGCAGGAAAGTGGCCCAGGCTCTCCGCTGACATGACTAGGTTCACGGGCTGATACGTGTTGTTACAACGAACATAACAATTGGTGTTGCAGACACACGACTATCCTTGCTCCGCAGCCTCCCTGCTCTAACCACTAAGACCCCAAAGCCCGAGGGACAACATTGACGACCTTCAAGACCCCACGTCCCTGTGCTGAGCCCTGGAAGCAGGCAGGTGTCGTCCAACAGGAGTGTTCAGAGGATGCGGCGCGCCAAGGGTCAGGGACAGGCCGCGGGGACAGGAAGGGTGTGATGGGCAGAGCCACCTACTGGTAGTCGGCCTTCTTCTCTGAAAAGACCCGGACACAGAAGTCCCCGTCCTTGTTGGGCTCGAAGGTGGAGGGCACCAGGATGTACTCCCCCGGGGGCAGCTTGAACCGGTTGAGGACCTCGCGCAGGTTGATGAAAGTGTCAGAGCGCTCTCTTGCTCTGTGCGTCAGGAAGAAGTTTCTGCTGAGGTGGATGTTGGTCTGTCCGGTCATCTGATGGATAAACAGAAACAGCGGGAAGTAGAGGGTGGGAAGAGCCCCGAATCAGCATCATTTTCTCTGGGGTTGGCGACTATGTCTGGGTCACTCCGGGTCAGGAGAACGAATGCTCTGGGGGGTGTGCCGGGGGGGTCCAGGCACCCAGCTTTGCAGAGAAGCCCCATCTGCATATGGAGGTCCCTGGCCTCCTCCTCCTTGAGTCAGGGACGTGCATGTGCGGGGCACGCAGACGGAAAGCAGCCCAGCTCAGGTGTGGCCTGAGCACAGCAGGGGGAGCCCAGCGGGCCTTGGGCAGCACGGCTAGGGCAGGGTGTATGGCCGGGGCCCAGCGCGCCTTGCACGCCCAGCGTGATGGCCTCAAGGCTACTGCTGCCCTCTCGTCAGACCCACTCATGCCGGCTGTGGGCCTGCTGTGCTCTCACGCCCTTCGGCTCGCTCCGAGAGGTACGTGATGGACCAGCTCCACTGAGGGAGAAACCGAGGTTCAGAGAGGACGCGCAGCTCATCTGAGGGCACATAGCCTGCACGTGGAGCCTGGGCCTCCCTCTGCTCCTGCGCCGCCTGGCAGTTCATCTCTGAACTGGGGAGAGTGCAGGACTCTGTGAAGAGCCTCTGTGGCCCCAGGCCCGCACACCATCCACCCGGAGCAAAACCACAGGCACTTCCCAGAGGTCTGGCCTTGAGCACAGACCAACAGGTCCATGTCCCGAGTGACCTCACCAGGGCCCAGGGGGCATGGGCCTTGTCCTGTGCAGCCGCCAGCCCCTGCCCAGGCCTCATGAGACCCCTGAGCCAGCCGTCCAAGCCTGCGCCTTCGGTGACCCTGAGCCAACGCGTGCTGGACGTACCTCCTCTGGGACCTGTGGGGACAAAGGGAGGAGAAGGTGCTGAGCCCCGATTCTGGGAGGAACGCCTGAAGGCCCCTCGCCCCTACAGCTCCAGCAGCACTACAACCACTAGGGGATTATTATCCCATGGGCCCCTGCTGTTCCCATGCTGAACACAAATGTCATGACCCAGTGACAATGCCGGCAAGCCCTTCGCACCATTCCTGATTTACAAAGCATAAAACTGAGGCACAGAGCGGTGCAGGGCCTGGCCTGGGGTCTCCCTGCCCCCCACTCACAGAAGCAGGGCTGTGTCCTGGAGGAAGAGGGCAGTGAAGGGGGTCCCACTGGGCTGGGAGCCAGCAGGGTCAGCTCCCGCTCCTGCCCCGGTCTCTTATCTCCAACACGCAACTGAATGATCCCTGGGGTTTCCCAAACCTGAGAGGTGGGGGCGCAGGCAGGAGGGTCGTGGGTCACATTTCAGCGTGCATTTTCCTTGGGTTACTCTGTCCCAGATCTGACATCCTCAGCTCTGATTTCAGAGACTGAGAGGCTTAGAGTTTGTACATTGTTTGAAATGATGGCGTTTGACCAACTCTACTTGGTGAGTGGCAGGCAGGGTCCCGTCAGCGGGGGCCACGTGTCCGGTGACGAGCGAGCGGGGCCCTGTCTCTGACCCCTCACGACCCCAGGTGGCTCAGGCTGCCCCCATGACCTTGCTCTGTCCCTGACGGGCAGGGGGCCCACCTCCTGTCCTGCCCTGGGGCTTTCCCTCCTCGCCGGGCTGAGACCACGCACCTCGTAGATGCCGAAGCCGATGGTGTGCATGTCCTCGCCCATCTTGCGCTGCCGCCGCCGGTGCTTCTGGATGAGGCCCACGAGGAACGTGCAGCCGCGTTCTCCATCCTCCTGGTCCTCGTCCTCCTCTTCCAGCTTGATCACGTACTGAGGGTTCATCCAGAAGGTATCTGTGGCCAGAGTGGGACTGGACTCCGTCACTGGGGACCGGGAGCCCTAGCCGGGAAGGGGGTGCGGGAGGGGACGGCACTGGTGGGGGCGTGCAGAGAGCCAGCCCGCGTGCGCCTGGACACCACGGGAACCCTTATGTTACCACGTGCCCTGCAATCCTCTCCTGCCCGCTGCCGGGCAGGCTTATCTTGGGGACAGTTAGTCCCCCTGGAAGAACGTGGCTAGAGCTAAGCTGCTGGCCTGTGGCACCTCTCCCTCCCCAGGTCCAGTGGCTGGCCTGCACCCCCTCTGCAAACCCTGAGGCCAGGAACATCCTCTGCCCAATTTCAGCCTCTTTTTCTGTGTCCTCGTCCCCAGGCCTGTCCCATTGCCCCCAGGGTGTCTCTGCCCTTCCTGCTTCCAAAACGAGACTCATTCAGGTTGAGGGACAATTGTGTGGGTTGCCTTCCCCTCCCTGATGGGATCAAACTCTTTGTTGGGGAGATAAAGTGCAGGGCTTGGTGGACCACAGCTCCTGCCTGTTTTTGTCAATAAAGTTTTATTAGAATACAGCCATATACATTCATTTAACGGCCTTCAGTCAGTAGTAGAGCTGTGTGATGTGACTGAAACCAAGGGCAGACAGAGCCAACGTCTACCACCGGTCCCTTGAGTTTGCTGACCCCTCATCTAGCAGGTGGGAGAGTCCCGTCTGGCACTTCTACAACTGCCACTTGATGGCCACATGTCTGAGGTGAAGGATTAAGAGCACGGGAGCTAGAAGGACCCGTCAGCTTGCCCGATGACCTGCTCTGCAGCCTAGGATGCCACTGGGACCCTCAGTTTCCTCTTCCGTGGCCTAGGATCCACACGTGACCAGGACCTGCCACCACAGAGAGTCTTACAGACCAGCTCCCCACAGCCAGGCTGCCTGCATGCAAATCCCAGCCAGCTTGCAGCCCTCCCCAGGACTCCGCCTGGATGCTGCTCGTGCAGACTGAAGGGGTAGCATCTCTTCAAACCACTTGGGACAGTCCCCTGGGCCCAGCATGTGGAGTCACGTGGACTCATTTTTGCCACGTGGAGGAGAGCAGCTCCAAGACAGGGAAAAGGGGTGCAGGATCGCTGAGGGAGGGACCAACCAGGGAGCTGCGTGAGCGGGCCCTGAGGTGCGGGGGACGGCGAGGGCATGCAGGAGGGCCTTACTCGGGTAGTTCCTGCAGCCTCCAGCCGTGGAGCCCCGTCTCCAGCTCCCATCCATCTTGGTGAGCTTCCACTTCTTATAGGACTCGCTGGTGAGGGTGTCGGGGGTCAGGTTGCAAATCTCCACTCGGGAGTAGTGCCTCAGGAAGTCACTGAAAGACATCCTGGCCGAGGCAGGAACAAGGACGACCAGGTTACACGAGGACGCTGACAACGGTGACCTTCCCCCTGCAGCTGGGCCAGGAGCCACCCCCAGGCCCACAGGTAGAGGTGCAGATGCCCGGCCTGGCACCGCACTCGGGCGCTGTGCTGCTCAAAGCACTGAGCCAGGCAGCACAGACGCAGGTGGGCAGACACAGCTGCAGGCCCAGCCCTGTTCTCCAAGGGACTGTTTCTTTCCTGAGGTGTCAGGCCCACTCTGGGAGCTGGTTGGGGAAGGGCTCCTCCTCTCCAGTCTCCTCGTGGGACCTGAACCCTCCTGGGCCTTTGAAACCCCATCGTTGAGATGGACAAATGGGAGAGGCTGAGGAATAGTTTCATCGGGGTCTTCTGGTGAGTTTAGGACTACAGAAGCAGCTCCCACGCCCCTGTGCCCACGACCCAAGGACAGAGCCCTGGCCCTGCGGCCACTAACAACCTTACCAGAACTCCCCGTCCTCGTGCCGTCTGGTCAGCCTCTCCCTCACCTCTGGGTCCACCGTGTTCCAGTTGGGGCAGCTGAGAAACCAAGGGACAGGTGAGGACCGTCCCCACAGCCCCAGAGTGGGTACCCAGGGACATGCTCCCGAGCCTCCAAGGGCCAGACTCCACCGGGAGGAGTGACACGTATGCGGGCCGGAGCTGGGAAGCAGGGGGGTGAGGACAGAGAGCCCCCTGGGTGGTGGCGGCAGAAAGAGCGCAGCTGTCGGGGGAGAAGGGGTAGCACAGGCGGCCTACGCCCGGCCGCCCCTGTGAGGGGAACTGAGAGTCCCACGAGTGGCTGCCCTGGCTGGGAACCTCTCTGCACCTCCCACCCTGGGAAGGCCCGCCAGCAGGGGGACTGCACCAGGGAAGGCGTGGACTGTGAGGTGACGGATGGGTTGTGCGTGCGTCGCCGGAGCCCGGGGCTTGCAGGAGGACACACACACGCCCTAGTGGGGCAGGGAGGGGGACCTGCGGCCTCCGGGCCTGACCCCCCAGCGCAGCCCCCAGAACCTCCCAGGGGAGGGCATGCCGCTCACTTGTCATTCCACTTCCCGGTCCACTCCACTTCGCCCCAAGGGTTGCGGATGCGGATCAGCTTCTGCAGGCTGCCCCCACTTTCGACCTGAAGGTGGGGTGCAGGAAGGAGAGGGGAGCTGCTGAGCTCAAGCCCGGCCTGGGGGGGCTTCTCCATCAGCTGAGAGGGGTCGGGTCCGGGTCATGAAATGGGAAGGGCTGACCCCAGGCCCCCTGCCACTGCCAGTGTGGACCACTCCTTGGGTCCACTCTTGCAGGACGCAGCTCCTTGATTGGTCTCGAGCCTGCGGCAGCAGTGTCCTCATTCTCCTCATTCTAGATGCCATGGCATGGGGCCCCCAGCCTCCCGACTAGAGCGGGACCTGCTGTGGTCCCAGGGCGAGGGCACCTTCCCACCTGCGCAGGAATTCTGCAGATGCAGAGTGGTCACGCTGCCTAGACCTGGAGCCCTGGGCGGGCGCTACAGGGGACATGCTGTCGAGGTGGGAAGATGTGTGAACACGGGCTCTGCGTGAGATGCTGTCATGGGATGAAAACCTGACAACAGCACTGATGTCACATGAGAGCCTGGGAGGCGAATGTGGAAGTCTCGTGACGTATGTGCCTGACCTACCAACGGCTCAGAAAACAGACGTGCAGATACTGAGTCTACAGAAGCAGTACCTGGATGTTTTCTTTTTTAAAAAATATTCTTATTTATTTATTTGAGAGAGAGATAGTGAGAGAGAGAGAGCATGAGTGGGGAGGAGAGAGAGAAGCAGACTCCTTGCTAAGCAGGGAGCCCCCCATGGGACTCGATCCCATGACCTCAGGATCACGACCCAAGCCAAAGGCAGACGCCCAACCAACTGCGCCACCCAGGAGTCCCAGTACCTGGATGTTTATGATTGTTCTAGCCTTTCAACCTTTCCATTGACTTGAGCTTTTTCAAAATAAAAATGTGTCCATGTCTTGGGTGTGGTGGGCTCGGGAATAAAATAAAAATTTAAGGTTTAAAACAGAACGGAGCCATGGACACGTCTGAAGACATGGGGTTCTGTACTCGCCCTGATGCCGGCTGCTGACTGGGGCGTGTGGCGTTACTGTGACACTGGGGAGCCGCGGCGCCCGCCACCACAGCTCCCTGCAGACATCACCCCTCTGACTGGAGGACACTCCAGGCCAGGGAGTTTGAGAAATGTGCCCAGGCCATGCAGCGGGCCAGAGGCGGCCAGACCGGAACAGGAATTCAGCACTGATGCTGCGGTGACATCAATCGCAAAAGCACCATTTTGAGAATCTAAAACACTGTATGGATGCGATCCCTGTTCCTTTATATCTAGCCGGTCGGGAAGAGCAAGGCGAGTGTGAACGAAGCATAGGGAGCACGCCAGAGCTGGCCCGTGGCCCACAGAGGGCAGACATGGGGCGCAGCGGCCCTTGAATCGCTGGCCTCGCTCCCTTGGCTTCAGGAGTTCAAGGCCTGGTAGAGGAGGGGCCGTGGGAGTGCAGGACCCACTAAGCTGGGGGGCAGTCCTCTGCGGTGTTAGGGAGAAGACACCCCTGCAAACTCTGCCGGCCTTACCTCCTCGGCCCCAGTGACTGAGTACGCGTGCCCCTTCACCAGCTTCTGGAACGTGATGGCCTCTGAGTCTGCCATGCTGGTGATCTGGAAAGATGGGAAGAGTCAGGCTGCCCACCTTCTTTCATAGAGGGTCTCTGCTACTTGCGGGATGGGGTGCCACCCAACTCACGGATCACCTGATAAAGGCAATTATATCTTCACATTTACTAGACTGAATTTTGTTTTTTAGCAAGTTGGACAGAAATTTTGCCCGTGGAAGCTGGGGCCTCCCTCTCTGTCCCCACAGGGAATGAGTCCTGGGTAGCACAGGGTTGGGGTGGGGGTGGGATGCTCAGCCTCTGTCCAGAGGATGCCTGGGGGCAGGACGTGATGCACACCTCCCAGCTTCTGGAGGAAAGGGCCCCTCCCGAAGTCTTTCCCAGGGCCTTGGACCCTGCAGCAATGAAGGGTAAGGTACCTGGCTCCAGGCCCATGCAGGCCCTGTCCACAGGGACAAGTGTCTGCACAGGGTGTTTCCCCCAGACCAGCGGAGGACAAGGGGCTCCCTGGGCACTAGTGGAGGGCAGGGGGTTCCCAGGGGACCAGCCGAGGGCAGGAGCTTCCCTGGGGACCAGCCGAGGGAATGGGGTCCCAGGGCCTGAGGTCCAGGCTGGTGATGCACAGGAGGTGGGTGTCGGAAGTGGGCTGGGGCCACCTTCGCCCACCAGCTGTCCCCCAGACAGCCTGGAAGTTGCTGACCAGCCATGGGTTCCAGGTGAGGCACAGTGTAGTGGACCGGGACGGACGTGCCAGCTACAGCAGGTGGTGGGGCCTGGACTCACGTCTATGGAGCAGCCGAGGAGGGAGCCTTTCTGCAGAGCCTTCTGGATGATCCTGAACAGGTCAGGGGGGGCCTTCCTCAGCTCGTACCACTCCGCGATCCCCCCGGTAAAGTCCTCAAAGCCCTCAGTGGTGGCACCCCCCGAGAGTGCCTCGTAACAGCCGTTGATCCTGAGGGAGGACAGATCCTGCTGCCACTGCTGCTTCCCTTTACTGGATGCTCCAGGGACCGTCCACTCGGGATCCCCTCGGCTTGGGCTCCAGCAAATCTAGTCTTCCAGGTGGAAGGACCGGTGGTTATCTGGTCCGACCCCCCGTACTCATGGTTTGGACATCCTCGTAGCAAAGGGCAGGGCTGCTCATTGGCTGTTTGGCATCTAAAGCTTAAAGGACAACTCCACAACAAAAGCAATTCCAGGTGCACACGCACAGTGCTGCTCCTCCCACCCTCCTGCCCCACGGCGTCCCATGGCTTCTAGCGGTGCTGTTGAGGCAAGTGACTGAGAAGTGGCTCCCAGACCCCCGACTGTCACAGCTGGGGGGGCTGGCCCTCCTCCCCAGCAGTGGCTGCAAGGGCCAGGAGCCCTCTGGGTGCCGCAGAGTCTGGGCGGCACAGTCGGGATGAGGTCACGGGGTTCCTGCCCAGGGAGGTCATGGGAAACCACATCTCATTGCACACCGTAGATTCTGCACAAGCTTCCAGACTTCTACCTCTGCACTGGACGGTTCTGCCCAGTAGTAGAAACTCTGTGGTATTTAGCTGACAAAAATGTGATCTGACCTGCCAAGCACGTAGGGGTCCTTCTCAAGGCCAGTCTGCGCCACACTGGCTCCTGTGCGTGTGTCTACGCAGGGTGAGCACGATCACCCGTCCAGGCGCGATGCGGCCAGGCACCCCACCTGCATTCACTCCTTGAATCTAGAGCGCAATTCTGGAACAGGTAGTTCCTGACCACCACCCGTCTCTTCCAGAATGCAGGGCAGTTGGGGCAGGCTGCTGGAGGGAAGGGCACGCTCACGCTCACTCACTTGGCGTAGGCCTTCTCCAGCAGCGCGCTCCAGAACTCGCTGCCCTCTGCAGAGTGCACGAAGAGCAGCTCCCCGTTCTTGGTGGGCAGCCTGTCGTCCACCACCACCTCCACCCACTCGCCGTACTGCCAGAACTGTGGGTCGGGGACAGAGACAGGACAGGGTGGCCCGGGGTGAGCTGCGGGAAGGGCCAGTGGGCGGGCTGCCGCCTGGGGATCCCAGCCTCAGAGGCACCGGCTCCTCCCTGCCCGGCCCCTGGCACCGTGAGCCCATCCCGGGAGGAGACCTCCCACCCTCCTCCTCCTGGCAAGTCCTCGCTGAGAAGCCCAGGGCAGAAGCTCCTGTCCACACTCGCCTCTCGGGCACCCTGCCTGCACCTCATGCTCTCAGGATAGGACTTCTCATTTACCAGCCTGAAGGGAGGACAGTGAGTGGTACCTCGCCATTGACTCAGACCCCCCAGAACAGGCTTGAAACTTGGGAATTAACTCGAGTGCCTTGCACTACGTCCCTCCTTGCCTGTCTCAAGAGGCTCCCCACTGCTATTCCTGCAGGGTCTCCCCGTCAGGGACAGGGTCCCTGTCAGGAGCAGGCCAGAGAGCTTGCTGCAGCCTCTCCAGGTCCTCTGTAGGACAGCACGGTCCTAGGGGTTTGCAAACCCCAGGATCTGATAAACGTGGCTGAGCCAGGGAACCTGTTCCTAGCTTCTAGGATCTATTCTAGCTCCTCCCGCCGGGACCTGTCCTCAGCTGCCCCCCCAGGACCTGTGCTCAGCTCCCCCATCCCGGGACCTGTCCTCAGTTCCCCCCACAGGACCCATCCTCAGCTCCCACCCCGGGATCCATCCTTAGCTCCCCCACCCTGGGACCCGTCCTCAGCTCCCCACCCCGGGACCCGTCCTTAGTGGCCCCCTGACCCATCCTCTGCACCCCGGGACCCGTCCTCAGCATCCTCCAGACCTATCCTCAGCACCCCCCACCGACCCGCCCTCAGCACCCCCAGGACCCATCCTCAGCAATCCCCCTGACCCATCCTCAGAACCCCACCAGACCCATCCTCAGCAACACCCCCAGCCCGTCCTCAGCTCCCCCCAACCGGGACCCAATCTCAGAACGCCCCAGGACCTGTCTTAGTCCCCCAGGACCCACTGGGGAGAAGTGTGTGCCAACATTAACTCACCTGGAAGTGGAAGATCCCTGCATAGTTTTCCTGGAAGCTCTGGTTCGGGGGCACAACACGAGCCAGGACCTCTTCGTTCAAGGTCAGGGAGGCAATGGCTGCCAGCAGCCAGCAGTCACCTGTGGACACAGCACAGAGCTCTGAGCAGGGGGCTCAGTGCCAGGAGGATGCTGGTGCTGGACACCTCGTCCCGCCTCCAGGAGCTTGAAGCTGCGGACAAGCCACCAGGGGACAGGCAGGTTGGAGGGTTTGGGTGACCCAGACGGAGGCAGGAGAACTCACTCTTGGAAAGACCTGTGACAGTCATGCTGTCCTCCCAGCTCAGCCACGGAGGGCACGGCAGGGGCCTCTGAAATGACGAGGGACACTTCTGGAGCACGGGTGGAGGTGGGGAGCGGTCGGCAGGGAGGAGGGCGTAGGGGCAAGGGAAGGCGGGCCAGCAGGTCCCACACAGGGTGTCCTGCATGTCCCTGAGTGGGTGGGAGCAGGTTCCAGGGTCAGAGAAGTGCATTGTCGAGCTGCTCCCCTGGGCAAGAGCACATGGATGGTCACTTCTGAGGTATGGGAGGGCACCGCACAAGGGGCACAAGAACAAGGACAGTCAGACGGGCCCCCCGCAGCCGCAGTGCCCCCTGTGGCACACAGGACCACGCGGTCACGGCAGCACGGCAGCAGGCAAAGCTCTGATGTGCCTGCGGCTCCGGCAGCAGGTGCTCAGCACGCAAGCACCGCGACCCTGTTGCACGGTTAGAAGCGAGCCGTGGGCAGCAACAGTGTGCCGTGGGGGGCTCGCATTTACCTCCCAAGGCCACCGATGGAGGCTCCGGGGGAGGCTGAGGAAATCTAGTTTGTGCTAAAGGAGTGAGCACCCTCCTACCACTTCCCAAGGCGGTAACAGGAAACAGCCTTGGATGAGTTCATGTGCATCGCTGGATTTACGTTTACTGAGGGACGGGCCTCTTGCAGGTGCTACTGAAGGTCACGGAGCTCTTTTCTCTTCTTGTCCACCCCTTGGTGTCCTGATGATTCCTAAACGGGACAGTCCTGCTGATGCTCAGAAAGGATGGTGCGCACAGCTCTCTGAGGCCCCAGCCTGACCAGGGCAAACGAATCCTCTGGCTCCTGCGCTGAGTGGGTACAGCGGTGCTGGGGACTCAGCTTTGGCTTTCCTGTGCTCCTCCCGGGAACCCCACATCCCTCTGTGAAACCAGCTGCCCGGCACACTCAGTCTGCAATGTTTCCATGGTGTGGACCCTGTCCCAATTCCAGAGGCAGGCCTGTGGCCACCCAGGCATCACATTGCCCCACCTGCAGTGGTTGGGTTGGAGAAGGTTCTGTGGCCCAGCCAGAGCCTGTGAGGTGCCACGAGACCTTTACGGGGGCTTTGGCAAGAGTGGACAAATGTCTGCTGCATCGGCTCAGTGATGTACAGTCTACTGCTGCCGTGGGAGGGGCAGCCCGCCTGAGAACGGGCCATCTCAGAGGAAGAGGGGCTGGGAGGTAGAAGGAATTTAGAAACCAGGTCCTGCTGGCATCACTGGAGACCCGAATCAAGCCACACCTGCAGCCTGCTCTGCCATGGACTTTCCTGCCACTTGAATGGATGACCTCCGTTTCCTGAGTGCCCGGGCAGTGTAGGCACCAGCCCTCACTTGCTGAACCTTCTGATGTGCCAACCAGTCTCCTCGGAGCTTCAGGGTCATTACCCTGAAGAGGTCATTACCTCATCTATTCCTCTCAATGCTCTGTGAGGAGTATGGACGTCTCCACGTCAGTAGGAGTAGGACATGGCTCAGGGGGTGTTTCCATCCATCAGATCTCAGAGACAGCCTTTTGGGCCAAGCAGGCCTTTATGGAAATCAAAGTAGAGACCTTTGGGTGTGTTGACAACACGGAGCTTGCAGAGAAACATGGCAGCGGGAGTCTTTAGGAGTCACAGGGATGTAAGTGTACGCAGAGGGGCTTCCCTGTCCTGAGCCCACATGCTGCCTGGTCAATAAAACAGACCATCTTCTGGACGTTTTTGAGCATCTCGCTCTCCCGCCTAGAGGATGGACCCATCACGTGTTGGTGGTTCCTGGGGTCACGAGATCCCCTCCCCTAACCTCTCATGGCTCTGGGCCTTCTCTGGAAGCCTGCAAATGCCTGTGATTCTTATTCTTCTTGAGTGAATTTGAGATTTTTCTGGGCATCCTGCAAAACGCTGGGATTTGAGTCTGTCAACTCGAGGAGGAGGAAAGCCCTGTGGACAAAGTGGACCCAAGTGTAGGGATCCTGGAGACAGAGTCCCAAAACTACAGCTCCCACACTTGCTGTGCAGTCGCCGAAGAGCTGCCCAGGGTGCTGGGGCTGCAGGCACAAGGTGGCCACTCCAATATCCTCCTGGTTTGCGTTCCCTGGGTCCCCAGCATCAGTGCAGGACCGGTCACCTGCTCTGTGGCCATGAGGTCACAGCTGTTCTTGGGCCATGACTAAATGAAGGTCATGTGGCTTCAGGTCGTGTTTATCAGGACCACACATCTAGGCCCGTGCTGGCCATACACCCAGCTCGGATTACCGTTCCCCAGCAGGCCCAGAGATCAGTGGCCTCGTGCCATGGTCTCGGTCTCCCCTGGCCGCCCCTGCCCTGCGGATGGCTGCTCTCCTGGAGCCTGGCTGGTTCAACCTACGGGCTCCTCTGAAAGGGCCCATCATCCCAGAACGTTAGCTGGATGACAGAACCATGGCTTTGAGGGGTCGAGTTCCTTGCTTGAAGTCGCGTGTCGTGGGAGGAGCAGAGTACTCACGGGCCGGTCCCCACCCCCGCCTCTGCCCGTAGCCACAGCAAGCAGCTAGCGTTCTGGATGACGCTCCATAGGTCACAGAGAACGTGCTGCACCTTTGTCTGTGAGCCTCTGACACGACTGCCCTCGCCGTCATCGCCTTCCTGGGGTGAAGAAATTGAAGCTGGGGGGCGGGGCATGTACACCCGGTAACTGGCAGGTCTCGCCAGCATATCATCTAAGTCAAACCCTGGATTTTGTCTCAAAACTGAACCTTGCTGGAGATTTCTTTTGGTTCAAGGGCGTCCGATTCCTTTAGCGAAGGAGAGACCCCACTTGGAGTATCCAACTGCAATTCAAATGTCAAACTAAGGGGTACCCGGCCTCCTGGACCCCTTCAGGCCATGGGCTCATGGGACAGAAGAACTCGATGCTGCCTGACGCACCGTGATTCACCAGGACAAGGGATGGTGGCCTGTCATCACACCATCAAACCCAGGCCACCAGAAAAACAGCCAACAAGCAGGAACGAGAGCCAGAGTGTTTTATAGCCAAAGACCTGAAACAGTTCCCATCGGTGCTCCAGGCTGTGGGTTCAAGGTTGGGAGGTCCCCGAACAGCATCCTGATCTTATGTCCATTAAGCTGGAGGCACCAGAAATCCTACTTTGTACCCTAACTCCCTGACTCTCCCTTGCAGAGTGAACCTGTCTTCCTTACTCACCCCTGCTTGAGTGAGCTGCTCAGTATCAAGCACTGGGCTAGTCCCATCCGTGAGGCTCACTATGAGTTAGGCCCCAAGCTCTACCAAGATCCCTGCGTGGCCCTCTCGTTTCATCACAGAACACACAGGTGGGTGCCGTCAGCCCATCACACCTGAGGACAGGAGGCCCAGGGAGGCCTGTGACTCACCCCAAGACCCCGTAACACGTGGCCGTCAGGTGGGTCTGAGCAAAGCTCTTACTGTGTGACCCACACAGTCTCCTTTGCAAACAGGTGCCAATTTCCAAGGCACCTAATTCACAGGATTTGGTGGTGGGGACTCTGTCTTTGAGAGGAGACTTGGTTGTTTCAGTGTCTGGCTGCACAGTGCGCTCACTAGCACCCTGCTGCCGCCTGGACACCTCATCCACATGGGGCCTTCTCCCCACCACCCCGGGATACCTGTCCCAAAACCTCCTGCTCCAGCCTCAGATCCTCCATCCCCTCTGTCAAGGTCAGCTCCTATCTGCCCCCAAATGACTCAAATAGCCCTCCCGCCCTGGACGGTCCTGCCTGGACTTGCTTCTGGGGAGGTGACTTGGGTAAAGTCCCTGGAGCCGCACCCAGAGAGCCCGTGCAGGCCAGTGGCATCAGGATCTGGGTACAACCCGGCTGGTTCGGGACAGGAGGGATGGTGACGCACCTGCCTGCCACTCTACTGGTGTAGCTCAGGAAAGCCTGCGAGGGTGTCCTTCAGTGACCAGGACTGCCCGGGAAAGCTGCCACATGGATGGGCTTGGAAGGACGCCGGTGTGCAGTTCTATAGGGTTTAAATTATCTGACTGCAAGAGACAAGTGAGGGCAGGCAGCCCCCCAGACCACACGGGACTGTCCCTGAGCAGCGCACCATAAAGCCTAAGCCAGCTGCAGTGTCTGCTTACATACACTCGGTCACCACTGGTGACCTGTCCTCACTTAATCCATTGTCTCAGGGCAGAGGTGACCATCTTGAGGAGTCGTCTGCCTCCCCATGTCCAGTGCACACCCTCATTCTGCCCTCTACCCCCGAGCTGGCCCCCCTGGACGAGATCATGGGCTCCCAGTGCCTCTGGCAGCTGGTGGGTTTGGCCAATGGAAGTCCTGGGGAGCACAGGGAGGAAAGAGGGTGTGGGGAGTCACAGGGAGGGAGGAGGGTGTGGAGAGAGTATTTCTTCCTGGGCTGGACTTGAGCTGTGTCCCTTGACCCCGGGCACGGCTCCCTCGAGGTGGCATCTGGGCATGATCCACTCACACCCAGTTCTAGAATTCTAACACCGACTCCACCTCCTAAATCAGGGCCTCTCCTGCCAGGGAGCTGGTTATGCTACCTCACTGGATCTCAGAAGGCTTCCAACACACAGCGTGTATGGCCAGAGGTGTTCAAGACTTCACCAACTGCCATCTGTCTCTCATCAGCCATTCACCCCAAACTAACTCAGAGGGCGCCATCCTGCCTGGAGAGGCTCAGATAATCATTTACCCCATTTAAAATGTGGCCCAGATTCCTGGCTAGAAAGTCATCATCGTAAAAATGCCATTTCCTCTTAAGTTAGTCTATAAACGCAATGCAATTCCAACAAAAATAGTGAGAGGATATTTAACATTGGGAACTTAGCTGTTCTAAAGTTTTTAAGGAAAAATTAAACATCAAACACAGAAAAAAGTCTAGAAGGAAGAGAGTCTAGCTCTAACAGGTATTAAAACAGGCATAAAGCCACAATAATTAAAAGAGTGCAAAACTTGTGCATGAGAATACAGATACATGGCATTGAACAGAAAGTTCAGAAATCATTCCACACAGGAATTTAGTGCAGTCACTCATTATTCACATGTGGAATTGGAACAATTAAGTGGCCACCTAGAAAAAAATCAAGTTCTAGCTCATCCTGTCACAGGGATAAATTCTAAATGGAATAACATTCATGTTTAGGTGTTTAACATTATATATCTTAAGTATATGCTTAAGATATTATTTACATATTCCCACATAAATATGGAAAATCTAGCCATTTGTTTTATTTACATGTTTATTGCCTATGTATTTATACCATATATCTTATCTGCATTTTAGTATGTTTACATTATGATAACATTATACATACAGTATTTTTATAAATCCATAGGCATTCTGGAAAAGACAACGGGGGAATTCCAATATAATCTGAGTGGAGACAGGCTATCACATTGTAACCTGGAAGCCATAAACCTTTTAAATGATAAACTTAACTATGCTAAAGTAAAAAAAAAAAATCTACATGATAAAAAAAAATCATGATAAAAAAAAATCAAAGGAAAAAATAACGAGGAAAAATATGTTACTCAGATCCCAGACATTACATGTAAACGTTTCTAGTAAATAAAGAGAGCTCCATAGTAAAATGGACAAAGATATAAAACATTCATGGAAAAGGGAAAAACCAACATCTCAAACATACTGAGGGGTGCCTGGCTGGCTCTGTCAGAAGAGCACAGGACTCTTGATCTCAGGGTTGTGAGTTCGAGCCCCACATTGAGGGGTAGAGAGTATTTAAAATAACTAAATAAATAAACCCCAGGCATGAAAAGGTACTCACCCTCACTCATCATGAAAGAAACATGAAGTGGACCCACAGAGCACCATTTCTACCTTTTGGATGGCAAAGAACAAGATGTGGGACCCCCAGGCAGCTGTGGGAGACTCACTCTCACACCCATCCGCAAGCACGGAGGGGAAACATAGAGCATGTGCCCCCGTGGTTCCGGGTCAGGAGTTGGCCCTACAGACACACTCCTGTGAGCAGCAGGCAGGTGAGCAGCAGGTAGGTGAGATGGTTATTTCCTGAACCTTGGTCGTACCAGAAACAGCTACATGTTGTCCGCAGGTAACTAGGGGAACAAATTAGGGGCCACCTCTAGGACGAGACTCTCCGCGGCCACAGAAGAATCAAAGACGTTCTCCGCTGCCTGGGACTAGGTGCTCAGTAAGACAGCCTGGCACATTACAGGATGTCGGATGCGCCAAAAAAGGAGAAAACCAGAGAAATGGGAGCAAATATGGGGGAGCATTGCACTGGCCCATCCTGCGACTCCTGTCTTCATCAACTGAAGCTGCTCTTGGAGGCTTGTTTTATGTGTCCTTCGACTGTGCTTCTCCTACCATCAACCCTAGCTTACTGTCCTCAACGGACTGCTCAGCTATGTCCCCCCTTAGAGTGAGGACAACAGCGTAATAGCAGCTATTCTGAGTGAATATTACTATTTTACGTAAAGTCCCTGTCAGAATGGGTCTGTCGTCAATAAGAACAGCTCATCAGCTGTTCTGATGGACTCCCGTGACCCCCAATGTGTGCTAGAAACTAACGGCTATCCCCTGAGAAACATTTTCTACAGAAACGTGCATTTCCATGGGAGATGCAGAGCGAAGCAGGTCAAGAGTGGCGATTTCTCAGAGCTTCCCAACAATGATGTGGTGACTTTGGGGGAGAGGGGCACGGTTTCCGTGGACTCGGCCCTGGAGTCCTTCTGGGGTCAGGAAGGGTGCATCTGCTGCCGGCCTGGCTGCCCAGGGTCTCCCGGCGCTGGACTGCGCAGAGCCAGATCTTCCCTGGGATTGGGTAAAGTTCCTTCCCGGCCGTCCGGCATCTGCCCTAAATGCAGAGACCTCCTCCGGCAGCTGAGGTCCTGTGATAGCATCTGTGTCTTTTTTCTCTCTAGATTTTCATATCATTTTCTCTTTAGAACCATGGTTTTTCTTTCTTTCTTTTTTTTTTTTTAAGATTTTATTTCTTTATTCATGAGAGACACAGAGAGACAGAGGCAGAGACACAGAGGGAGAAGCAGGCTCCATGCAGGGAGCCCAACGTGGGACTCGATCCTGGGTCTCCAGGATCACGCCCTGGGCCGCAGGTGGCGCTAAACCGCTGAGCCACCCGGGCTGCCCAGAACCATGGTTTTTCTTTACAAGACATGGCCTTATTGTATGCATCTGGGGAGGGTCACTGAGGTGAGGCGTGCATCAACGCCAGCACATTTCTGCCGTCTTCGTCTAAAGCTCGGATGCCCTGTGCACCTGCTGCCTGCCTCAGTTCGCCCAGCAACCCAGACATGGGCAGGGACAAGGGTCAGAGCTGCCAGCCATGCTCGTCATCACAGGAGATGAGGCCCTGCCCAGAGGTTTCTGAAACACCCACTGCAGGTCTGACCATAGGCTCCAGACTGGCTGTTCCCACGTCTGGGCTCCCCCCACACACCCAGCTGGACTCCTGGTTCTTCTGTTCTGTGCTGGAAGACATTCAACTGGTATAGGCCAGAGAAGCCAGGCGTGTGTGGGGGGTAATTTTCTGCCCTGCTTCCTATCCTAAAAGCCCACCTGGTGCCCCAACAGCCGTGTGCTTGGTCAAACAGGAGCTGCGTACAGGAGCTTGCATCCCCCACCCAAAACCCCACACTGCACCTTGACTTAATTCCCATAGCAAAAGACAGAGTCCCCATCCTACATGGAGACCAGACTTGGACTGGGAATTCTGGAGAGGTTCTAAGTGTCTGAGGCCGGGTGGGGGCAGCTAGGAAGCTAGCAGTATAGAAATCACCCGGGGCGGGGTGGGGGGTGTCCAGGGCCAAGACAGACTCGCCCTCTCTTTCACTTGGGTTGGCACAGAGGTCCCCCCCTTCCCCAGGTGTTCTGAGCAGGGCGCTGGTCAGCCTGGGTGCACAGGGGTCCCAAGTAAGGCTGGGGCTGACGAAGCAGGCTCACGGGGGTGGAGCTAGCCGTCCCCAGCTTCAGGCACAGGGCAAACCTAGCAGGCCCAACCGGAGGTGGTGCATATGAGCACAGGACGTGTGCCAAGAGGACCCGGATCTGAATCCCCATCCTGATTGTGATGTGTAAACCTGGATACATTTCTTAACTTCTCTGACGCCATGCCCTCTCAGCTGTGAAAGGAGATAGTCCGAATGCTGTTAGGATCGGATCAAAGCCAACATGGGCTTCAGAGGTGGCGAACCCCAAACTGCAAATTCTGCACGAATGTGAACATATGCATTTTCCTAGGGGGAGCAGTTAGGGTTAGGACCCAGGACGGGTGAATGCTCAGGCTGAGGTGTGTGTCCCAGACAGGAGGACAGCTGACAAAGCGTCTGGGTGGTGGTGGTGGGGGTGCCCGCAGAGGGGAGGGAGCTGCACTAGCACCTTGCCCCAACTCAGCAGGTGGATGACCACTTGCTCCCTGTGTGTCCTGAGGCGCGTGTTTGCACAGAAGTTACACCTATGTATTTTGTGTCTAAGGCAGGGAGAGGTCACGTATTAGTTTATTCCTTTGTTCAACCCCTGCTGAGCGACATCCTCTCAGCCTCCCTGTGCCCGCCGGTGCCCACTGGGATCACGAGGTCCCTGGCGCTCATGGGCCCCAGGGAAGCCCGTCCATGTCCAGACCTGGACCCCCCCTCCCCTGCTTGGGAAAAGGAGGAACAGGTAGCCTTCTGGGGCCATCAGGCACCACCTTGCCCTCTGGACCAGCCTCCGGGACCTAGCCGGACAAACGTGAAGTGTCTCCAGCGGGGCTCACCCTCCTCCTGGCCTCGGCCTGAACACCCGGGGCACACAGCAACCCCCCCCGACACACACACACACACACAGCATGCCCGGTGGCCTTATGAATGGCTCTTTAGAGGTGCAGAGCCTCTTCTGAAAAGGTAGATTCATACAGAGCCATGTCAGTAAATTTCCAGGGCTGTGTACCCTGGGCCTCTGTCTGCGTCCTGGAGGTCAACCTTGGGTGGGGGTGGGCTGAGGTCACCCGGGGCCCTGCAGGAAGCTGGACAGGCTGTTTACTAGTATTCGTGGCCATGGAGTATTTCCAAGAGGAGAGCACAGGAACAGTCGTGTGCTTCCTCCCACCACAGTGTCCCTTTGCCAACAGGAAAGTGAGGTGGGAAGTCCAGGAGCCTGTCTCCAACCCATGACCCCTGGTGGTGCAGCTCAGGAGAGCGTGGCTGCCCGGCGGGTCCCAGCAGGGAAGATTCAGGAGGGCAGGGCCCATGTCACAGTGGGGCATATGGTGTGGGCCACGCGACCTCTTCATGGAGGACATGGCTCAGACAAAATGCCACCACTTTCTAGAGGACCACTGTGACTCTGTGTCCCCTGTCTGGACACCTGCCTTCCACCTCTGTCACCCTTGGGGCTCAGTCCCAGCTTTGGGGGCTCCTCTTCACCCCTTGCTGTCTGCCTCCAATGTCCCCACACTGCAGCCAGGGAGCCCAGCCAGCTGAATGCCCCTCTGTCCTGCATGCTGGGGGGTCCCTGGGAACACAGCCCCCCAACCATGATGGGCAGGTGTCTGAGCTGCCTTGGGTCACCACAGGCAAAGGACAAGGCCATTATTTAAAGGAGGACCTGTGGCATCTTCCAGAAATGGAAGCCACAGCATTTCTGGTTTCACATGCTCTCCTAGGACCTGGGCCGGCCTCGGGGGGTCTCAATGGAGAAGGTTTGGCAGAAGGGATACTGCGTGATCTCTGAAGCTCCATCTCAAAAGGAGAGGCAGCTTCCTAGGGTGTCTCTCAGGACGTGCACCCAGAAGATCTGCTAACTGGAGGCCTCTGCAGATGAGGCCACTTAAGGGGCACAGGGACCCTGGAGCCCCAGCTGACCCAGCCTCCAGCCCAGGTGCCAAACATGCGACCCCAGCCCCAGCCTAGAGGCTGTAAGTGCAGGAGGATCTCTGGGTCACCGGGCTGACCCTGGTCATCCTTCAAACCTGTGGAAGTGAACAGGAAAATCCTGTTTTGAGCTGCTGATTTTGGAGTGGTTATGATGCTAGACACAGGTAGAGCAAGACAGCACCCCTCATGGAATCTGCTTGCCTGAGATCTAGGCAGTAAGATGCACCTGCTGGCTGTAGCGGCCTGCCCTGTTGGGAGGGTGCCCAGTCAGTCTGCTGTGCCCAGGGCACCCCAGGGCCCGGGATGCGGTCCACACACCTGTGCCAGGAGGCTGATGGGACAACCAGCCCTGCAGAGGAGCACCCTCTGAGAAGCAGGGACAGCCCCTCTTCTGCTGCAGCAGTGCCCGGGGGGAAGGGCGGGAACCCCTCCCACAAGTTCAAACATCCCAGCAATGTGCCCTGACTGCGCGCCACTGGTTCCTCCACCTGCCTGCCTCCATGAGCCTGCCTCATTTACCCCCCTTTAATACCCACCACTGTCCTCCCCACCCTCCCCCTGCACACTCCAGCATATGATGGCTTTCCACCACTGACTCCCCCACCCCAGGAGATCTTGGTGATGTCTGGAGACATTTCTGACTGTCAAGTTTGGGTGGGGGCTGGTGCAACAGTGGGCAGAGGCCAGGAATGCTGGTGGAAAGCCCTGTCCTGGGTCCTGTCCCGCTGGCCCCGGTCTCACTACGTCAGTGCCTTGTTCCTTGTCCTTCCTGGCGACGCTACATCAACACTAAACAGACCAAGATGCTGAGGCTGCTTTCGGCCACACCTGACCCTTCCTGACACACTGGTGTTTACAGGTCTCCAGCACAGGGGACAGGCTTAGGCAGCCTGAAGGAAGGGACAGAAGCCCCAACGGGTCCCAGACCAGCAGGAAGCCCCCCAACCCCAATGCTGGTTCCCTGGCTCCACGGGCTGTGGCTCAGTCCTACCCATGGCCTTTCGCCCCCGACCTCCTGCTGCCTTCATGCACCCCCAGGAGGAGAGCACCAATCTCCTGACTTGCTGGTGGCATTCGTAGTGTTGAACTGTGGACGAAAGTCTCCCCGTGGGAGGCAGCCGGGGGCAGGAGACCCCTATTACAAGGTGGCCCAAGAGGAATGGGCTCTTCATGCTGATCCAGACCCCAGATGGAGAGAGAAACCAAGTCACACAGTTCCCCAGCCACGGGAGAGGGATCACCTCTGTTTCCTGTGTACAGGGGGGTGAGGGAGCTCTGGCTGAGGGCATGTTGCAAGAGCCTCTCGGGGGAGGGCAGGCGCAGGAGTCCGCACGGTGCCCCTCCAGCTCCTGTCTCCTGTCCCTCCCACACCTCCGGGGGCTGCTGAGGGCAAGGCCCAGAGCCCGACCTGGCCGGTACCAACAACGGGCACCACACCTGCTACCCCTGTCCCCTGACCTGCTCACGGGACCAGAGCTGGCAATGTGCAGCTATTAATAGCTGTTCTCAGGTGCGTTCACCTTCAGCCTCAGCCCGGCAGCAGGTGCCCCTCTCACCCCAGTTCGTGGATGAGACAACGGAGGCTCCAGGAGGGAGCCCAAAGCCAAGAGCCAGGATGGACACCCATGTACATCCTCACTCTGGCCCCTGCTGTTTACAGGTGGGCCCAGGCTGGCTCTACTGGACACACGCAGGCCTGTGAGGACCGTCCCCCCCACTCCGGAGACTGCAGGGAGGCTGGACTCCCATGCGCCAGGGTCTGAGGTGCCGCCCCTGCTGTAGCCACAAGGCACACAGAGCTCCTCACATTTATATTTACATTAGAAATTCGGTTCCTTGGTTGTACCACTCCACACGTGGCCTGTGCCACCACGTGGGAGTGAGGACACCACTTCCTTCTCCGTTAGTGCACGCCTGCTGGCCAGGCCCCCGACGCGTGTGGACCACCCTCCTCCTGGGGCCCCTCGCCAGCAGCTGGCCAGGTCCCCCTGTGGCTGACACTCCTGAGGGCTGATCTGAGCAAGGCTCCCCCAACACAGAGCAGGGACAAACATGAGCGGAGCCCCTCAGGGGGTGGGGGGCTGCCAGCAGCGGGTAGCATACTTCAGAGTCACAAAATGTCAGAAGCAGTGGGGCCTTAGGAAAATCTGATCCAACTCCCATGTCAGACAAGAGGCCAGAGGAGTGTGGCCTGGCTCTGGGCTCAGGGAGCCCCTGGACAAGTCACAGCGTGAACCAGAGGCCATGGAGAGTGGAGGGGGGGAGCCCCATAAACCCCTCTTAGCATTCCTGGGCCTCAAATACAAATATATGCAACAACGGGGGTGGTCTTTAGGGGGAAGATTCCTGCTGCTTCTGCTCTCTGGGGACAGGAGGTCAGGCCTGTGTGCCGGCCAAGGCTGGGGCAGCCAGGGCAGGACAGGGACCTGGGGAAAGCAGCAGGGTTCCAGGCTTCTGTGAGCTCTCAGAGGCAGTGGAAGGGAGCGGGAGGAGAGCGGCGAAGGAGTATTTATAGATGGAAGGAAGGCTAGGAGGAAATGAGTCATGACGGCCACGTATCTGTTGGAGAGACCATGGCGGGCGGGGAGGATGGGGCTGGCCAAGAAGTGACTGCAGTACAGAAGAGGATCTATTTACTTTCTCCACCAAACAAGTGGGCACTTAACTTTCAGACCTGTTTTCGTTTTTTTTTTTTTTTTTTTTTTTTTAAGTACAAGCACTATTTTTTTTTCTATAGGCACCTGCAAATTCCAACAGAGGAACATCCTACAAGAACCATAAAAAGCAAGGAGACTCAGCAGCTGCCACAGCCCAGAGGAGCCCACACAGACAAGACAACTAAACACAGCGTGGTCCCTGAATGGGACTCGGGAGCAGAGACAGGAGAGTAGTACCAGCTAGGAGATCTGGACGGTGCTGTGTCAGTGCTGGTTCATGAGCTGTAACAGGTGCTCGGCACTGTCGCCAGAGCCGAGTGAGATGGTGGATCTGGCTGTGGGGTGTATGGGATTCTCTTACTGTCCTCACTTCTTCTGTAAGTCTAACACTCTACTATAAAATAAAGCCTGTTACAATTTTCAAAGCCATCCACTATAAAAATGATTTTAAAAAATTATAATATAAATAATCTAAAAGTCACTTACAGGGGCACCTGGGTGGCTCAATCGCTTAAGCATCTGATTCTTGGTTTCGGCTCAGGTCATGATCTCAGGGTTGTGGGATTGAGCCCCGTGTCAGACTTCCTAATCAGTGGGGAATCTGCTTCTCTCTCTCTCCTTCTGCCTCCTGCTCCCCCAGCTCGTGCTCTCTCTCTCTCAAATAAATAAGTCTTTAAAAAACAAATAAAAATTATTTACAACACTTATTAGTAGCTAAGTTGGGGAGGAGTTGAGTTACATGCAGATTTCCGACTGTGTGGGGCTTCAGCACCCCTAACCCCCACGCTGCTCCAGGGTCGACCGTAGTGCTGCTATTTGCATTTATGGAGGAGGAGATGGAGTCTCAGGGAGCTTGGGTAACCTGCCCAAGCCCCCCACCCCCATACACATTGGCTAGTGAGTGGTGGAGAGAGCAGGTGCTTTTCCCACTGGTCATCCTGCCTGTCCCCACTCTAGTGTGCTTTGCTGTGGGGGCGCACCTGTAGCCAAGTGGGGGAGGGCACACCTGTAGCCAAGGGGGCCAGGCATGGAGGGTGAGCCAAGTGTGACAGCTGCTACCTCTTTGTCTCCCCCAAGCCCTCTGGGTTGGCTAAGGCTTCTGTCAACTTCCAGGCCTGTTAACTCCCATTACCCTTGGGCTTCTATTGTCTGTGGAGGAGCAGGAAGGAAACAGGGGTGGGTGGGGGGATTCTCTGCAGGTAAGAATGTGCATCTCAGGCATCTGCACACGCAGGCTGGGCTCAGGCCAGCTGGTCCTGCTCTCAGAGAGGTATTTCCTGTGGGCTCCCAGAATGCCCAGCCTACTGATTCACACAGCTGCCCCCGACATCGCTCAGGGACTCCCCAGGCCCCCCTTCTACAAGCAGCCCAGCCCTGGAGTCACGCTGTCCGCACCGGTATGCCAGACTCATTTCCACTGCTGTTCCAGGACCTCAGTGTCCTCATCGATTAAATAAGAATCATCACAGCACCATAGAGATGTCGCCATCATAGTGTCTGGCACACAGTATTTGCTCAATAAATATTAGCTGTTATTATTCTGAGTATCGGAACCTGTGCAAAGCCAGGAAAGGAAGTCCGATTCCAGGTGATCGATTTTGTTACTGGTGGACTAGTCTGGGGAACAAAGTGAAGCTGATGGCAGGACACACATCTCTGGTTTATGGGAGCAGATGATTTACTCCAGGGGCCACAGGCTCATATTTATCTCAAGTGGGTTCTACGAGCGTCGTACTTAAGGGTTCCAGGCCCACTGCTAAGACTTCACAGAAGCCCTGGGAGATTTCACAGTAAAGCCAGAAACCCTGCAGGTCCAGTCTCAGCGGCACTGTGTCCAGGAGGAGATAGGGGCTCGGCTGCAGATGCCCACGGTTCAGCCTCCCTCATACGTCTTGTTTAAATGAACATCACAAGCACCTTTGCGATGAGAAGCACTGCTCCCTGCTGTTGTGATACCATGGTGAGCTTGTCTTGCAAACACTGACAACCTGGTGCTCTGACTTCCGCTTAGCAGCGGGCGCAGAGACTTTCCTCTTCCCTCCCACTGAGTCACCATCCCTGGGCCCCGGAGCCCCAGAGAACAGAGGTGTCAGTGCCGTCACTGGCCTGGGGAGTTCCTCTGCCCTGGCCCTCAGCCCACAGACTATCACAGGCTGCTCCCAACTCTGCCCCCAGGAGCTTCCTAGAGCAAGGGGTGGCCGGAATCCAGAAGCCCCTCCACCCTCCACCACCAGCTCAGGGGGGTGGGAGGAAAGGGGGCCCTCAGGGGAGCAGAAATCCCAGGAAGCTTCTGGAATTGGAAATCATCAGGCTGCCTGGGAGGGAGGAAGGCAAGCCCATTTCAGGTGCTGTCACTTACCCAGGGCTCCCTGGCAGATGTCCGTGCGGGTAGCGCCTCCAACAATGAACTGCGGATCATCGCAGATCTCCTGGGAATGAAACCCACTGTCAACCACCAGGCGCGGGCTTGTGTGGTTAGGATACCTCAGCTCCCAGGAGGTACACCAGATGCCTTCTCCCTGCCCCTGCCCCCTGGGGAAGGCAGTGCAGTTACAGGCTGCCATGGGGTCCTGCTTGCACCTTGCTCCGTGGAGCCCCAACGCCCCGCACTGCTTGCAGCCTACATCATCTCACTGCTATCTGAAGCCACAGAGGCATGGAGCTGCCTCTCCACCAGGTGTGTGATCCTTTCACCCCTGGGGCCGCCCCCTCAGCCCCTCTCCAGTCCTGCACATCAGCTGTTTTGTCTTCGTGGGATTCCTTTCCCACCCTGATCTCTCACCTCCTACCATAGTTCAAGACTCATTGCCACCTCCTCCAGGAAGCCCTCCTTCACAGCCCAGCCCTTGGTCATCTCTGGGATTCTGAGCCCCAGAACACTTGGACTCTGCACCATCTAGAGGTGCTGGTGAGTGAGGTATGCCTTCTGAATCGGTCCACCAGGCCAGGATACTGGCAGCATCTGTGCTTGGGAACCTGCTGCAGAGCCAGGCTGCGCGTGGTGCTTTATGTGGTGCTTTATGTCATGGAGCCCTCCCAGGAACACAGATGGGTACTGCCTCCATTTTATGGGAGAAGAAATAGGCCAAGGGATAGAAGATGTGAAACAATGTGTCCATGGGGAGCTGACCCTAAGTCACAGACGGCGGCGCTGGGATTCGCGCTCACTGGCCTAGAGCGCGTACTCTTTCTGCTCCTGCACTGCCTCCAACTGATGAGTAACAAAACCCTAAGGGTGTCACAAGCAGCCTGCTGGCGGCCAACAGTGAACAATTCTGGCCCCTTCCACCACCCTCTCTCTCTGTTTCCTGATTTTGAAGCCACAGAGGAAGCCAGGCATAAATCTGGGCTTTCATCAGCTCTGGTGACCTCAGTTTGCAGGTGCTCCACCCCACACCCCGCGGTGTTCCCCTCTCGGGCAAGCAAAAGCCCTTCCCGGGTGGGGCCTGCCTCTGGCCTAGACCCCAGCCCTGGGCCCCGGCCCTGGCCCTGCACCTCAATCTACAGCAGAGCACATTCCTTTCAGGCTTCGCACTGTCCCTTCCCTGCTCAGGTTGCTCTGTTTTGGGGATAACGGGACAATGAGAATGTGTTTCTGCTGAGCAACTGAGCCTGCCAGCCAACCACCCATGCAGCGTTTTGACGGACCCACTGGGCTTGGTGCCGAGAACCCAAGAACATGCTGCCGTTCCTCCTTGTGCCAGGCTCATCCCCCAGCAGGATTTTCCACTGGTTCAGAAACCTTCCCGCACCTTGGGCAGCCTCTTCAAAGAAGGCAAAGCCCAGACTGGCCCTCTGAGGCCTGCACACAAGCCTGCACACATCCAGTAAACAGGGATGTGATGGGTTCAGGGAAGAGGGTGAGCACCTGGGCTCTGGGTTCTGGCAATGGGGTCTGAGCCCTGGCTCTGCCACTTGAACAGGTTTTAGCCCCGGGCAAGTCCCTCCACCTCTCTTGGCCTTGGTTTCTCAACTGTAGTATGGGGATGGTGTGACAAGTGTACCGACCACAGGGTGTTCTGGAGGTTCAGTGAGACGACCGTGGAGGTGGCTTTGGTAAGCACTCCACGGAAATCACCTGTTACCATAGTCACTGACAAACAAGGGGATACTAGTCCCTGAACCCAGAGGCAGGAGACGCAGGGTTGAGGCTGAACAAGTGAGTCACCACAGAGGTCTGGGCTCTCAGGGGACACTAGGACTCACATGGCCCGCCCCTGCCACCCCTGCCTGCCTCTGCTCTCTCCCTGCACCCCTGCCAGAGTGAGACTGCGCCTTCCAGGGACTCTGGTCCCTTCTCAGTCCCAGGGCCAGTCAGCAGCAGCAGCAGCAGTGAGATCAGGAAACACCTCTCTGGGGAGGAGCCAGCCCAGCTTGCCCACCCCTTGCTCTCCCTCCTCAGGACCCTGTTTCACCAACTCCTCCTGTCTGCCCGGCTTTCACCCCTTCCTCCCTGTTGACTCAACTCATGACACACCCCACAGCCTCTCAAACCCCACAGCCCTATCCACCACTCCCTGTCTCTTTTTAGACAGTCTTCTGAAAGAGATGATACTCATCCCTTTGGGTCCCTCACTGTGGAGTCCACAGCATAGAGCAGTTTGACTCGTCACCACCTTCCCATGGTGGATCCATGAAAGTCTTGTGTCCAAATCTGGGGACATTGTGTTTCCCTTCCTGGACCCCAAGCACAGCAGTGTCCGGGAGGGTAGGACGGAGGCCGAGGGCAGCCATGAGCCGGGGGCTCTGTACACCGACAGGCTGGACAGAGTTCTGGCTCCTCCCTGGACACCTGTGTGAGCAAACATTTAGCTTCCGGGAGCCTCCATTCCTCCACAGTGGAGTGGGAATGTAACAGCCTCCCCGCGTCCCCCTGACACTTGTACAGCTCACAGCATCTCCCCCTAAGCAGGGGTGGAAACCCTCCTGGTATTTCCAACTGTTGGATGACCTGCCTCCCGTCACCAGCCCTAAAGTCTAAGGAGGCAAAAACGAGACACACCATGCCTGGCACATAGTAAGTGTTCAGTAAGTGCTTATTTAGTAAATGAAAGAACAAGGGACAGAGTGTGCAAATTCACTCTAAGCTGTGAGGCGCTGTGCTCATGTCAGGTGAATACGCTCTCTCATCTGTCACCTTCACAACCACAACTTCCCTTAGGTGCACTACGACCTGCTGTCATTCATTCTGTTGTTCCACGGAGAATCACTGTTGTTCTGTTCACCGATGAGCCCAACACTGAAGACAGCGCCTGGCATATAACAGACGCTCAGTACACACTGCTGGACAAGGTGGAACTGGCCTCTGGGGACACACTGGTGACTGATACATAGGGCCCAGCAGTTCAGGGAGAAGGACAGATAATACCTAACTATGTCTATAAGCTGCAAAAACACTTGAGGAAAGATAGCAGGGCTCTGTGAGGAATCGTAAAAGATAAAGAATAATAAATGAGGAAAATATTTAGCAACACCTCTCCTTTTAGATGAAGAAATGGAAGTAGAAAGGCTAAAAAGCGGAGGCAGGGCCACTCAGTAGGTTAGCAAGGAATGAACTCAAGTGCTGGGGACCCCGCCGAGGGCATTTCTACTGCGCCTGCTGCCTACAGGCTGGATGTAGGGGAACAGGTGGCCCAGGCGGTCCAGAGGCATGGACAAGGGGCAGCAATCCTACGCTCAGGTCAGGAATCGAGAGGCTGGGTTCCCAGGAAGCCTTGTCCAGGTTTGTTGGGGGAAGCCGGTGAAGTGTCAGGGGGAGCCAGCAGTGGTTCACAACAGGAAGAGGGAGTAAGGTGTCCAAGGCCTGTCCCGGCCCGGTGTGGGGGTGGACAGGGCAAGGGAGCTTGGAGGGGGCCCCCGAGGCTCCCCAGGGAGGATTGTGGCCCAGCGCAGTGAGGAGGAGCATCTGCCTCAGTGCTGCATCACCCCTGTCCTTGTTAATCATCAGGGCAAGTAAGCGGATGTCTGGCCGACTCCCAAGTGGAAAAATAAACCAGAAACTCTGATTGGGTCAATGTAACCACGACCGCAGGAGAGATCCTTCCTCACAAAAGGCCCAGAATGCGGATTTCCCTCCTCCCTGAGGCAGACGCAAGCCGAGTTGCAGCCTGACTTTTCCTGGTCAGACACTGCCTCCCCCTCCTTTCCCCGCGGACCCTCCTCCCTACCATGTCCCCCCCGGAGTCCAAGCAGCTTCCCCCGGGTCCCCCGCGTGGGGTGGAGGGCGGCTCCCCTGGCGGGCCTGCTATGGGCCCCGGCCCCGGCCCCGGAGGGCAGGGCGCGCCGGGCCGCCCCGGGAAGCGCGGGGGCAGGGAGGGGCCGGGCCTGCGCTGCGGGCCGGCTAACGGGGAGGAGCGCGCTCTCGGGGCCCTCCGCGACCTGGGTGTGCTCCGCCCGCCAGGGGCCCGGCCCCGCACCCCGCGCCCCCACCCGGTTCCCAGCCCCCCCACCCACGCCCGCCCCGTTCCCCGCGCCCCCCCACGCCGGGCCCCTCCCCGCGCCCCCTCACCCCCCGCCCCCACCCCGTTCCCCGCAGCCCCCTCCCGGCTCGCCCGCCCGCCCCGCCCCCCGGGCCCCCCGCACCTCCCCCTACCGTGGGCCGCTTCCACTCGATGCCCTGGGTCTTGCTGGAGTAGGGCCCCAGCTCCTTGAAGCCCAGGGAGGAGGGGATGGCCGGGAAGGAGGGGTCCTGGAAGAGCGCCCCGGCCTCCAGGCACTCGTCCCGCAGCGCCTCGTAGTCCTGGTTGAGGTACTTGATGGCCCGTTCGTGCGAGCCCAGCCCCTCGGCTGCCTCTCGGTCCCTCACCAGCTTGGCCGCGATGCCGGCCATGGCTCGGGGGCGCTGCGGGGCGCGGCGAGCGGGGCCCGGGCGGCAGGGGCGCGGCCTGGTCGGGCGAGCGGCGGCGGGACTGCGGTCGGCGGCGCTGCAGGCGGCGCCCCCTCCCGGCGGGGGCGGGGCCTCCTGTGGGGGCGGGGCCTCCTGCTGGGGGCGGGGCCTCCTGCTGGGGGCGGGGCCTCCTGCTGGGGGCGGGGCCTGGGGCCTGGGGCCGCGGGGCGGGGAGGAGCGGCCAGGTCCCCTCGGCGGCCCCCGGGGCAGGGAGGTCCCTGACCTCGATCCGCCGCCACCACCTAGGCCCCAGCGCTGTGGCCACGGCTCCGCAGCCGGTCTCTCGTTTAAGGCCCGCGGCAACCCCAGCACAGGGGGCCCCGCGCTCCCGTGCCCCGCTGTGCCCTCCTGCAGCTGCCGGCCGCGGGCCTCGGAGAGCTGGGGGGACGCAGGGTTCCGGGCCTCGGGGCCTGCCCTCGTCACACGCTGCAGGTCACTGCCGGCTGGCAATCAAAAATACATCCTCGCCGTTCCATTTGAATTTCAGGGTAGCACCAATGTTTTCTCGGCGTTAAATATGTCCCAGATTTTGCAGGGGTGGGTTGTGGGGCGCCTGGCCGGGTCAGTAGGTGCAGCGCGACCCGTGCTCTTGGCGTCAGGAGCCCCAGGTTGGAGGTGGAGATGACCAGAAAGGTCTTGCTGGTTACCTGAAACTCACCTTGGAGGGAGGCCTGAGTGACAGGGGCAGAGTGTTGGGGGGGGAGCTTCCCCACTCCAGCACCCAGGCGGGGTCCCACCCACTGCTAGTGCACCCCCCCCTTCAGGGGGAAACGGGGTGAATTTGCCCCCTGCACCTGGCCCGAGGGGACACTGGGCTTGTCTGGAAGACAATTTTCATTGTCAGGACTGTAGATGGGGGCCACTGCCCTCTCCTGGGTAGCAGGGATGCTCCTAAACTTCTTACTGCCTGAGACAGCTTCCACAGCAAGTGATCTGACCCAAAATATCAGCAATGCTGAGAATCCTGGATTAGAGCCCTTCTTCCCAGCTTGCTGGGTAGTAGCCTTTCACTGTTTGAGCTGCTGTGGATAGCCAGACAGTACACTGTAGAGACCCAAACTCATCCTGACCCGTGGAGGGGTTTCCCCAAGTGGGGGAGGTCAGTTGAGGCCATCTGCACATTCATTTAGATAGTCTTCATTTCAGGACGCCTGGGTGGCTCAGCAGTTGACCATCTGCCTTCAGCCCAGGGCGTGATCCTGGGGTCCCACAGACAAGTCCTGCGTCAGGCTCCCTGCATGGGGCCTGCTTCTCCCTCTGCCTGTGTCTCTGCCTCTCTCTGTGTCTCTCATGAATGAATAAGTAAATTCTTAAAAAAACATGTCTTCATTTCACATAAACTTGTGTTTCTAGGACTTTCCCTTTGAACCAGATGCAGCATCTGCTCAGTTGCCTTATTTAATTAATGAGTTAAATGAAATCTTTGACGTGTGTTCATTTTATAACTAGATGAGAGTCGGTCATAATTTGATTTTTTAAATTCTCTTTTAGCCTGAAGAGTAGGAAGAACAGATAGTTGATCTTGAAGCATAGTTTGAGATTTGAGCACTTAGAATTTGCCCACCAGTCAATGACCTGTCAGGAGACACTTGAACGTCTTTGGAATTAAAAAAAAAGAAAAGAAAAGAAAAAGAAAAAGATGTCCTGGGTGTTCTCTGCAGTGTTAAGTGAAGCCTGAGCAAACTTGCAGGTGTGAGGAGAGCTTGTGGTTGTGCACTTTGTAGTCTTCAAACTAGTTACCACTCTGTAGTTTTAGGAAATTGATAGTAATGCTAATAACTCTTGTCCATGTATATGCAAATAGACTTTCCCTGGTGCAAGGGGGACCCCACAGCCTCCCCACTCCTGCTTTACATCTATTCACAGACCTAAATTCTGCATTTCTAACCAGCTGCTCTTTTAAATTCTCCTTTTAACTAGATTTTTTAAAGATTTTATTTATTTATTCATGAGAGACAGAGAGAGAGAGAGGCAGAGACACAGGCAGAGGGAGAAGCAGGCTCCATGCAGGGAGCCCAATGTGGGACTCCATCCCGATCCCGGGTCCCCAGGATCATGCCCTGGGCTGAAGGCGGCGCTAAACTCCTGAGCCACCAGGGCTGCCCTATTTTAAAATAAAAAATACCTACTGACTCCCTCCTTCATTAATGAGTTAAGTAAAATCTTGCACATATGTTCACCTTATATTTGAATGAGAGTCATTATTTTACTTTTTTAGGAAAGTAACTTTCGGTGTCTTTTTGTGCAGCAGATGCTAACTTCAAGTGTTTTGGGGGTTGCCATGGAGAATAGGATGTGTATTCATTCTGTGTTGCTCCGCAGAGGAAACAAGGGCCAGCAATGGGCTTCATGGGGTGCAGGTTTTAATTTAACAAAAAATGCTCACACTGGCCCGCATTGTGGCACTGAAAGTATAGCCCTGTTGGTGTGCTCCCGAGGTTGAGGCTTCCGATTTTGCTGAGCACCACCTGCAAGCATATTAAAAACACAGCTTCCAGGCCTGCACACCCAGGTGCCAATTCACTAAGAAGTCTCTGACGATCGAGGACCAACAGGGTTGGGGCTGTAAGGCCCAAGGGCAGGCCACCCTAAATTGTGCCCCTTCGGCATAGTGATTATTTTAAATAAAAGTCACTCGAGAAACAGCTAGTGCAAGGACCCTCAAATCCTCCTCTGTCCCCCTGAAAGCAGAAAATAAACCTCCCTTATGAAAAAAATCCTCTTAGAGGCACCAGGGTGGCTAAGTGAGTTGAGCATCAGACTCTCCGTTTTGGCTCAGGTTGTGATCTTGGGGTCATGATCTCAAGGTCGTGAGATAGAGCTCCACATTGGGCTGAGATTAACACAGAGTCTGCTGAAGATTCTTTCCCTCTCTCTCTGCCCCTGCGCACATGCTCTCTCTCACTCTCTCTAAAAATAAATACTTTTTAAAATAAAAAGGAAACGAAAAAAATCCTCCCGCTCTAAGTGACACCCTTATCTTCAGAGATAGAGACTCCAAAGCCCAGAAAGCTGCAAAAACAAAACTTGTTACTTTTTCACTCATCTCCTATCTCAGCCCTAATTCCACTTGGACTTCCTTACTCATTAAAGCTCCCAAGCATGTGTTTTCTGATTCTGTTGATTCCTCACAAATTTATCATCTCTTTGTCTAAAATGTGTAAAAACCACCTGGGTTTGTTGGTCATTTCTTTGAGTCCCAGTTTCATCCCTGAGCCTCTGTGAGCATGTAACACACCTCTAGGTCTTTCCCCCATGAAGCCCATGTGTGTACACTGAACTCTCAGTCCCGCAGGGGACCTGGAGGGTGGAGGGGCATTCCCACTCCCTGGGGTCCTACTGCCTGGGGGCCTGCCCAGCAGGGGGCTGCTGACCTCCCAGGCCTTGACAGGCCAGTGGTGGTGTCGCTGGCAGGAGGTGGGACTCAGGCTGGAGGTGTTACTCCAGTGTCGTCAGGGGGCCAGTTTCTTCTTAGCATGAAAGTCAGCATTGCCTTGTTCTCAGGGGCACTTTCATAGGTTTTGAAAGGAACGATTTCTCCGCCCCCTCAGAATTCTGTGGGGACTGCCTGGTATTTCCTCCCACTCCCTAAACTTCCCCAGAGAGGAGGAAGCAGCCCAGGTATTTATTCAGATTCAAGAACTGAGCCCCTGGGGCGCCTGGCTGGCTCAGTTGGGGGAATGGGAGCGGGAGACATTTGGTCTCAGGGTCCTGAGTTCAAGCTCCATGTTAGGTGTGGAGACAACTTTAAAAATAAAATAATAATAATAATAAAAGACGTGATCCCTTTGCACCATGTGTCTAGGAGTGGAGTCCATGGAATCAGCCTACTTTGGGGTTTGGGTTTGCAGTCTCTAATATTGCCCCCCCCCCCCTTGGCTCTTGCTCTTGATCAGATGCTCAGTTGCCTGTTTCTTAAACTCTGCCCCCTTGACCAAATTGTAGGCAGGTTTTTCTCTTTCTTACAAGGCGTCTGAACTCTGCTGCCTTCAGACAAACACAAAGTGGAGCGTGGTTCCTTTGTTGGCTTTTCCTGGGATAAGTCAGACCCCACTGGTCATTTCTCCTTGTTCGACAGGCTTCCCTGGCAAAGATTCTGCTTATCTCTGCCTGTCCTTTACCCTAAAGAGGAAACCCCTTTCTGTATGATGCTGAGATGCTTGCAGATTTCTGAGACTAGAAATGTCTCCCTATGCTGATAGTCATTCTTTCTGATTCAAGTCTTGCCTACCTAAGCCTGGCTGTGCTTTTGTCTGAAATCTCCACACCCCCTTTGCAAGTCCAGGTGTGCTGGCCAAGGGACAGGAACCACCGCCCACTCCCAGGCTCTGCTTTTGTAGCCTTGGATGAAATGGCACACACAGGCCTTGGCTTCTAGCTCATAGGGTTTCTGATATCACCGTAACTGGGAAGAAAGGGAAGAGAGTTCTTCCTGGAACCAGTTAACTGGCTTCACTGTCCGATTTCTACTGGGTGCACCAGATTCCTTCTGGGCTTTGAGCTCTTGGGGGAAACCGTGTCTACCTGGCCACTGTGACAGAGGGGCCAGGGGTGCTCACACTTCTCCTGCCAGTCTCCTAGAGGCCAGCTCCCTCCTGGAGGACGTGCCTCCTCCTCCCCGCCCGCCCTGGTGCAGCCAACACTTTACACGACTCTGGCCAGGGCAGGCCAGCCCCAGCAGCAGCTTCCTGCACCCCAGCAGCCGTCCAGCAGCCTCCCAGGGCCTTGGCACACAGGACCCCGCTAACAAAGAGCTTCGCCATCCGAGTGACTCAGATTTGTTTGTAGATGCACACAATGATTACTGCCCTCGCCAATGGACAGGGAGTGGTTTTTAAAACTGAAAAAAGTGTTCTTTATCCTTTCGGAGGATCTCACACGATCTCACACGATGCTATCTCACTGGATCTGGCAAAAGCCAATCTGTTTCTGACCCCACATCCTTTCCTCAGGATTCACACAGACGTCCACAGATGTGCACTCAGGGCCTCACCCTGGGGAACCTTCCTGCAGTGAGTCACCCAGACCCAGAGGCCAGTTGCGGGGGGGTGTCAGAGCTCTGGGAGCACCCGGAGTGGGTGGGGCCCCAGCCTGTGTGCCCATGCGTGCATGTGACAGAGACCCAGAGGAGAAGGAAACATCTCGACCCCAACATCCATGGTCCTCGATGTCCGACGGGGAGGGGTGGCAGAGGCACATTCTGTAGGGTGTGGACGTAGGGGTCCAGGCTCCTTTTCCCCTGAGCATCTCCAGGTGCCAGGCCCGAGCTCTACACTTTATATACATTAAGTCTTCGCAAGTGGTTAAGCAAGGCCTTGTTTCCTCATTTTACAGAAAAGGAAAACAGAGGCCCGCAGGGCAGCAGTGATTGGGCTCTGGCGTGAGCCTAGCCCAGGGCCGCAGACCGTAGACTGTCGGCCTCCTCCGGCCTGGCAGGACAAAGCGGCCGGCAGGGCCTAGGAAAGCCCGAGCCCCCCCACCCCCAATTTCTGGCCTGCGAGCTGAGTCCAGAGGAGCTAGGGGAGAATAGGAATTCCATGGCATTACAACAAATGGTTTTGCTTTAGAGACCTCTCCCTTTTGGAGCGCTTACAGGGCTTATTCCTTCCTTATGACTGCAGCTTGGGGGCTGGGCGGGCCTGCTGGATGCCGTTGGGTGTGGGGGGGGGGGCCCGGGAGTGGGAGGTGTTCTAGTGCCTTCCAAGGTCTGAAGAGGAGCAGGGGTGGGCTGGTCCCTGGTGTTGCAAGAGGTGGGAGGTGCTGTGGGCAGGAGGGAGGAATGCTGGGAAGAAAGCACCAAAAAGCCTAGAGAGGCTCACGAGTGGCAGGGCCAATGGACAGGGGCTGGGGGCCATGGGGCCAGGACAGTGAGGGGGGACAGCCACCTGCCAGGCCCGCTGTGATGGAGGACGGCCAGCGGGCCCTGTCACGGAGGCGTTTGGGGCCTCCACGCTTCCTTGCACTCTGTGAGTGGGGTTTGGCAGTATAGACCTATTTCAGTACTTGTCTGTATGCTGCTGCGTTGCACTGGGGTCGGGCACTCATTGCTCTTTACAACCCCCAGACCCAGGGGTCAGCCCCCAGACTCCTGTAATTGCGGGGACCCCCTTCCCTGGGGCCAAGATCCCACCAGGGACGCCGGGCTCCCTATCCCCTGTGGTGGCCACCTCGTTCTCTGTCGATGTAACAGTCAGATGGACCGTGACTCAGTGGCTGTGCCAGGAACCCGAGAGTGGATCTGGGGGATGTTCACAACCTCTCCGTGCCTCAGTTTTTCCCTCTGTAAAATAGGAATAAGGACAGCACTGTGTCATCAAGGGTTCTGTAATTCTGATGGGTGGAGGCTTATACATACAGAGTGTACAGAGTGGGGTGCTGATAAAAATCAGGTGAGGCTTTGGGGCTTTCCTTCTGTACCACGAGGCTCTGGATGTACATCTTGAGGTCTGTATGACGGAATCCCAGCCTTGCTGGAAATGTAGTCTTCTCATCCAGTTTTAGCCAAACTTTATACAGCAGATTATAAGTTCCACAAGGTGCTAAGGGATGTTCTGTGCTGTGTATATGGGTATGAGCATGTGGATGTTAACGTTTAGTCAATGAATTTGGAGCACACTTCACAGTATGTTCCTCTCAAGGAATCCTCATATGTATTATTATGTCAAAGGCTCTGACAAGTCCTGCAGTGAAGAATTCTATTTATCCTGTCTGTCATTTTTGCATTCTCCAGGAAGCAAATGCCAACAGAGACTTAGAAATGCAAGAGATTTATTGGGGGTCCTGCCTGTGAAAGATAAAGGGGAGGGGGAGCAGAGAAGGTAGGGGAGCCTTCAGACCACAGCACATGTCTGACACCTGTGAAGAGAGTGAGAAGGAAAGCCCCCGGGGTAGGAGGATCCCTGGCCTGCAGTGCTGCCCCGACAGGGTCTCAGCCAACCCCATAGGGAGTCCCCAGAGGTCTGCATGGGGTAGAAGCAGGGGGCCCGAGACGTCTGCTGTGGTGTCCCTGGCTGGAGCAGCGGGGGACAGCCTGTTCTCATCTTGAGTGTTCTGCAATATTTACTCATTTTTAAAAATTGAAATATAATTGGCATCCTACATTATTTTAATTCAGGTGGACAGTATGATGATTCGGAGTTGGTGTACATTGCAGGATGGTCTCCACACTACGTGTGGCCAACATGCATCGCCAAACGTAGGTACAGAAAATGTTTTTCTTGTGACGACTTTTAAGATCTACTCTCTTAGCAGCTCTCCAACATGCACTAGAGCATCTGCGACGGTCCCGACCCTGGTGCTGCATTCCACAACCTGTCTGGTCCATAACTGGAAGCTTGGACCTTTTGACCTACTTCACCCATTTTGCTCACACCCCAGCTGCCACCTCTGGCCACCACCAATCTGTTCTCCATATCTCGGTTTTGTTTTGTTTGACTCCACATGTAAGTGAGATTGTGTGGTATTTGTCTTTCTTGTCTGACTGATGTTGCTCGGCATGATGCCCTCAAGGTCCATCCACGTGCTTGCAAATGACAAGATCTCATCGTTTTTAATGGCCGAGTAATATTCCACTGTGTACATCTCGCCCATGGATCTATCATAACCACTAACTCAGGAAATGAGTGGGTAAGACCCTGGCACGCCGCCCCTGCCATCTACTCAGTGCCAGGGAATCCCGGGGAATTCTAAGGGGGCTGCACAAATCTGAAGTATGGCTCCAGGTTGGGTTTGCCAACACGGCCTCACAACAAACCAGATAAGCTCTCACAGCAAGAGAAGCCAGTAACTCAAGAGATGAGGGTTTGGAAATAAAGGGAGGGATTTATTTCAGGTGCTGGCAGCTGGGGGGAGGACACAGGTTCAAGCCTTAACAACTGACCTCTCAAAAAGAAAATCCTACAAAAAACCCCAACCAACCTCTCCAGTGGCAAGAGGAGCACCAGGAGTTTTATAAGGGGAGGGGGGTACATGCGAGGGAGCGCGCAGTGGGTGACCACGGGTGGGGGTCAGTCTGCCTTCAGCCCAGGATCACCGGCAGAGCAGGGGACGTGCTGGGTGTGGTCCTCGACACATTCCCTTGCTATCAGGGCTTTCCTGTTCTGGAATGTTCTGGTCATTGCAAAACGTCTTCATGAATGCCTCAAGAAGTAGGATAAGCAATAAGCACCCTGGTTTGAGTTAGAGCATGAGTTAAGTGGTCTTGTGTGTTTTTGTGGGGTTAACATTTTTTTTTTCAAGTAGGCTCCTTGTCCAGGTGGACCAACTCCAGATTTGAACTCATGACCCTGAGATCAGGAGTTGGATCAACGGAGCCACCTCGGCGCCCCTTGTCTATTTGTCGCCTTAGCTGACGGGGTCTGTGGTGGAGAAGAGGGCTCGCGGCAGACACAGCCCATCTCCTCACTGTTCTTCTGGGGATGGACTCTTGTGCTGCTTCCACGCCGTGGCTGTTGTAAACAGTGTTGCTCCGAACACGAGGGTGCAGGTGTCTGGGAGTGAGGGTGTTTTCATTTTTCTTCCTTAGACAAACCCTCATAATAACTCTGCGACATAGGTCTTGCTGTGTTTTCCACATTTACCGATGAAGAAACTGAGGCACGGAGCGTTTCTGTGACTTGGCCCGGGTCACCCGGCCAGTGGTGAGTGATGGAATCACAATCAGAGTGCAAGGCTGCCTTCGGGAAGCTCGGCCCTACAGCTGGGGCTGCGGGGATTGCAGGGCAAATGGGGAGGGAACACGGATGCTCATCTCTCCACACACCACACACTGCACACCTGCACATCACACACCCACACACCTGCACACTTCATACCACACACCCACACCCGTACATCACACACCGCACACCTGCACATCACACACCCCCACACGCATACCCACCCACTGCACACCACACACCCGCACATTGCACATCACACACCCACACATCACACCCGCATAGTGCACACCACACACCCACACACCGCACACCCGCACACTGTACATTGCACACCTGCATGTCACACCCACACAGCACACACCACACAGCACACATCACACACTCACACACTGCACACCACACACTTGCACACCCACATACCGCACATCTGCACAGCGCACATCCACACATCTGCACAGTGCACACCCACACACCTGCACAGCGTACACCTGCACAGTGCACACTGTACCCTGCACACCCACACATCCTCACATTACACCCCTACATATCACACATCCACACACTGCACACCCACATCCACATACTGCACACACACATCCGCACACTGCACACCCACACATCACACACCCACACACCTGCACACTGTACACCCGCACACCTGCATTTCATACACCCGCACAACCGTACAACTGCACACTGTACACTTGCACGCTGTACACCGGCACATCACAAACCCACCCACCACATACCCACACACCACACATCCACACAGCCGCATACTGTACACCCACACACCCCCATATCACACACCCACACAACTGTACAACCGCACACTGCACACCTGCACGCCGCACACCCGCACATCACACACCCACCCACCGCACACCATACCCGCACAGTGCACACCCGCACAGCACACACCATACACCCACACACCGCACACCGTAGACCCTCACATCACACATCCACACACCCACACCACACACCTGCACAGCACATACCTGCACAGTGCACACTGTACACCCACACACTGCACACCGCACAACCACACACTGCACACGCACAGCACACACCTGCACAGTGCACACTGCACATCCACACACCGCACACCTGCACATCACACACCCACACACCTGCACACACGCACACCCGCACACTGCACACCACACACTGCACACCGAGGGCTTTCCAGACCTCAGAAACAGCACCCCCATGGCCTGCGGCCCCTCTGCCTCCCTGCATCTTGTGAACCTTTCTTGCAGATGCTTCCGTTCTTTGCTCTTTCTCACTGCCCTTCACCAGCTCTTCTTGGGCTGTATCTTGTGTGCACAGGTCAGGCTTCTTCTGTCTCAAGACCCCTGGCCCACCGCCTCCTCTGCCTCCGGCTCCTCATCACGGAAGATTTTATTTATTTATTCATGAGGGACACAGAAAGAGGCAGAGACACAGGCAGTGGGAGGAGAAGCAGGCTCCAAGCAAAGAGCCCAATGTGGGACTCGATCCGGTGACTCCAGGACCATGCCCTGAGCTGAAGGCATATGCTCAGCCGCTGAGCCACCCAGGCGACCCAGAGATTGATTTTTTATTTAGCACATGAATGTGGGTTTCCAGGCAGGTGCCAGGTCAGCTCCAGACACCCCAGGTTCTTTCTGGGCCAGGAGAAGAGAGGCTCAGCCAGGACCATTCTCCAGAAAGAACCCCAGCCCCTGCCAGGCGCCAAATAAGGGAATTTGCCTGAGGGGCCTCCAAGCTGTGTCTGGTGTGAGTCACCACTCAGTGATGCAGCTGCACCCTGCCCCGTCTGACTCAGATTCCACAGCTCCTCAGGCAAGCTAAGAATCTGAGGCAGCTGCTGAGAGGCAGAGCAGAGGGCCCGACTCTCTGCGTCCACCTGCTGCAGCTGGGGAGTCAAAGGCAGAGCCGCAGGCTTGACAGCTGAAGGGGGCCCCCGGGCACGCACAGGGTCTAGACCAGGGTGACCCGGCCTGCTGCCCGCTGCTCAGGCTGTGCCCCGCCCCTGTCACTCTGCCTGCGGCCAGGTTATGCCAGGGACTCCCCAGCTTCTTGACTCAGAGGGGAGTGTCTTGAGGGATTTCTTTCCACTCCAGTGGTTCACGGACGGATGGAAAATGCAAGTCACATCAGGATGGGAGTGCTCCCTAAAGTCCACGTTGTGATGTGGATTTGACTTGAAATCAGCAAGCACAACTATGATTAGAGCGGCTCCCTCAGCACTTTCTGTGGAGCCCCTGCGCATCTGCCAGGTGTCAGAACATTCATGCGTCCCGTCCCCTGCTGGCCTGTAAGGGCCTGGAGCTGACGGTCTTTCCTACTCACCTCATGATCCTGGCACAGCATGCGACACACTCAAGTCCGTGGGAAAGTTATTCAAGGAAGGATCACAGACAGCAGCTTGCCGGAGGCAAAGCCTGCTGGTCCTTCAGCGTTGAACTCCCTGGCACAGGTGGGGGAAGCAGCCTGGGGCCCGTGTCCTGTCCAAGGGACCCCGATGGAGACCTCTGAGTTAGTAACTTCCAGGACTGTTTCAGGGCTGTGTGTTTGCGGGTGTGTGTGCAATCCTTCTTTCCAGGAGAACCAGAAGATCCCTCCCCTAAGGTGCGGTGCTGCTCCTGACCTTTACTCCAGAGAAAGGTGAGACAAGGCCAGCAAGCATTTCCTTCTGCCCTCCTCCTCCCTTACCCTGGCAGGGCCGGTCCATTGCTCAGCTTCCTTTGGTGCTGGGATTGGGGTGGGGAGTCTGGGAAATCTTTGGGGAGTCTGCTTGGGACACACAGTCCAGTCTCCACCCCATGGCCACCCTAGAGGCATTGCCAAGCCATCATAGCACTGTAAGCCCAGGAAACCAGGGAACTCCCTCTGGCTCTGGAGAGTTTGTGGGTGGGGTTGGGGCCCTGGGGCTGGTGGTGGTGGTGTGAGAAGGCAGGGGGAGGTCAGGGGTGAGGCCAGGAGGGAAGGAGGGCCTGGATCTCCTAGGGCCTCCTGGGCTGTAAAGGAGTCACCCAAGGGTCCAGGCTTAGAGGGCTGTGTGGAGAGGGCCCCAGGGCTGGCAGGAATGCCACACTGAGGGCTTCCTCCTGGGAGCAGAGCTCCTGGCCAGGACTGCAGTTCCCTAACCCCTGTACCCTGGGTCCTGCTGGGAAAGGATGGGCTGAGGGAAGATGCCTGTCCCCTGGTTTCTCCCACTTGTCCTCAGAGTGGAACACAGGCCACAGGCCCACTCATGCTTTTGTGGAGCTGGGTGGTTTGTTTGAGTCTCGGGGGGTTCTAAAGACCACTGAGACTTCCAGAATGGTGAATGTGAGCCTGTGTACGCTCACCATCTCCACCCCTGGAAGCCCCTCTCCATTGTGGACGGCAGGGTGTGACCTGCTGAGGGAGGGAGAGCGGGGGTGGGGCAGGCCTCTTCCATGCTGTGTTAGCTCCACCACGTGGCAAAACACAGCATTGCTAGTTCGAAGCAAGAAAAACCCAATTTAACTGCAATAAAGGATATCTCTGCCTCAAGGAGCCTTTGATACTGTTCAACATAAAGAACTAAAATTAGCAAAGTGTGTTGAGGGGATTGCAGGCAGCCACAGTTGCAGATTCCAAATCCTCTCGCATCAGTACTGACCGATCATTTTATCTCCTCTCTGATTGATCTCTCTCTCCATCCATCCATCATCCATCCATCCATCCATCCATCCATCCATCCATCCATCCATCATCCATCCATATCTATCTATCTATCTATCTATCTATCTATCTATCTATCTATCTATCTATCTATCATGTATGTATGTATGTATGTATCAACTATCTATCATCTACCATCTACCATCTTTGTCCCTCCCTCCGTCTCCCCTATCTGTTCACTTGTACCCAGCAACTGTTTAGCGATTGGTCAGTCTGTCCATCCACCATCCGTGTGATTTGTGGGCTGGTGTAGCCCGGGGCTTCAGCTGTGAGCCAAGCACAGGACAGTGCTCGCAGAGGATTTAGGCGAGTCAGTAGGTGACCATGATTAGCCCTGACTGTGGCTATGGCGGGAAGTGCATGTTGAGGACCCTCACCCAGACTTGGGGAGTCTTGGAAGGCTCCAGTGAGGAAGTCATAACCACGGGCGGGCCCAGAGCTCGTTCAGCTGGTGTGAGGGTGGGTGGGCTGATGGAGGCAGGAGGAGGTCAGCCAGGAGAGTGGCAGCCAGGACATACGGTGTGGTAAGCTAGCTGGACGAGTTTGGACCATAAGAATGGGACTTCAGCCAATGCTTTTAATTTGAGTGTGGCAAGCAGGTTGTCAGGGCAGGAGGACAGTCAGGAGGCTGGATGCCTGCAGGCCTTGTGTTGGATGAATCTCTGTCCTCTCTAGCTGACAGGCCCACTCAAGGATTTTCTTTTCTTTTGTTTTAAATGACTGTTTTATTTATTTGTTTACTTATTTATTTACTCATTCATTCATAAATAATCCTTACACGCTACATGGGGACTTGAACTCACAACCCCAAGATCAACAGCCACATGGTCCATGGACTGAGCCAGCCAGGCACCCCAGATTTTCTTATTCTTTTATTTATTTATTTACTTATTTATTTATTTATTCATTATTTATTTATTTATCTTTTGTATATTTTTTTTATTGGAGTTCAATTTGCCAACATATAGCCTAATACCCAGTGCTCATCCCGTCAAGTGCCCCCTTCCGTGCCCGTTACCCAGTCACCCCAACCCTCCGCCCACCTCCCCTTCCACTACCCCTTGTTCATTTCTCAGAGTTAGGAGTCTTTCATGTCCTGTCACCCTCACTGATATTTCCCACTCATTTTCTCTCCTTTCCCCTTTATTCCCTTTCACTATTTTTTATATTCCCCAAATGAATGAGACCATATAATGTTTGACCTTCTCCAATTAATTGACTTACTTCACTCAGCATAATACCCTCCAGTTCCATCCATGTTGAAGCAAATGGTATTTGTTGTTTCTAATGGCTGAGTAATATTCCATTGTATACATAGACCACATCTTCTTTATCCATTCATCTTTCTTTTTTTGTTGTTGTTGTTTTTGTTTTTTAAGATTTTATTTATTCATGATAGTCACAGAGAGAGAGAGAGAGGCAGAGACACAGGCAGAGGGAGAAGCAGGCTCCATGCACCGGGAGCCTGATGTGGGATTCGATCCCGGGTCTCCAGGATCGCGCCCTGGGCCAAAGGCAGGCGCCAAACCGCTGCGCCACCCAGGGATCCCTCCATTCATCTTTCGATGGACACCGAGGCTCCTTCCACAGTTTGGCTATTGTGGCCATTGCTGCTATAAACATCGGGGTACAGGTGTCCTAATGTTTCACTGCATCTGTATCTTTGGGGTAAATGCCCAGCAGTGCAATTGCTGGGTCGTAGTGTAGGTCTATTTTTAACTCTTTGAGGAACCTCCACACAGTTTTCCAGAGTGGCTGTGCCAGTTCACATTCCCACCAACAGTGCAAGTGGGTTCCCCTTTCTCCACATCCTCTCCAACATTTGTTGTTTCCTGTCTTGTTAATTTTCCCCATTCTCACTGGTGTGAGGTGGTATCTCATTGTGGTTTTAATTTGTATTTCCCTGATGGCAAGTGATGCGGAGCATGTTCTCATGTGCTTGTTGGCCATGTCTATGTCTTCCTCTGTGAGATTTCTGTTCATGTCTTTTGCCCATTTCATGATTGGATTGTTTGTTGCTGTTGAGTTGAATAAGTTCTTTATAGATCTTGGATACTAGCCCTTTATCTGATAGGTCATTTGCAAATATTTTCTCCCATTCTGTAGGTTGTCTTTTAGTTTTGTTGACTGTTTCTTTTGCTGTGCAGAAGCTTTTTATCTTGATGAAGTCCCAATAGTTCATTTTTGCTTTTGTTTCCCTTGCCTTCATAGATGTATCTTGCAAGAAGTTGCTATGGCCAAGTTCAAAAAGGGTGTTGCCTGTGTTCTCCTCTAGGATTTTGATGGAATCTTGTCTCACATTTAGATCTTTCATCCATTTTGAGTTTATCTTTGTGTATGGTGCAAGAGAGTGGTCTAGTTTCATTCTTCTGCATGTGGATGTCCAATTCTCCCAGCACCATTTATTGAAGAGACTGCCTTTTTTTCCAGTGGATAGTCTTTCCTGCTTTGTTGATTATTAGTTGACCATAGAGTTGAGGGCCCATTTCTGGGTTCTCTATTCTGTTCCATTGATCTATGGGTCTGTTTTTGTGCCAGTACCACACTGTCTTGATGACCACAGCTTTGTAGTACAACCTGAAATCTGGCATTGTGATGCCCCCAGCTCTGGTTTTCTTTTTCAGTTATTCCCCTCGTTATTCGGGGTCTTTTCTGATTCCACACAAATCTTAAGATTATTTGTTCCAACTCTCTGAAGAAAGTCCATGGTATTTTGATAGGGATTGCATTAAATGTGTAAATTGCCCTGGGTAGCATTGACATTTTCACATTATTAATTCTTCCAATCCATGAGCACGGAATATTTTCCCATCTCTTTGTGTCTTCCTCGATTACTTTCAGAAGTGTTCTGTGGTTTTTAGGGTATAGATCCTTTACCTCTTTGGTTAGGTTTATTCCTAGGTATCTTATGCTTTTGGGTGCAATTGTAAATGGAATTGACTCCTTAATTACACTTTCTTCAGTGTCATTGTTAGTGTATAGAAATGCCACTGATTTCTGAGCATTGATTTTGTATCCTGCCACCTGCCAAATTGCTGTATGAGTTCTAGCAATCTTGGGTGTAGTCTTTTGGGTTTTCTTTTTTTTTTTAATTTTTATTTATTTATGATTGTCACAGAGAGAGAGAGAGAGGCAGAGACACAGGCAGAGGGAGAAGCAGGCTCCATGCACCGGGAGCCCGATGTGGGATTCGATCCCGGGTCTCCAGGATTGCGCCCTGGGCCAAAGGCAGGCGCCAAACCGCTGCGCCACCCAGGGATCCCATCTTTTGGGTTTTCTATGTACAATATCATGTCATCTGCAAAGAGGGAGAGTTTGACTTCTTCTTTGCCAATTTGAAAGCCTTTTATTTATTTTTGTTGCCTGATTGCTGAGGCTAGGATTTCTAGTACTATGTTGAATAGCAGTGGTGAGAGTGGACATCCCTGTCGTGTTCCTGATCTTAGGGGAAAGGCTCCCAGTGTTTCCCCATTGAGAATGATATTTGCTGTGGGCTTTTCATAGATGGCTTTTAAGATGCTGAGGAATGTTCCCCCTATCCGTGCACTCTGAAGAGTTTTGACCAGGAATGGATGCTGTATTTTGTCAAATGCTTTCTCTGCATCTATTGAGAGGATCCTATGGTTCTTGTTTTTTCTCTTGTTGATATGATCTATCATGTTGATTGCTTTACAAGTGTTGAACCAACCTTGCATCCTGGGGATAAATCCCACTTGGTCATGATGAATAATCTTCTTAATGTACTGCTGGATCCTATTGGCTAGTATCTTGTTGAGAATTTTTGCATATGTGTTCATCAGGGATATTGGGCTATAACTCTCCTTTTTGGTGGGGTATTTGTCTGGCTTTGGAATTAAGGTGATGCTGGCCTCATATAACGAATTTGGAAGTATTCCATCCCTTTCCATCTTTCAGAACAGCTTTAGTGGAATAGGTATTGTTTCTTCTTTAAACGTTTGATAGAATTCCCTTGGGAAGCCATCTGGCCCTGGACTTTTTTGTCTTGGGAGGTTTTTGATGACTGCTTCAATTTACTCCCTGGTTATTGGCCTGTTCAGGTTTTCTATTTCTTCCTGTTCCAGTTTCGGTAGTTTGTGGTTTTCCAGAAATGTGTCCATTTCTTCTAATTTATTGGTGTATAGCTGCTCATAATATGTTTTATTTCGGTAGTTTGTGGTTTTCCAGAAATGTGTCCATTTCTTCTAATTTATTGGTGTATAGCTGCTCATAATATGTTTTATTTCCTTGGTATTGGTTGTGATCTCTCCTTTTTCATTTGTGACTATATTAATTAGAGTCTTTTCTCTTTTTATTTATTTATTTATTTATTTATTTATTTTTTATTTTTTGTTTATTTTTTGTTTTTTTTTCTCTTTTGTTTTTAATAAGGCTGGCTAATGGTTTATCTATCTTATTAATTCTTTCAAAGAACCGACTCCTGGTTTTGTTGATCTGTTCCACAGTTCTTCTGGTCTCTATTTCATTGAGTTCTGCTCAAGTCTTTATTAACTCTCTTCTTCTGCTGGGTGTAGGTTTTATTTGTTGTTCTTTCTCCAGTTCCTTTAGGTGCAAGGTTAGCTTATGTATTTGAGTTTTTTCCAGTTTTTTGAAGGAGGCTTGTATTGCGATGTATTTCCCTCTCAGTATTGCTTTTGCTGCATCCCAAAGATTTTGAACTGTTGTATCTTCATTCTCATTAGTTTCCATGAATTTTTTAAATTCTTCTCTAATTTCCTGGTTGACCCTTTCATCTTTTAGCAGGATGGTCTTTAACCTCCACGTGTTTGAATTTCTTCCAAATTTCTTCTTGTGATTGAGTTCAAGTTTCAAAGCATTATGATCTGAAAATATGCGGGGGACAATCCCAATCTTTTGGTATTGGTTAAGACCTGATTTGTGACCTAGTATGTGGTCTGTTCTGGAGAAAGTTCCATGTGCACTTGAGAAGAATGTGTATTCTTGGTTTTTGAATGTAAAGTCCTATAAATATCTGTGAAATCCATCTGGTTTAGTGTATCATTTAAAGCTCTTGTTTCAAAAATAAATAAATAAATAAATAAATAAATAAATAAATAAAGCTCTTGTTTCTGGGCAGCCCCGGTGCCCAGTGGTTTAGCGCCACCTTCAGCCCAGGGCCTGATCCTGGGGACCCAGGATCAAGTCCCACATCGGGCTCCTTGCATGGAGCCTGCTTCTGTCTCTCTCATTGGATTTATGTGTGTCTCTCATAAATAAATAAATAAAATCTTAAAAAAAAAAGCTCTTGTTTCTTTAGAGATGTTGTGCTTAGAATATCTGTCATTGGCAGAAAGCGCCGCGTTGAAGTCTCCCAGTATTAGTGTATTATTATCTAAGTATGTCTTTACTTTGGTTATTAATTGATTGATATAGTTGGTGGCTCCCACATTAGGGGCATAAATATTCATTATTGTTAGGTCCTCTTGTTGGATAGACCCTTTAAGTATGATATAGTGTCCCTCTTCATCTCTTACTACTTTGGAATAAACTTTAATTTCTCTGATATGAGGATGGCTACCCCTGCTTTCTTTTGAGGACCATTTGAATGGTAAATGGTTCTCCAACCTTTCATTTTCAGGCTGTAGGTGTCCTAAGGTCTAAAATGAGTCTCTTGTAGACAGCAAATAGATGGGTCCTGCTTTTTTATTCAGTCTGAAACCCTGCGTCTTTTGATGGGATCATTAAGCCCATTCATGTTCAGAGTTACTATTGAAAGATACGAATTTAGTGTCATTATAATACATATTCAGTCCCTGTTTCTGTGGTATTTCTTTGAGCTTCCTCTTTCTTTTACAGAGTCCCCCTTAATATTTTTTGCAGAGCTAGTTTGGTGGTCACATACTCTTTCAGTTTCTGCCTATCTTGGAAGCTCTTTATCTCTCCTTCTATTCTGAATGACAGCCTTGCTGGATAGAGTATTCTTGGCTGCATGTTCTTCTCATTTAGGACCCTGAATATATCCTGCCAGCCCTTTCTGGCCTGCCAGGTGTCTGTGGAGAGGTCTGCTGTTAATCTAGTATTTCTCCCCATATAATTTAGGGATCTCTTGTCTCTTGCTGCTTTAAGGATTTTCTCTTTATTTTTGGGATTTGCAAGTTTCACTATTAAATGTCGAGGTGTTGAATGGTTTTTATTGATTTTAGGGGGGGATCTCTCTATCTCCTGGATCTAAATGGCTCTTTCCCTCCCCAAGTTAGGGAAGTTCTCACTATGATTTGTTAATATATGCTTTCTGGTCCTCTGTCCCCTTCGGTGCACTCTGGAACCCCAATTAAACATAGATTTTTCCTTCTGAGGCTGTCATTTTTTCCCCTTAACCTTTCCTCATGGTCTTTTAATTGTTTTTCTCTTTTTTCCTTAATTTCCTTCCTTGCCATCAATTTGTCTTCTATGTTACTCACTCTTTCTTCTACCTCATTAACCCTTGTCGTTAGGACCTCCTGTTTGGATTGCATCTCATTTAATTGATTTTTAATTTCAGCCTGATTAGATCCAAATTCTGCAGTCATGAAGTCTCTTGAATCCTTTATCCCTTTTTCCAGAGCCACCAGTAGCTTTATAATTGTGCTTCTGAATTGGTTTTCTGACATCGAATTGTAATCCAAATTCTGTAACTCTGTGGCAGAGAGTACGGTTTCTGATTATTTCTTTTGTGGTGAGTTCTTCTTTCTAGTCATTTTGCCCAGTGCAGAGTGGCTAAAAACGAGTTGGAAGTGCAAACTCTTCTCTCTGTAGCATTCCAGCTGCTCTCTCTTTAAATCTCAGGTCGAATTCGTAGGTTTTCAGGATGATTTGAAAGTTATCTAGGTAAGTTGGTGGGGACAGGTGACTTGGGGACCCTACTCCTCCGCCATCTGATTTTCTTATTCCTTAGGGAAATGTATTTCTGTTTGATTTGTTATTTGTTGAATAGTGTCCAGACTCTATAAGGTTACATGTTAACATGTAGGTTTTTGTCTGCTACTTATGCAAATAACTTCTTTCAGGTAACAAAAGAATAAAACCCCAACCAAACAAAGCAGAAACAAAAGCTCCCCAATCCTAAAGGTTATAGTCTCCTTGTCCTATATGACATTAACCAGTTGTGAATATAACCCAGAATTCCTATTTTAACATTCAGTGCAACTTTACCATCCTGCTGGTTCTCTTTTAATTAAGTAACCCAGAATTCCTATTTTAACATTCTTTAAACATTCAGTGCAACTTCACCATCCTGCTGGTTCTCTTTTAATTAAGTAAATAAATTGTAAAAAAAAAAAAAAAGGTAAATAAATACAATCTCTTTTCATGTTTATGAAAGTGAAGAAATGACAAAATTTTAACTTCTAAAAGGTTACACTTTGTCGAGGCGCCTGGGTGGCTTAGTTGGTGAAGTGTCTGCCTTCTGCTCAGCGTCATGTCCTGGGGTCAAGCCCCAAGTTGGACTTCCTGCTCAGGGGGGAGCCTGCTTCTCTCTCTGCCCACTGCTCTTCCTGCTTGTGAGTTCGCTCTCTCAAATGAATAAATTAAAAAATGTTTTTAAAAAAGTTATATTTTGTCACATGAGTTCACATTGACCTTTGCTTCCAGACGAAGAGCCTCTGGCTTGTTTCAAAGTTCTGTCTCTCCGTAGCTGTAGCGAACCTGTCCAGCGACAAGAAGCCTGGCTTCCAACATTCTTCATCAATTTCCTCATTTTCTTGCTCTAAGGAAGCACAGAAGTAGTTTCAAGTTGCTGGTCCATATTACTATGAAAATCGAAACTACTGACCAGTGTTCAGCATTTGTTTACAGTTCATTTGGATTTAGGGAGGACCAGCGGTCAGGATGCTGTGGACAGAGTGGTTTCTCAGCTTAGTTCTTCCCTGAGGTTGGGTGGACACTGAGTCTGCAGCATGGACGGCAGGATGTGTGTGCTCCATCACCCCAGCCACAGCGTTGTGAGCTGGGGGCTCCTTTCACAGGAAAACAGAGCCACTCTTTGCACAAGGGGGTCATTAAATAGAAATATCATATATACATGCAGCATAGTGTAAAAATAAGTTGTGCTTTGATCACCTCCCAGAAGCTGTGCATTCTTTACCAGTGACTTACGTTTTTACCAGCCTTTGGCTCCTCTCTTAACTACACATGAGTTCTTTCCAGCCACAAGGAAAATGATGGTATTGGCCCATTTTAATTGACTCTGGATACACTTCTCTCTTTGGAGCACTTTTGGAGACACTGGTATTCCTCCAGGGGCCCGGATCACGAGAAGCAGCTCCAGGCTCCGGGCTGGGGCTTTCAAAGCCAGTTCTAAAGAAGACTGTTCCTGATTGTTCAGTTTTCCATGTGGTGTTAGTGTACTTCCTGTGGCAAGGTAAATTTTTAATGATTTATATAAATGACATCTTCATTTTTAGCGTTCGATAGCTTGGCTGTGTGTTATGTTTGCATTGGGTCAGGGACAAAATTCTAACAAAGCCCCTCCCCTCCCCTCCCCCCCTCTTCTCCCCACCCCCTCCTCTCTCCCTGCCTACTCTCTCCTTCTCCCCCCTCCCACCCCCCTCTGCTCTGCCCTTCCGTGGACTCTGGAGGGCACCCCCTGTTTTCCATGTATGCAGTGGTCCTACAATCGATCTCTTCTTACACATTTGAAAATCTTCCATAAAAGTGCCTGCCATTCATTCACGTTAGGGTGTAAATAACGAATGACAGCTGAAAGCTCCACTCTTCTCTGGTGGAGCCCTGTGCACCAGGAAAGCTTGGGGATCAGGAGTCTCCTCCGCAACTCCCCGGGGCCAGCTGGAGACAGTGGGGCTCAGTGCAAATGCAAATGTGGCCACATTCTCCCAAACTCGAAAAAGAAGTACCATTGAAATATCAAGCTTATTTATGATGTATGTATGTATGTATTTATTTATTACAATTTTATTTATTTATTCATGAGACACACAGAGAGAGGCAGAAACATAGGGAGAAGGAGAAGCAGGCTCCCTGCAGGGAGCCCGATGTGGGACTCCATCCCAGGACCCCGGGGATCACAGCCCATGCGGAAGGCAGACGCTCAACCACTGAAGCACCCAGGTGTTCCAAGCTTTTTCCTTTAATGATAATTTTTACTTACAAAAGATAGTAAGAATGACACAGAGTTTCAACATAAACTCACAAAACTGTAAAAATATGCTATTTCTGGTATTCTAATTTTATATGATATGATGAATGATATAGTTTTTTTTATTAATTTGAATATCTTGATCGATCATAAGATTTCTGACTCATTTTGCTGAAAATTCACTTACTGAGCCATGGAAATGCAAGGTGGTGACCAAGGAGCGTCAAGGTAGCGTGGGCCCTTCTGAGAGTAGCTGGCCTGCCCAGTCTGCTGCTGCCTTCTCCAGAAGTGGACGCTGTGGTGGAGTTTCACATCCACTGTGTTTACTAGGGATCAACATCTGAGAGTCTCGGTCAGAGGGAGAAGTCAAAATGCCACGCACTTGGGCCAGAGTTCTGGCCAATCCCATGGGAGCCCTGGACTATTTGTGGTTTACCAGAGATGCATGATGGGCATGAATGTCTTTGTAGTCTTGTCTCTGTCAGGCCCTGGGTGCGGGATGCCCCCTCTGTAGGGACTTCTCAGCCTCAGGTCCTTTGGGGGTCTACTTGGGGCAGAACCACTGCCCTGAGGACACACCCCTCTCAGGTTGACCCACATCTCTCCTTGACTTCTTGAGAGAATGCTAGCTAACTGACTCCAGCTGTATACACATGGTAATGCTCACAACCAAGAATACAAGATAGGCGGAGGGGTGGCACCTGGAGGGATCACTTGGTGGAGAATCTGACTCTTGGTCTGGGGTTGTGGGTTTGAGCATCACATTGCATACAGAGATTATTTTAAAAGGAGAACATGAGATTGGTTTAACATCAGGGTATCAAGGACTCAGTCGGTGAATCACTGATCTACATGAACAGAATGATGGATATAGTATAGGAAGATTGAAAAAAAAATAACGGGAAAAGATTATGCGAAGGTTAAAGAGAAGGAAGCTGGCAAAACTATATTAATAATGGAAAAAAACTCTAGGGCAAAAAAGCATTATTAGAATAAAAGAGTCATCTTGCAATGAGAAAGGCTCAAATCACAAGAATATTCAAGGGAGAAGAAGTAACCCTGCATTTTTTTTTTTTTTGGCTTGAACGTTTTGTTTTGTTTTTAAGATTTATTTATTTATTCCCTCCAGACTAAGCCATGGGCAGAGCAGCTCCCAGGCCTGGGGAGGCCTGCCCCCAGACACTGGGAAGCTGAGAGAAGGAAACTCTCAGCCAAGTTGAGAAGACTGAGGTTTACAGAAGTTAAGCAACTTGTCCAAGGTCAGAGCAATGGACCCCATCTTCCGTGAATTTCAGTGGGTTGTACCAGTATTTCCTTTTTTTTTAATTTATTTTTTACTGATGTTCTATTTACTAACATACAGAATAACCCCCAGTGCCCGTCACCCATTCACTCCCACCCCCCGCCCTCCTCCCCTTTCCACCACCCCTAGTTCGTTTCCCAGAGTTAGCAGTCTTTACGTTCTGTCTCCCTTTCTGATATTTCCCACACATTTCTTCTCCCTTCCCTTATATTCCCTTTCACTATTATTTATATTCCCCAAATGAATGAGAACATATAATGTTTGTCCTTCTCCGACTTGGCCCAGTTGAGAGGAGTGGGAGCATCTCTCCCTTCAGCCTCCCTTTGTACCGTTGCATCTTGTCTGGAATGCAAGAGAAACAAAGGCTCAGAGAGGCAATTCTACTCTCCTTGTGGGGGCGTGACCTTCACGAGCCCATTTTTGTGATACAATCCCTTTTGACCGGCTCAACTCCTGTTGGAATCCAGGCACTCCCATAACCTTCTCTGGCTTATTTTGGCAAGAAGGTGGCTGTTGAGATGAAGATGGAATGTTTTCGTTTTGAGGAGAGGCAGTAGACACCAGGCTTTAATCGGTAGATGGTCAGAAGTTTTGGCACTGAAAAAAGCAATGAGGTTTGGAGTGGAAGCAATTGGCACAGCAGAGAAAGCCTTCCTGTGAGCATTGGGATACCAGGTCTGGTTTCAGATCTGATCCTTAATGAATGACCTTGGGCAAGTCCCCGTTCACTCGGTTGGCAACACTCTGTGTGCCAGGCATCGTGCTAAGTGACCTAACATCACCGTGAGCCAAACTGGTGAGAGTCCCTTCCCCTCTCGAGCTTAATGTTTCATTAGTAACCACGAACAAATATATGATCAGAAACTGGGTGAGGAAAAAATGCAAAGTGCGCTAAACTGGTGCTTGGTGACCTGAGCTGTCACGGGAGGCGGTGTGGGGCTCAAGGAGGGCATTCCTGAGGAAATAGTTTTCACTGATATGAAGAAGGAATGGAATGCAACAAAAGCAAAAATAGAAAACATTACACTAAAAAGCTGCACAACAAAGGAAAAGGCAGAATAAAAAGGCCTCCTCTGGAGTGAGAGAAAATATTTGCAAACTATAATATCTGCCAAGGAGCTCATTTCCAAAATCTATAAGGGACTCCTAAAACTCAGGAGCAGAAACAACATATAATCCAAGTAAAATATGGGCAGAGGGGACACCTGGGTGGCTCAGTGGTTGAGCATCTGCCTTTGGCTGGGGGCATGATCCCAGGGTCCTGGAATCGAGTCCCATATCAGCTCCCCACTCTGCCTGTGTCTCTGCCTCTCTGTGTCTCTCATGAATAAATAAGTAAAATATTTTTTTAAGTGGGAAAAAAGATTTATTTATTTATTTATGAGAGATAGAGAGAGAGAGAGAGAGAGGCAGAGACATAGGCAGAGGGAGAAGCAGGCTCCCCACAAGGAGCCCGATGTGGGACTTGATCCCAGACCCTGGGATCACACCCTGAATCGAAGGCAGACGCTCAACCACTGAGGCACCCAGGTGTCTCTGGCTTGAATGTTTTAAATCAAAGGGCAGAAAAATATCATTTTAATTGAAAATACTTTAGTGTGTTTTTCAGATAAAGATGTGACAAATATATCTATATAAAAACTACAATATTTTAATTCAATAAAATTAATAATTTCTTTTTTTTAAAGATTTTATTTATTTATTCATAGAGATGTAGAGAGAGAGAGAGAGGCAGAGACACAGGCAGAGAGAGAAGCAGGCTCCATGCAGAGAGCCCCACGCGGGACTTGATCCAGGGTCTCCAGGATCACGCCCTGGGCTGCAGGCGGCGCTAAACCGCTACGCCACCAGGGCTGCCCAAAATTAATAATTTCTTAATATCATTTAATATCCACTAAAGAAGAAAGATTTTATTTATTTATTCATGAGAAACACACAGAGAGAGGCAGAGACACAGGCAGAGGGAGAAGCAGGCTCCCTGTGGGGAACTGGATGTGAGACTCAATCCCAGGACCCCAGGATCATGACTTGAGCCAAAGGCAGATGCTCAACCTCTGAGGCCCCCCAGGCGCCCTGCCCATTTTTAAAAATTTAAATTCCAGTATAGTTGACATACAGTACTATATTAGTTTCAAGTGTGCAATATTCAGCTCTTCTGTATGTCAGCTGGTGCTTGGCACAACAGGTACACTACTCAATCCCTACCACCTGTTTTTAACCATCATCCAACCTGGTGACCTCTGGTCATCAGTTTTCTGTAGTTAAGGTCTGTTTCTTGGTTTGCCTCTCCTTTCTCCTCATCTTCATTTGTTTTGCTTCTTAAATTCCACATATCAGTGAAGTCATATGGTATTTGTCTTTCTCTGACTTACTTCACTTAGCATCCATGTTGTTGCAAATGGCATGTAATACCCACCTTAAGTTCAGTTTTCCCGAATTGTCTCCAAAATGTCCCAGTTTGTTCAAATTGGGATACATAGAGGGCTCATGCATTGTATCTTCTTTTAAAGATTTTATTTTTAAGTAATCTTTATACCCAATGTGGGGCTCGACCTCACAACCCTGAGATCAAGAGTCACCCTCTCCACTAACTGAGCCAGTCAGGTGCCCCAGATAGTATTTGATTGATAGGTTTCTCAGCTACCTTTAGATCTATAACAACATTGCCCTCACCCTTTATCCCCCCATGACATTTATTTAAGGAAGAGACTGTATTGTTGTCCTGTAGAATTTCCACATTTGGGAGATAGCTGATGGAATCCTCATGGTGCCATTTAATTGCGTCTCTAGCCTAGTGACATGACTGGGGGAGGTCTGGCTGCCCAGAGAACATCTGGTGATGTCTAGGCATTTTCAGTTGCTATGATTACACAGCACAACTGGCATTGATAAGTGGAGGCCAGAGATGCATCTAAACTGCAATGTACAGAACAGCTCCCCCAGCAAGGAGTTATCTGGTCCAAAACATCAATAGTACAGATATATTTTTAAAGATTTTATTTATTTATTCATTAGAGACACAGAGAGAGAGAGGCAGAGACATAGGCAGAGGGAGAAGCAGGCTCCATGCAGGGAGCCCCATGTGGGACTCGATCCTGGGACTCCAGGATCACGTCCTGGGCTGAAGGCAGGTACCAAACCGCTGAGCCTCCCAGGTGTCCCTCTTCTAAACCTTTTATTGTCTTTAAAATGGCAACTAGATTGAGGGGTTTGGTTAAATTCAAGTTCACTTTTGGGGGGATAACAGAATTCCTCCCTCACAGGTGGACCCGTGTTGCACATCCTGTTGTATCACACAAGAAGGCAATGGCGTCCGTGCTTAGCGATGTGCAGATCGGTAAGCAGGTCTCGATGTGCCAGCCTGGTCCACCCACTGTCAAGCTCCTCGTTAACTTTTCACCTTGAGGTTTTATCATCCATTGGTGACGGCTGCTTAGATTTCACTAAGGGTTTAAGATGTTGATGCTTCCAATTCTCTCCCACTCCTCTCATCAGCTGCAATTCTTCTATAAAGAAAGCATCGCCTTATCAGATATTTTCCCTAAAAGGGAGGACAATATATGCACGGTGCTTTCCCTTTATCAATTTTCAGAATGCGCTACTCACTTAAAAATAAGTTTCAATAATCTTTGTCAGGAGAATCAGCTAGCAGCCACCCTCTGAGGAGTGAAGCAGGCAAGTGTGAGTTACTTTAGAGACAATGTTATCTCGAGTACTTGGTTCTAAAGGGATCCCTGAGGCCTGTGGGGATGAGAGGGGCTCTAGGGGGCAGCAGAGACCACCAGCTCCTGCAGCCAGCCCACCCTGGCTCTGGAACCTTCTGGGGTCCCTCACTCTGGAGCACTGCTGCTTGCAGTCGGCTGCTCTGGTAGCGAGAATCTCAGTTGCTGTGAGAGGATATGTGCGGGTCGTGGCTGCAGGGGGGACTAGACGCTGTTCCTGGCGTCCCTGGCCCTTGTTCTCTGTGGCTGAAAGAGAAGAGTCTCACCTCCAGGCTAGCAGCAAGAGCCCAGCAGCCCTGTGGGGACTCGTGTTAAGGAACCAGCCGCCCTCAGTTTAACCCTCCAGGTGCATTCTCCGTGTTTTCAAGTGATCCCTTGTCTCTTTAAACCCAGCAATTGCACTGCTAGATATTTACTCAAGGGATACAAACAAAGTGATCGGAAGGGGCACCTGCACCCCAACAGTCATAGCAGCAATGTCCACAATAGCCAAACTGTGGAAGGAGCCCAGATGTCCATTGATGGATGAATGGATAAGGAAGATGTGGTATATATATATGCAATGGAGTATTAGCCATCAGAAAGGATGAAATCTTGCCATTTGCAATGGCTTGGATGGAACTAGAGAATAGTTTGCCGAGTAAAATAAGTCAGAGAAAGATAATTACATGATCTCACTCAAGTGTGGAATTTAAGAAACAAAAAAGAAGATCACAGGAGAGAGGACAGAATAAAACAAGACAAAATCAGAGAGGGAGACAAACATAAGACTCTTAATCATAGGAAACAAACTGAAGGTCGCTGGAGGGGAGGGGGAGACGGGGTCACTGGGTGATGGGCAGTAAAGAGGGCACGTGATGTGATGGGCACTGGGCGTTATTTAAGACTGATGCATCACTGACCTCTACCTCTGAAACCAATAATACATTATATGTTAGTTAACTGATTTTTTAAATAGTGTCAATATAAAGTCTTAGGAAAACATGTGGACTTTTAGGGAAGACAGACCGGGGTTCAAATCCTGATCTGCTACTTAGGAGCCAAGAGATGCATCTGCCTTTCCTCATTGATAACAGGCAGTTGATGATGGCTGCTGTTGCACAGGGACGAAGGGCTCAGCGGGGGGCGGGGGTTCAGTGTGCGGTGTGAGTGTGCGCATGCATGCATAACTTCGAGGGGTACCCCCGCACCCCCTCCTGGGGAGCTCAGCGGGCTGATGGTTACATTCAGCTCAGCAGGAGCCCATCTCCTCCAGACAAGTGTGGCTTGCTTAAGTGCATAGTGCAGCTATGTGCTGGGCTTCCTGTGTCCTCTATGTCAGATGAGCAAAGGCCAGCGGGAAAAGTGGTTTCTCCAGGTGACGTGAGGATGGAGCAGAGAGAGGCTGAAATCCGGGTCTACTCTGGGTCTGGGGCTCTCACAGGCTGCATCAAAGCTACTATGTCTAGATACTTCTAGTTTTCTCCAAGCCCTTCCTAGTTAGCCTTGGTTTCAGTCATAAATGCAAACCTTTTCAGACCATCACCAGGAAATAAGAGCCCTCCGGATGCACCTGCACTGAAATCTCGGTAATCTTACCCATGTGGGGGCTGGATCATATTCTGTCTCTCGCTAATCTAAGGGTGCAAGACCCAAAGCTTGAGTGCAACTCCTCTGTTTGGCGAGTTATTCGTTCATCACCCATTTATGGGACATCTGTTGCGGGCCCAGCCCTGGGCCACAGTGGAGGGGCAGAGACTCGGGGAGGAACAGTACAGTTGCCACGTCGAGGATTTAGCTCCGTGGGACAATGATTATGCTTCCGCGTGGGGCACAGGACGGCCTCTGCCGCGGGAGCCCTTATGCAGAGGTGCAGCTGAATCTGGACGGTGAGCCAGGGCGGGGCGGGCAGGGAACAGGTGTCTGTTCTGGTCGGCAGGGGCACGGCGGGGCTTTCTCAGCGTCAGTTCTTCCTGAGGAGCCCGTGATGGGCCGCTCTGGACTCAGGTGGTGAGTGTCCTGACCCTGTCAGTGTTCAAAACTGGAGTAAAGATAATCCTTGATTCATGACACACTTTCATCATTAGTCCATGTGTGGCTTTCTTTAATTATGTTATTTTTGATAGTATAATGAACTCCTCTGTGTCCCCTACCCCACCTAAGAACATAAAGAACCTACAGCTTACATTTCTATACACTTTTTCCCATCCTATCTTCCCCTCTTCAAGACAGAAAGGACCGCCATTGTGAGCTTTGTGTTTATCTTTCTTTTTTGGTGTATTTTATCATTTATTTATCTGTTTTTAAACAGTTTATTTTTAAGTCACCTCTATACTCAATGAAGGCTTGAACTCACAGCCCTGAGGTTGAGTTGTGTGCTCCATTGGCCGAGCCAGCTGGGCACCCCAGTGAGTTTTAATTCTTATCTTTGCATGGCTGTGTTTTCCCCCCACATTCAAAGTTGTCCCACTAAATGGGAAAAAGCTTCCTACACGGCAGGGTTGGGGGAGGGGGAGAGCTAACACGCTTTCCTCGGGACTTGAGCCTGGCAGCTTCCTCAATATATTTCATGCTGAACATTTTAAAAATTCCTCTTACAAACGGATCTGTCAGTGAAGATGATAATTCAAGAAAGCACATCATGGGGACACCTGGGTGGCTCAGTGATTGAGCGTCTACCTTTAGCTTAGGGCGTGATCCCGGGGTCCTGGGATCAGGTCCCACATTGGGCTCCGTGCATGGAGCCTGCTTCTCCCTCTGCCTGTGTCTCTGCCTCTCTCTCTGTGTTTCTCGCGAATAAATAAATAAAATCTTAAAAAGAAAACAAAGAAAGAATGCGCGTCACATTTATCCTTCAGCATGTCATCACACCACCTGCAGGGTGCAGATCCCTAGTGCAGGCAGGCATGGGCACTGCCAGCTAGGGAGCAGCACAGCCTCCAGCCGGGAACGAGGGGGCAGCTGCTGCACCCCAGGGCCCGTGCGTGAGAAGGCTGAGAAGCTTTGAGGGCGACAGGCCGAGCCCGGACCTCGTGCCCCAGCCGCCCATCCTCAGCCTGCTTGGTGACGGGACCGGCATGCCTGCCTCCAAAAGGTGAGCTGGGCCAATTCGATTCTCTCCCGGGACCCCTGCTGAGGACCACGAGGCATTGTCTGCTTGTTGGGGGTGGGAACTGCCCTTGAGAGGCCAGGAGACGGAGTTGGAGCTGGAGAGGCCGAGGTGGGAAGCCAAAGCCTGCCTGGAGCAAAAACAAGGAGCGCTCCGAGGCGGCCAGCCGAGAGCGGGGCAGAGGTGGGTGGTGGACCAAAGCGAAGACTTGCTCACAGAGGGCAGCGGGAGCAGGACCCACGAGTCCTGGTGCTCAGGCTGCTGCAGCCCCGTGCGTGCAACCCTCAGCAGATTCCACGTCTGATCGGCAGCATCACGGCTCGGACCCAACTTTCCACCCAGCCTGAGCCCATATCTGAGCCTGCACGGCGGGACGTGACTGAAGTGTCCGACCTTCCTCCCTGTGAGAGGTGAAGGCTGATTGCCTTCCTCCCAGAGCGGCCTGGACCTCAGGCTTGTTGCTAGTGAGCAGACGAACTGGAGGTGACAGTGTGCCACATTGGAGACCAGGTCATACAAGGCACTGTGGTTTCCTCTGTGGTCTCTGTGTTGCCTGCACTGGAGGAAGGCAGCCGCCGTGTCATAAGGACACTCAGGCTCCCCGTGGAGAGCCCGCAGAGTGAGGGGGGCACCTCCTGCCAGCAGCCACCTGAGTGCACCATCTTGGAAGTGACCTCTGCCCGGTCAGGCCTTTGGTGGGTGGCCACCCCAGCCAGCATCAGCTCCAAGGAAGACCCTCGGGCTGGAACTACCCAGCTAAGCTACCCCTGACTTCCTTGCACAGAAATCGCAAGAAAATAAATATTTATTGTTCTAGGCCACTGAGTTTGGGGTAACTCGTTAGCAGCAATTGATGATGAATACACATGCTGATTTGTCTCACCTTGGTGGACACTCCCTAGCGCAGCTGGGTTCTTATGCTGCCTGGTGGCCGCACCGTGTCTCCTGGCCTTTTGCTGACCTGGGGTCACAGACACTATTTCATACCTTTCAAATCCCCAACACCTGTACCTCATTCTCACTCTCAGCGATGTTCTTAATTCCTAGTCCTGCAGGTAAATGCTACAGCCAGCAGAGAACTTCCACTGTCCCAGGGTCACATCTACCCTCATGTGCACACCTGCCTTTGGCCCTGGGACAGGGATGGACTCTGTGCTCCCAGCTAAGACCAGCCTCCCCCTTGGGTCTAGATCTGAACACCTCTTGCCCACTCAAGGACACCCCTTGTGCAGTTCTTTCTAGAAGGAAAGAGCATTGACCTGTGTCCAAATGCTACTGGTAGTCAAATAAGATGGGGATGAGGAGTAACCACTGGTTTTGGTGACATCAAGGTGGTGAGGACCATTGGCTCATGGTCTCCATTGAGCATTGGACTGAGTGACAAGCAGAGAGGCCTGGAGGACAGAATTTGGCTCTGTGAGTGTCTCACATCTCTGGTGCAACTGTTGCAACAAGAAAGGGAGGGATGGGGCTGGGGTGAGGGTGCAGGACAGGTGAGGAACAGGAGACACTGAAGTGGTTTGTGGGCTGAAGGGAAGGGTTCAGCGGAGAAGGTGGATGATGCAGGGCATCCACAGCCACTCAGCAGCAGGAACTGAGGGTAGGCAGTGTGTGACATAGTGACGCGGTGACAACATGAGCAGCTCCAAAGTACGCAGTGCCCTGGATCTGGGCTGGTCGCTAGGGGACACTCTCAGTCAGTCCCCTAGCTGGGCTTAGCTGGGACCCTTCCTGCCAGGGCTGGCGGCTGCGGTGTGTGATCCCACAGAGATTCCACAGACCAGGAGAGGGGTGAGCCCACACTCCTGACCCTGCCTTCTTGCTTGAAGCTGGTGCCCAGGGTTTCGCCTTCAGCCTGGCAATCCTGGGCATGAGGGGATACTCACTGTCCTGGGCAGGAGGGACCAGTGTTTGTGTTAGAGACCACTAATGAGCGCGTGGATCATAGCGGGTCTTCTCCGACATACCATTTTCTCTTGTTTTCTATTGAAATGAAATTCACACACTATAAAACTCTCCAACTGGAAGTATTATAATCCTGTGATCCTCAGCACACTTCTTGTGCTGTGCAACCATCCCTGGCATCTACTTCCAGAACATTTCCAGCACCCCAGAAAGAAACCTCATACCTCTTTGTAATCAACCCCAGTTACCCTGTGTGGCTAGTACGTGGCAACCAACACCTGCTCTCCATTTCCATGGATTTGCCCATTCTGGATGTTCCTCATAACTGGAACCATACACCACGTGGCCTTTGGGAACCAGCTCCTCTCATGTGGCACAATGTTTTCAAGGGTCACACGTGTTGCCACTTGGCTTCGTACCTCATTGCTTTCTATGGCTTTTCATCCCTTGCCCGGATAGAGCATGAGTGTCCATCCTTCCATCCCCTGATGGACACTGGGGTTGTTTCCGCTCTTGGCTGCTATGAATAATGCTGTTAAGGGCATTTAAGTCCAAGTTTTCGTGTGGCCCTGTGTTCACTGCTTCCATTTCCTGGGGCGGAAGGGTACCTGGAGTGACCGTGTAGTGCTAGGTGTGGCATTTGAGGATTGTCAGACTGTTTCCAAAGGGCTGCCCCAGCTTACATTCCCGCCAGCAACACCTGATGTCAATTCATCCGTTGCTCACCTGGGAAATCCGCAGTAGGGGCGCCCAGGAGAGAGGATGCTGTCAGCTTATCCATCCCTTTCCCGAGTTATAGTTGTGAGTGCCATAAGCTTCATGAACTGCAACTGTCTGAAGAGCACATTCAGGCCCTTGGATGATTTATGGTCCTTGCCGAGAGGACGATGCAGCCTGGATCCTTCTGTGGCTCGAGCCCAGCGCCCTGGCTCATGGCTGGGCATGCCAAGGGAGCCACGTGACTCAGGTGCTACCAGGGGCCAACCTGCCAGCCTCCCGCCTCTGTGGGGGACCCTGGGCTTCCTGGACGGCGCCGGCGGTGGCTCCTGTAGGGGTGTGGGGCGTGAGGTCGTGCAGACGTCTGTCCTGGATGACAGAGCTCCCAGCACAGGCTGTTTCCTCCCGGGCACCAGCCGGATCCCGGGGAGGTGGTCGCCGTCTGCGCAGGAGGGGCCGGTGAGCGGAACGCTCCTGACTCTGCGCACTTGGCTTTCCTGCCTCGGAACTGAGGGCCCCGGGAGCAGCGGTGCAGATCTACCTGCCCGGAAGGCGCCTGGGCATCTGGATGTGACGGCGGGTAATTCAGGCGGGTGGCGGAAGGAGCCCCTCGTGGAGCTGGAAGCTGTGCTTCCTCTGCCGTGGGCAGGACGCGGGACTTGCTCTAATGGGAATGTGCCGGGAGGCTCAGGGAGAAGCAGAGCCAGGGAACCCAGCTGTGCCAGGGCCGTGGCGGTTCACTGACCCCTGCACGAAGATGCCTGTCTGGCCTGCCCGCTGCACCGTGTCCAGCCGTGGGGTGTCTCACACCCCCGTGTGCTCATTTATTCACCAGGTATGTATTTGGTTCTCACGACACTCTGGGAGCTTTCCAGGCGCCAGTGATGTGGCGATGAGCAGGACACACACAGACAGCTGTCCTTGCAGAGGTCAGAGCCTGCTGGGTGCAGGGGCAGCAAGGAAATGATTGAGGGGCAGGGGTCGAGGTTCGCAGCGAGAGAGGGTAAGAAGGTGTGTTTGGGGGCATCCAGAGCACCTTCCCTGGGTCCCTCGGGGTCTGGAGGAACCCATGTTCCTGGGCCTGAAGGAAAGTCAGGAGGGGCAGGGCAGTGAGGAAAGGGCCTGTCCACTTGGGGTCAACAGGCCGTGGGACCCCTCCCATCCTGTTTTCCTTGAACAACAGGCCACCCCTGGGGCTTTCAGCTCTGGAGCAGCAGGGCCAGACTCGTGTTTGAAATGACTGCTCATATTCCCCGTATGAGTGAGACCAAATAATGTTTGACCTTCTCTGACTGACTTACTTCACTCAGCATAATACCCTCCAGTCCCATCCATGTCAAAGCAAATGGTGGGTATTTGTTGTTTCTAACGGCTGAGGAATATTCCATTGTATACATAGACCACATCTTCTTTATCCACTCATCTTTCGGTGGACACCGAGGCTCCTTCCACAGTTTGGCTATTGTGGCCATGGCTGCTATGAACATCGGGGTGCAGGTGTCCCGGTGTTTCACTGCATCTGTATCTTTGGGGTAAATCCCCAGGAGTGCAATTGCTGGGTCGTAGGGCAGGTCTATTTTTAACTCTTTGAGGAACCTCCACACAGTTTTCCTGAGTGGCTGCACCAGTTCACATTCCCACCAACAGTGTAAGAGGGTTCCCTTTTCTCCGCATCCTCTCCAACATTTGTGGTTTCCTGCCTTGTTAATTTCCCCCATTCTCACTGGTGTGAGGTGGTATCTCATTGTGGTTTTGATTTGTATTTCCCTGATGGCAAGTGATGCAGAGCATTTTCTCATGTGCGTGTTGGCCATGCCTGTGTCTTCCTCTGTGAGATTTCTCTTCATGTCTTTTGCCCATTTCATGATTGGATTGTTTGTTTCTTTGGTGTTGAGTTTAAGAAGTTCTTTATAGATCTTGGATACTAGCCCTTTATCTGATAGGTCATTTGCAAATATCTTCTCCCATTCTGTAGGTTGTCTTTTAGTTTTGTTGACTGTATCCTTTGCTGTGCAGAAGTTTTTATCCTGATTAAGTCCCAATAGTTCATTTTTGCTTTTGTTTCTCTTGCCTTCATAGATGTATCTTGTAAGAAGTTGCTATGGCCAAGTTCAAAAAGGGTGTTGCCTGTGTTCTCCTCTAGGATTTTGATGGAATCTTGTCTCACATTTAGATCTTTCATCCATTTCAAGTTTATCTTTGTGTATGGTGTAAGAAAGGAGGGAAAATGAGTGGGGAAAATTAGAGAGGGAGACAAACAATGAGAGACTCCTAACTCTGGGAAACAAAATGTTGTGGAAGGGGAGGTGGGCGGGAGGATGGGGTGACTGAGTAATGGGCACTGAGGGGGGCACTTGATGGGATGAGCACTGGGTGTTATACTATATGTTAACAAATCAAACTTCAGTAAAAACAAAAAACAAAAAATGAAATGACTTCTCAGGGGACACCTGGGTAGTTCAGTGGTTGAGCATCTGCCTTCAGCTCAGGGCGTGATCCTGGGGTCCTGGGATGGAGTCCCGCAACAGGTTCCCCTCAGGGAGCCTGCTTCTTCCTCTGCCTGTGTCTCTGCCTCTCTCTGTGTCTCTCATGAATAAATAAATAAAATCTTTTAAAAAAAGAAATGACTGCTCAGGGTGGAGTCAGATGACTCGAGTGGGTGACAACTTCAGATCCCAGGCAGTGTATTCAAAGCTGAAAATAAGTATTTCTTTCCCTTTCCCACATGGAGTGGCTGGATTTCTCCTGGAGACCGATGTGTCCACGAGGATTGCAACGATGGATACTGGGCCAAGGTTAAATCCAGGGAAAGTGGATAAACATGAGAAGGTGGGGCCCCCAAGGCCCAGGCCTGCAAGTGTTTCTGATGCCGGCTTGGGCCTGGAGTTTCTGTGGAAACTGAGAAACTGTGTTGTACTGTGGACGCCTGCCAGCTTGCCCAGACCTGTCCCCTTGCTCAGGGCTTTGTGCAAAGACTGTCCCTGCTTAGAAGGTGGAGCGGGTGCCACAGCTGTCAGCTGCCCAGAGCCTCTCCGGGTGTGGTCTCCGGCCCCTGCGTGGCATCGTCTCTGCAGACTCCACAGCCCACCTCTGGCCCACTGACTCAGAGCTTTCTTTGGAGGGGGTGGTGGGAGGGTCTCGGGGAATCAGAAGTTTAAGCAAATGCCCCGAGGGATTTTTATACACACTGTATGGGTTTCTGGGGGCTGCTATAACGGATGATCATGAACACAGTGGTGTAAAACAACAGGAGGAAGTTCTGTCACAGTTTTGGAGACCAGAAGTCTAAAATCTGTTTCACTAGGTGGAAACCCAGGCCCCCGCAAGGCCACGCTCCCTGCAGAGGCTCCGGGGGAGCTGGTCTGTGGCTTCCCGCAGGTTCCTGTGGTTGCTGGCATCCATGGCTCATGGCTGTGTCACTCCAGCCTCTGTCCGCATGGACACATCAGCATCTCCTTGTTCTTGTCACATCCTCCTCGACCTGCGTCTCAGGAGGACACTCATGATTGCATTTAGGGTCACGATAACCTCTGTATTTCAGGAGCCTTAATGTAATCTTTTCTGTAAGGATCCTTTTCAACCTTCTCTTTACAGGTTTCAGAGATCAGGTCCCACATTTTTAGGGACGAATTTCCCAGGCTGTCATGTGCACTAAAGTTCAAAAGTCCCCAATATGCTTGCTGATGGCCGCTGCGGGCACGGTGGGAGATGGGTGGAATAGGAGCAGCGATTGGGAGGCAAAGACTTCCAGGTATGATGAGTGAGTCTGGGACAGAGGTGCAGCATGAGGACCACAGGCGACAGACTTGTAATAATCGTATGTGGCGGCACAGGGTGACCATGTGTGGGAACGTGTGTGATGTGCACCCTGGTGGAGTCCGTCCATCAGACCCCTGAAACCCAGGTAACATTGTGTGTCAACTATACTTAAACAGTAAAAGTTAAAGGAAAGATCACTGATGGGATCCATGTATTTAGAGAGGACCAGCCTGGGAAATTGGAGCCATGGGAGAAGTGACTAATCCTGGGCCACCTGTCCCTTCTGAGAGCAGAGCCCGTGACCACTGAGCCCCGGGCCTTCCCTCCTGGCCTGTTTCCAGGAGCAGCAGCTGATGCATCACTGCCCAGCCCTGTGAGGTGGGTCCTACTATTATCTTTCATTTTACAGATGAGAAAATTAAGGGGAAGTGAGGTTGAATGACCTGCTCAAAGCAACAGAGCTCATTAGGGTGGAGCTTGCTGGGCTCACTTTGGTTTGCTGGGTGATCTCTGGTGTTTCTGACCCCTAGCACGTTTGGAAGTGAACTCGCCTGGAAGGAAAGCGGACCCCCTGCCTGCCGCCAGCCCCTGGCCCTCATCCCACTCAGAGCCACTGCCCCCGTGCTCGTGCCAATCCCTGTCTCAGCTGCAGGCCCTGTCTTCCCATCTCTTCCATCCTGGCGGCTGGGGCCAGGGGCAGGGGAGCAGGCCCAGGGTGGGGATGGCTGTGAGCCCAGCAGGCTTCCACAGGTGGGGCCCTGCGAGGTCCCCAGCCTCCTCATTGTTTGCTGAAGTGCTGAAGGGGAAGGCGGATGAGATTCCTTAGCACCTGGGTACTATTTGCTCCTGCCGTGACTCACCGCCCAGTGGATTAGGCTCCTGGATAAAGGTTTGCCACTGCCTCCCAGCCCAGTGGCAGGTGTCAGGTGTCCAAGGGCTCCTCACGCTCTGCCTGCCTGTCTCCTGTCTCCCCAGCGGAGCCCACAGATATGTCAGCCCTGGCGGCCAGAATAGCCAAGCAGCGGGCAGCCGCTAGGGGTCTTGGCTCCCACCAGAAAGCCGTGAAATACTTGGGCCAAGACTTTGAGAAACTGAGGCAGCAATGCTTGGATGCGGGGGTCCTATTTAAAGACCCAGAGTTCCCGGCATGCCCGTCAGCCTTGGGCCACAAGGACCTTGGACCACAGTCCCCTCAGACTCAAGGCATCGTCTGGAAGCGGCCCCCGGTAAGCAGACTGGCTGCTGAGTGTCATGCACGATGGGAGTCTTCGATTCTGGTGGCAAATGGTTGAGGGAGAACTCGTGCCTCCAGATCGGAGTTCCTGGGTCTGAAGCTTTTTGAGAGGTGGTGGGAATGGAGGGAAAAGCACCCTGGGCTCTGGAAGGAGGCTAGCAAGGTCTGAGCCGGCTGTACTTGTGGGGCCATCCTTGCTCAGGTGACCCCTGTGAGCCTCCACTTTTTCATCTGTGAAGTGGTGCTCCAGGCAGAGGTGGAGAACTGTCCTCCCCACACCTCGGCCCATGACCGCCTGCTCCGGGACCCTCGTCACCTGACTTGACCCATGGGATTGGAGCCCCTCTGCGGGGTGGGTATGAGACCAAGAGGATCAGGGGCTCTGTCTGGTGTCCAGCACACAAAATGAGTCACAAGGGCCCATACTCAGTTCAGTGGTCTTCTTGACCACGATGGGAAAACCAAGCCCTGGGACCTGTGCCCTCGGTGACTGTGGAAGAGGGAACATTAGGAAATGGGCTCTTTGGATGTGGTCAAAACCACCGGCCAGCTCCAGTTACCTCTGCCCCTTCAGTATTACACCACTGGAGTGACCCCTATCCCCTGATCCCTGCCCCACCATGGCCTACACTCCTGTCCCCTGAAACCTGTGGTGTGGGCACAATCAAGGCTGGAAATCAGTTTTATATTCTACAAGAATTGGTAGCCACATTTGGTTTGAGTGGACAGGTTTTCAGGCCTGTGTTTTGTGTGGGGTATTGGTTGCACCCTGTTGGGGAGGATGGTTGGGGGACATGGGGAGTGGGCTGTGGTCTCAGCTCTGATGGACACAGAGAGGGGGCAGGCATGTGAATCAAGCAATGACACCCGGGGAAGAAATATGGGAGTATTCCACAGGGCCAACCTCAAGCCGTGGCCCTGGGGTGTGGGGAGGATGCATTTTCGAGGAATTGGGAGGCCCCGCGGGGCCTGAGTGGGGGAGACAGGGCTGGGGGCTTCCACCTGGCCCCACTGAGCCCTTGCTCCCTTGTCCCCTTCCTCCCCAGTCTGTCTCTCCTGCTTTTCTTCCTTCCTTTTCTTTCTTCTAATTGTGATAAAATACACATCACGGGACACTTACCACTTTAACTGGTTGTAAGTGTGCATCGAGAACAGCTACACAGCTGTGTAGCCATCATACCACTACCTCCAGAACATTTTCCATCTTGCAAAACGGAGCCTCTGTCGTCACTAACCACAAGCCCCTGCAGCCCCATCCCCAGCCCTGGTGACCACTGCCCAACTTCCCGTGCCCGAGAGCGTGGCCGCTCCAGGGACCTCATGTGAGTCTCACAGCGTCTTTCTTTTGGTGACTGGTTTGTCTCATTCGGCAGGATGTCCCTGAGCTTCATCTGTGTGGTGGCAGGTGTCATTCCTTTTTAGGGCCGAATACTATTCCTTTGTATGCATACAGCATATTTTAAAAAATCCATTCATTAACCGAGGGGTGTTTGGGTTGCTTCCACCATTTAGCTATTGTGGATCACACCTTTACAAATATGGTGCTCAAATATCTCTTTGAGACTATGTTTCCAATTCTTTTCGGTGTATATTTAGGAGTGGAATCGCTGGATCGTTTGGTGACTCTGTTTTTGATTTTTTTTTTTTTTAAGAAACAAAATGTATCTTTTAGTTTCCTTTTATAAAAGTTTTAATTTCCAGTTAACATATCATGTTATACTAATTTCATTAGTTTCACGTGTACAATGTAATCATTCAGCAAGGAGCCGGTGCTTGTCACAACAGGTGCACTCCTTCATCCCTGTCACCTGTTTCCCCGTCCCCCCACCCCTCTGGTGACCGGCAGTGTGTTCTCTAGAGTTCAGAGTCTGTTCCTTGGTTCCTCTCTCTCTCTCCTACCCCCTTAGTGTGTCTGTTTTGTTTCTTAAATTCCATATGAGTGAGATCATGTGGTATTTGTTCTCCTCTGATTAACTTGTTTCACTTAGCATTATATACTGTAGCTCCATCCAGGTTGTTGCAAATGGCAAGGTTTCATTCTTCCTTATGGTTGAGTAACATTCCACTGAGTATTTATACCACATCTTCCTTATCCATTCATCTATGGATGGACCTTTGGGCGGCTGTAGATAATGCTGCTCTAAACATTGGGATGCATGTAACCCTTCGAATCAGTATTTTTGTATCCTTTAGGTAAATCCCCAGCAGTACAGTAGCTGCGTCATAGGGTAGTTCTATTTTTAACTTCTTGAGGAACCTCCACACGGTCTTCCAGAGTGGCTGCACCAGTTCACATTCCCACCAACAGTGCAAGAGGGCTCCCCTTTCTCCATGTCCTTGCCAACATCTGTTTTTTACTGTGTTGTTGATTTTAGCCATTCTGACAGGTGTGAGGTGGTATCTCATTGTGGTTTTGATTTGTATTTCCCTGGTGATGAGTGATGTTGAGCATTTTTTCATAATCCATTGGCCATCTGCATGTCTTTTTTTGGAGAATTGTCGTTCAAGCCATGTGCTCTTGTTTAAATTGTGTTATTGGCTTTTTAAAATTTCACTTGCTGCATTTGAGGGTGATACCTGACCTGGCTGGACTCCAGGGCTTCACACCAGCTGCTCAGATGTGGTGCTAATGACTCTGCTTCCCCCAAAGGCGTGAACTTTGACCTGTCCTTAGGGGAAGACATATGGGGTCAGCTAAATGTGTACTCATATATTTTCTGAAATCATAAAATTCCACATCCTGCCCCTTCCAGGTGTTTTTTTTTTTTTTTTTTTTTTTTTTTTTTGCCTGTTTTTAAGCTGCTGAATGGAAGGTGTGCTTGGGCTCTTGTTACGGTTGAAGGCAGGCTTGGCCAGATTGAAGATCTCAGGGTCAAGCTGGGCTCTCAGGACAAGCTGTTGGCTATCCGTGATTCTAAGGTGATCTTCTCCTAGCGTTGGGCAAGAGCAGCAGCTCTCTGACAGACACCATGTGGCCGGTGAGACTAGGGGAGCTCTCCGCAGAGCTTCCACTCTCCATCCTTGGCTTCCTCCTGGTGCTGGGTCCATGCCCAGCTGGGCCTGGGGTGTGAGGGATGCCCAGCGTGTGTGATGTAGCCCTCAACGATACTCTTGTCTGCCCAGCATCTGGCAGTTGAGCAGTTTACTAATCTCAAGGAGAAATGCAGAGAGGGGAGTGAGGTGATGCCAGCTGCAGAGTAAGAACCCAGGAAGTGGCCAGCTTAGGTTAGGGGAGATGTGGAGGGTGTAGCATGGCAAGTTAAGGGACCGGCCTCCTTTTGGGGCTGCAGTCCTTCCTCCAGCCGCTGCCTCTGGACTGAGTTTGGGATTCTCAGTTCAGCTGTACTTGTCAGGGCAGAGCGTGTGCAGATGTGGGTGCAGAGGCCCCATGGAGCTCTCTGGCTGGGGGGACACAGCAGGACAGTGGGCAGGCGGCATGTGGTTAAATTGCTGCAAGAGCCAGAAACTAACAAACAGAGCTGAAGGTCACCACCAGATGGCTGGTGAAGTAGCTGGTGGGACATACAGTGAAATCATGATGCTTGCTCTGTGCTGGGAATGGACGTACTGGACACTCGTGATAAAAATGGATGCACATGTCAATGTGCTTTTACATGAACAATTTCTGGAAGAATATGTAGGAAATGTGAACAGTAAGGAATCTGAACACAAGGGATTTCCATGTTACCACATCATTTACTTAAACATTTTTTTTTATTTTTTTATTTTTTATTTATTTATTTTTTTTAAATTTTTTTTTTTTATTTTTTTATGATAGTCACAGAGAAAGAGAGAGAGGCAGAGACACAGGCAGAGGGAGAAGCAGGCTCCATGCACCGGGAGCCTGATGTGGGATTCGATCCCGGGTCTCCAGGATCGCGCCCGCTGCGCCACCCAGGGATCCCCATTTTTTTTTATTTTTTAAATTTTATTTATTTATGATAGTCACAGAGAGAGCAGGGGGTGGGGGCAGAGACATAGGCAGAGGGAGAAGCAGGCTCCATGCACCGGGAGCCCGACGTGGGATTCGATCCCGGGTCTCCAGGATCACGCCCTGGGCCAGAGGCAGGCGCTAAACCACTGTGCCACCCAGGGATCCCATACTTAAACATTTTTTAAAAACTTACGTGCATATGTGACTTTTTCAACAAAATACAAGTGAATGAGTTTTTCTAATACTTGGAAGAAAAGAAAGGCAGCCCAAAGGAACTGTTCCCATCCATTTAGGCAGGAGCTGGCAGGTTTGTGCCACTATGGGGTCCACCACCCAGGCACAGCCCGGGGTCCTGGTGCCAGGCACCTGTCTGTGCCCTCTGGTGCACATGGTCAGCCACACCCAGGGGCCTCTTTGCCCCTCAAGGGCCCGTGCTTGGCCCGACAGGCTGCCTGGGTGCTGGGCAGTTGCCCCTGTCCTTTGGGAGCTGAGCTGGAGTCCTCTCTCCTCCAGGGAGCCTCCCAGACGTGCCCCCTCTTGGGCATTTCTCATGTTCCCCCTTTGCACTTGTTGCTATGACATCCTGTGAAGGTCAGTCCTGGTTTCCCACGTAGCTGGACGTGCCCGGAGTCTAAGGACTATTCCTTCCTTCGCTTCCCCACCTTGCCTTCCTGCCTGGCTGCCATGTGCAGTGGTGCTGTGTGCGGAGCCGATGCCTGACAAGTCCTGCTGGGGAAATGGGAAAGGAAGTGCCTCACAGGGCCCAGTGGTGCTCTGGGGTGATGCCACCTTGCCAGGCGTGGGTGGAGGAAGTACAGGTCAGGTGTTTGAAAGCACCAACCTGGAGCTCTCCCCCTGGGGGCATCGGCACTGGGGACACCTCAGCATCTGGGGTCATCTTCATGTTGTTAATGAGGCAGTTAATGAGTGTGCACAGCATTTAAAGTGTGAAACATTGATCAAATCTCTGTGTAAATAGGGGCGTGGGGCTCTGCCTCTACCCTTCTCTCACCACTGTCCACACCCACGCTCCAGGCAGCGTGCACAGTAACAGATGCTAGTGGGCAGTGAGGTGGTGGGCTGTGGCCGCTCCTCTGCACCTCTGGACTGCTCCCCTGCCCTGCACCCCTGCCCTGAGCCACTGCCCTGCACCCGTGCTCTGCACCTTGGCTGCCCTCCCTTCACTGGGTTGTGGAGTCCTCAGCAGCAGTGTGAGGGGTGCGCAGTAAGAGGCCTGGCCCCACCACAGGCTCAGTTCTGACCAGGAAGTTCCCTGACCCCTGTTACCACCAGTGCTGGGTGTCTTGTGACCTGTGTTTGTCCCACTTGCTTTCAGGAATTGTGTGCCAACCCCCAGTTTATCGTTGGTGGAGCCACGCGCACGGACATCTGCCAGGGTAGTCTAGGTGAGTGACCGGGGACGGCCCTATTTGTTGTGGGAGGGGGCAGGAGTGTGTGTGGTGAGTAATGTGAGATTAAGCCGTGAGACTTGATGTCACATCTGTGATGTTCCGTGTGGGTCTGTGTTTCTGAGACGGTGCTCCTGGCCTGTGTCTGCGACCCTGGGACTATTGCTTCCCCATGAAGATCTCTGCAGGCCTGCACGAGAGGAAGGGACCAGGGCTGTAGGCACGCCGTGGACAGCGTGCTGCACTGTGCTCTGATGGTAGTTGCCTGTAGGCGGGCATAATTTGCCCGATGGAGTGGCCACATCTACGTAATTGTGGGCTGTCACCAGAGGTGCTTTTAAATATTTTATTTATTTATTCATGAGAGACACAGAGAGAGAGAGGCAGAGACACAGGCAGAGGGAGAAGCAGGCTCCATGCAGGGAGCCTGATGTGGGACTCAATTCCGGGTCTCCAGGATCAGACCTGAGCCAAAGGCAGACGACGCTCAACCACTGAGCCACCCAGGTGCCTCCAAAGATGCTTTTAAAATGAGTAAGAAAACAAGGATCCCATTTTCCAGCTGAGCTCTCCCACAGCCGAGCATCCCGGGAGAAGAGCGACCCCTGCCAGCCTCCCGCATTCCCTCGCATCAGATGCACCCACACTTAGGAAACCATTTATTCCGCCCTTTTGGTAAGTTCTGATCTCAAGCGTGAGAAGCTGATATTCCATGAGAGCAGTCAGCACCTGCTCCGACAGGCCTCCTGCCCCCAGGGCTGCTCGGTCTGGGGTCCAGTCCGTGCCAGTCACACGACGCTGACGATGCTGACGCCTTGGAGGTCAGTGTGGCCCCAGTGGAGTTCGCCGGGCTCCCGACCACCATCCAGTGGTGGCGGCAGGGCCGGACCTGCAGACGCAGGCAACTGGGAGCCCATCCTACCTGGTGCAAATCAGCAAAGCGCACAAACGCTCAGTATCTACCCAAGCCCGAAAACCCTTTCCTTTCAGGAGGGTCCCCGCCTTTCGTTCCTCCTTGTTCCAGCCTAGAAAACCTGTTCTCTTCAGCCTGCTGGAAGCCTTTGTGAAGTCGAAATCCTTGGGCATTTTATTTCAAATGCTTCCCATGTTCTGGCCTGACCGAGTGAGGTGGACGCCCCCTCCACCGGAGCTTGCCGAGCAGCGGGAGAGTCCGGGGCACCCTCCGTGGGTGTGGGTCCTGGATCCCAAGCCCTTGTGCCATTCAGGCCATTGGGGGCTCACGGGGACACGGGGACGGCGTCCTGCTCCTTTTCCTTCTGCCTTTTAGAGCTAATGCTCAACTCAATTAGCATGTGTCTCGGGGAAACACAGCTTTGAATATACGCTTTTCACAGCTTCTTGTTACACATGTTTTAACTTTGGAAAAGCTGTTTAATAAGTGCTTTTTAATTGCTGGCTTGAGTAGAGTTCCCTTGAACAGTTTTAAGCAGGGAGAGAAGAGAGTTTGCAGAGAGGCCTGGGTGTTGCCATGGTGAGTGTGCGCACCCAGGGGCCAGGAACGGGCCTCAAGTGGCTGGAGGGGAGCAGGGCCACCAGCAGGTGCCCCGGGCTGAGGGCTCAGCGGGTAGAATGGCAGCTGCCTCTGGGTGCGGGGGGCAGAGCCACAGCACCTGTGAGTCATCCTGCGGTGGGTGGAGGCCCCAGGGAGGCTCCCCATCAGACCAGCGGTGCTTGGCGCCGCGGGAGTCAGGGAGCGCCGCCACCAACAGGGTTCAGTGCTTTAGAATCTGACACCACACAGTGGGGGCCACCCGGCTCTAAAACACTTTTTTCCTCCTGCTTACAGTTGGTCTACCATTTTATTGCTGTTTTGAAAACACGCTCTTCATGCATTAAAACACCCACAAGGTGTGTTGTGAACAGTCAGCTTCCTACCGGCCTCCCTCTTCTGACTCTCACTACCCCTGACCGGTCTTTTGTCCTTTCAGCAAAATCAAGCAAATCCAAATTCTCATTTTTCCTTTCAGTGCTTCCTTGCATCAGAGGCAGAAAACTGTGGACGCTGCCGGGCACCTCAATATTGTTTGCTCTTGTTCCTCTTAGCAAGGTACCGTGTGGCTCTTTCTGCAGAGCGCCTGAACTGCTCAGCCCTGCACTCTGGCCCTCTCCCCTCTGCTAAGGGGCCACTGAGTTAGTTTTCTCTTTGGCTGTTACAGCCCGTGTTGCAGGGAGTGCGGTCCTGTGGTTGGGGTGCTGGTCCTCGCTCCTGAGCAACCGCTGCTGCAGTCCTGGCGGCGTCTTCTCCCTCCAGCTCAGCCAGGCCCTTGTCCCAGAGGTGGGAGCCTGTGGCACCCATCAGAGGTCCTGCTCACCTAGAGTCCAGGTGCTGCCTTCCCTGGGAGCCTGAATTCTAGGGAAATCAAGCCTGGGGAGTCTGTAATGCTAAAGATTTGGCTGCTCCAGATAGTCGTGCGGAAATTGTGGATGATGAGTCCCTGTCAGGCTGCTCGGTGTCTATGGGAGGGCAGTGTGATTTTGGCTTCACACCGGTCATCAAGTGGGCGTATTTTGGCAACTCGCTGCCAAACCCAAGGCGCCTGGGTCGGCAGGGTGGGCATTCGGGAGGGGCACCCTGCAGTCCCAGCCTCTCCGAGCTTCGTCTCCCTGGGGGACCCCCAGTGCACCCCACCAGCACGGCCTCCTAGTTGTGAGGCCAGCTCAGGGCTCGGTGACAGGGTAGCCCAGGTGCCTAATTCCTTTGGGACGCATCCACAGGTGCCCGTTCCCCACGCATGCTCTTGCCCAGCAGGGCTCTCAGCAGTCCCCTGCTGCTCAGGACCCCACATTCTGTCTCCGCCCCGCACACTGGCCATGTGTCCGTCCCCCCATCTCGAGGACTCTGTCCTATGTATGAAGCCCATGCGTCTGGCTTTGTGGCCCTCATACGGGAAGTCACGCCTGCACCTTGGCCAGGACTCCTCTGGTCACTGGAGGTTGAAGTCCAGCCCTGTAGCTGAGAGAGAAAGGGGAACTTTATCAGCTCATCCTAGTAGGCCTGGAAAGGGGGCAGCCTGGTTGTTCCAGGAGCGGAGCCTGCCTGCTGGCGTCAGCTCTGCTGGTCTTTCAGGGGGCCTCCCTCCGTGTTGGACAGTCTCCATACAGCAGGACACGTGATCATCCACGCTCCAGACTTTATTTATCCTGGTGATGTTGGGAAACAACTCTGGTTTCACAAGCTCAGAGAAAGACTCTGGGTCTCTGCTCACTGCTTGGGCTCAGTGACTTCAGGAAAGGCCATGTAGTCGGTCCAGCCTCGGTCCCGGGCTCACTCCCAGGACTGCGCGGCTCCCCCAGCACCAACAGGGGAGAGCTCTGCATGAAGGGGCAGTGGCAATGGGCAGAAGAATAAGGAAAATACGCCGAAATGAGGAGAGCGTGGAGGGGACTCAGGTCTGCGATCCTGCCCTCTCCCCACTCTGGGTCATGCCTGCACTGCCCTACAGCGTACCGGAAACACCTCCCCAGGGGCCCCTGTTCTATCTCTGGGCCCACCAGCAGCAGCAGTGTTCAGCTCAGTGTCCCAAGTGGAAGGGGCACACATGGGGAGACCTGCCTGTGGCCCCTGGCTCGGTTGTCACAGCTGCCAAATCTCGCTCGCCAGGTGTAGTGATGGGGGGTGCGCTGACCCCGGCTCTGCTCCCAGGCAGCGGGAGCTCCTGTGGTTGGCGGGGGCGGTTAGCGACCCTGGGGTCCTGTGTGCTGTGTGGGGCACCTGTCCCGCACACCCCTGAAATCCAGAGCACCTGGGGCACGGCCGGGCTTGGTGAGCTTTGCCAAGTTCTTGGCGGGTTGCCCTGAACCCTTTGCCTCACGACATCATAAATCACACATCAACAATGTGCCTTCCAATATCCCATGTTCTCACCAGCTATCATGCTCCAGTCGGCTGCTGGTTAAAACTGCTCTCTCTGGGGCTGCCTGCCCATGGCCCATCCGGGGTCCCCGCTGCCCGCCCCCCACCCCCGAGTTACACGTCTTCTGGGTCTCCTTGTTCTTAGACACTGTACTCAGATACTGTCCCCAGCCCAAAGCGCCTCGTTGTCCGCCCACCCCCTGGGCATTGTCACCTATGAGCTCACCTCGCCTCATCTCTACCTCTGAGGCTGGAGGGCCGCCCTCACATCTGTGATCCGTGTGGAACATCTGATGCACCTGAAGGATCCCTTCACGTATGTGCCCCTGGAAGCCTCAGGACCCCCTGCATTGATCTGGGTGCGCTGCCCCATTTATGATCACCAGTCAGGGCATCTGACAACCTGTACTGGCCACCCCAGAGCACTCTGTTAAGGGCCACCATTGGCCCCATGGGGCGGGGAGCACTGCAGCCTCCCCCAGAGCTATCTTTGTGTCACCTTTTTATTTCTTTCTCCATTAGACCTGGCTTCTAGCCTTTTCTTGTGTTTGGATCTAAAGGATATTGTAAGTAAATGCAGTAAGCGGATGACTTCCTTGACTTCCTTGAGGCTGGCTCTGAGATGTGTTTACATAAACACCAAAGTTATAGGATGCTCTTTATCTGCAGGTTCGGTCACCTGTGGTCAGCGAGCAGGTGACGATGATCTCAGGGCCAAGGATGCCAGAGGCCAAGTCCAAGCTGGAGCCACATGTCTCAGGTTGCCAGGTGCCTGTGCTCCTGGGCGGAGCCTGGGGAGAGGGCAGAGGGGTGACACAGAGGAGGCTGGGGCTGCGGTGCAGGGCAGGGAATCCAGTCCAGCTCCTGTCTCTCAGGTTCAGAAGTGTCTAGCTTTGCCTTTGCAGGTGAGCAGGCAAGGGTGAGGGCAGGGATTGGCATGGTTTGGAGGAAAGGAAGAATGGATTATAATCACGGGACTCGGAGGGCCTGTAGGAAGTCAGGAGGTCACCCGGCACCTAGTAGGTGGATACCTAGGAGGCTGGGGAACACCTTGCAAAGCACAGGACAGCCCCCCAACCCAGAACTGCACAGCCCGCAGTGCCAGCCAGCTGGTTTGGGAGATTCTGCTGTAGTTGGATTCACTCATGTCACAGGAGCTTCACTAAGGCCGTAGATCCAAGATCCAAATCTGGTTCTGGTCTTACGTGGTACTGATAGATGCCGGGTTCTCTCTCCCTGTTTGCGCCGTCAGTGGCAGAATGGCCAGGTCCTAAGATCTTCTCCTGAGTAATCAAATACTCGTTCTCAAATCCCTTCTGACAATTTCATACTGACGAGGTTTCCTTCAATTAGCATCTCACACTGGGGTCTGGGTCCGTGACATGTCTGCGGCCCATGGCCTGCCGCCGGTGACCATCAGTGGCCGGCGAGTTAAGCAGGGGAAGCCACAGGTGTGCATGTTTTAACTGCAGCCAGAGGCAGGATGACGCAGGAGGGCAGGGGGACAGGGAGGGTGACACCTGGGATTGCTTGGCACCAACGTCAGAGCTGAACAGCACCTGCTTGTGAACCCGGCCTCGGATGCCCACAAACAGCAAAGGTGGATTTCTACAAAACAAGCACTTGTGAGCCGGTCAGAATCTGCATCAGGTTCAGACGTGCGGTGGCACAGCGTTGCCTGCTCCCCAGGACCGCTCTCCACTGGCCACCTGACTCCCGCTGACCACGAGTGGGAGGGAAATGCAAGCCAGCCGGCCATTGTAGGTGTTCCTGCTTGTCTCCGCTTTTGGATAAATGTTCCTCATTCGATTGACCTTTTGGGTTGATTTTTTGCTGCTTAAAGACCAGCCCCTCTTCTGCCTCCCCAGGATGGTGCCTGGACACGAGGAAGGCCAGTGGGAGAAGGATGACGCCAGTGGCATGTCTGGCCATCTCAGCTCTGATGCAGTCTGCCCCGAGGGGGTGTCAGACTGGCCCCCATGCCTCCGATGCCGGTCTCTGTTTCTGGGATCACCTGGCTGTACGTGGGAGGATCCCACAACCCCTCCTCGGGCTCCCAGAGCTCAGAGAAACATCTTTTGCAGGGTTTCTTTTTTTTTTTTTAAAGGAAAGTTTTTTTTTTTTTTTAAGATTTTATTTATTTATTCATGAGAGACACAGAGAGAGAGAGGCAGAGACACAGGCAGAGGGAGAAGCAGGCTCCATGCAGGAGCCCGATGTGGGACTTCATCCCGGATCTCCAAGATCACACCCCAGACAGCAGGCGGCGCCAAACCGCTGTGCCACCGGGGCTGCCCCTTTTGCAGGGTTTCTATAAGAGGATGCACTTTGGGGCCAGCCAGGTGGAGGGAGCCACCACAGAGTGAAGTCTGGGGAAGGGGTGCTGACCTCCCTGAATTTGTGCACCTCCCTGGAAGCTTCCTGAGCCCCCGCCTCTGGGTTTTTAGGAAGCTTCTGGACAGATGCCTAATGGGCGGAATCCTTGGCTGCTGATAATGGGTTCCCAGGTGTGTGAGGGGGAGGGTGGCACTGGGAGATCAGCCCACTCATTCCTGGCTTGTTGCCCTGGCAACCACTTGTGTCACCTAGGGGCTTTCCAGAGCCACCTCGTTAACATAACAAGAGAACCATACTTTCTCCCACTGCCTAGAAACCTGCCTAGGTTTTGGGAGCTCTGAGCCCAGAAACGGGCCCAAGAGCCAGCAAGCATTTGTTGTTATAAATCACAGTGTCTGGGGCCGGCTGGTGCCCTTGGTGGGGGTCCTGCTGCCCCCGGGAGGTCTGACTGTGCGGTGTCAGCCCATTCTCCTCCTATAGTCGGGGTCCCGGGGGCTCCCTGGCCTGAGCCTGCAGCCCTGACAGCTCTGGGTGGGATTGACCTGCCCAGTCCCTGCTCCCCATGGGCAGGAGTCCCTGAGGCTATGCCATCTCCCCTCTCCCTGCCCCCGGGCTCTGTGTGGCCACCATCATCCTGCTCCGGGGTCCCCAGTGCCAGGCCAGGCATGGATGCCCTCCGCTCTGGCTTCGTCTTCAGCCTCTGCTGCTTTGCTACTGTTCCTGCTCCTGCCACTGCTGAGCCTTCCTGAGGGGCTACTTTAGAAGTCCCAGGACCTGACCTTTGCTCCATCCCTGCTTCTTCCCCTGTCTTTCTGCTGGTGGCCCAGAGGCAGCCCCATGTCTCCCTTCCATGTTTGGAAAGCACCCACAAGCTAGAGCTTGAGTTCTTGCTACCCAGGTGTTCAACCTTCAGGCTCTGAATTTGACATGTAAAGGGAATTTCTGATGTAGCAATTTTGTTCTAACAAAGCCTGACTCAGGATGACTGTCTCTTGGCGGACTTAAAACCTCTCTGACTGAGCGTCTCACTGCTAGGGTTGGGTTTGTTTGGCGTTTACTGGGAGTTCCTGGATGCCATGTGGGCAGGGCCCTAGGGGATCAATATTTAAGTGGAATTTAAAAATCACTTTATTATTTTAATAACTGATTAAACCCACTACATGTATAACCCGAGTAAGGATAAGAAAAACAAAGCTCAACTGGTTCCCCAACTGCCCCTGAGGTCAGTGACCACAGGCCTCCCATTCTAGCTCTAACTCACGGCTGGATTTTGCTGGAAGGTGGCCAGCGAGGAGGAACTTACCCATCAAGATTTTCTCTGTTTTTTCTGCCCACCTTATTCACCACCAGAAGCCTTTTTAAAAAAATTTTTAAATTTATTTATGATAGTCACACAGAGAGAGAGAGAGAGAGAGAGGCAGAGACACAGGCAGAGGGAGAAGCAGGCTCCATGCACCGGGAGCCCGACATGGGATTCGATCCCAGGTCTCCAGGATCACGCCCTGGGCCAAAGGCAGGCGCCAAACCGCTGCGCCACCCAGGGATCCCACCAGAAGCCTTTTGTACCCAAACAGCCCCTTGGCTGCTTTTGGAAATTAAAACTAGAGTCAAAGTTCAAAGCCGTGTCCCTCCTGAGAGGAATCCAGTGAATGTGCCACGGGCTTCAAGGCAGGTCCCCAAACAAGTTCCTGAAATGTTCTGAGCAGCAGAATAAACGTCTTTCCTCCCACGAGGACTGTTTGGAAGGGAACATGCTTATTTGGATGCGTTCCGGTCCTGACAGTCCACTCACACCTGATGTGGGCCCTGGCGGGAATCCACACACCTGCGCGTGCAGCCCCTGCTTGGAGCCCTGCGCTGGCCACTGGCACCAGGAGGACCTGTGAGAGGTCACAAGTGAGCAGATGAAGAGAAAACTGAACTCCGCCAGCTGGGCAGCCCTGTTTGATGTCAGCAACCCAGGGCCATGGAGTCTCCGGGGTGCCTTGGATTCTAATGTAATGTCTGCGGAGTATTCGGGGAGGGCTGCTGGAGGCCGCGGAGCCAGCAGCGAGAACGTCCGAGCAGAGGGCACCCTGCGGCAGCGCCCGAGCCTGTGCCAGGGAGCCTTCCCTCATTACCTGCCGCGCCCTGGATGCTGGCAGAGGAGGGACCTGTCAGGCCCAGCACCTGTCCTCCTGGGCTCCATGGCCCCACAGGCCAGGGAGACTCAGGAGCAAATGTGCAAGGGGTCACCGGGGGTTTGCACAAGAACAAACCGTAATCTGTCAAGTCATTCGGATGCTTGCTTATTTATTTTTATTCATCAGGTGTTCACTGGGCCCCGAGGATATGTCGGCCACCTGCTGGGGACTCTGGACCTGGAGTCCACCTCTGCACTGGTTCTGGAGCCACCGCGGGAGGGGGGTGATGGGTTTTTAGAAGCAGAGGGACTTGTGGCTGCAGAGAAGGGGAAGGGGAGAGGGGACAGCTGGCACCGCAGTGAGAACCTGCCAGCGTGGGGACAGAGGGCTGCCGGGGCCAATGACCGGTGCTAGTGCGCAACCAAGCTTGACTGGAGGGTGGGTTCTCGGTGGGAACGGGATGGAGAAAAGCAGAGACACGGGTGGGATCCATATTATTTTCTTTATCTACATTCTCCACCCCAGCGATCGGGTGCTTTGGGGTGAAGTGGTCAGTATCCAGGGATGATGCAGGGGCAGAGAACTTCTCATCCTAAAGACAGGATGTTCCCTGAGCGGCAGGAGCCTCCCGTGACCTTCCAATGCCAGAGGAACAAGGCCCATCCAACCTGGAAGGGGTTGGACTGAACGGGACGCTGAGGGTCAGATGGGGCAGGGGCCTGTGGCCAGCTGACCAGGGTGTCCCTGTGGCCTGTTGCAGGTGACTGCTGGCTGCTGGCGGCCCTTGCCTCCCTGACCTTGAATCAGGAGCTGCTTCACCGAGTAGTGCCCAGGGGCCAGGACTTCCAGCAGAACTACGCGGGGATCTTTCATTTCCAGGTACTGTGCTCACGGCCCTTGACCCCACAGGCGACCCTAGAATAACGTGGGGGACGGGGTGCAGTCAAAAGTCTGTGTGTCACTTTGGACTCCCCCAGGTCTTCACTGCTGACAGCCAGCAGCTGGCCAGGGCCTCCCTAAGAACACAAACAGTCCATTAGCACAGATTTTGTATGTCACGTGTACCATTCTCTGTGTTCTTAGAATAAAGTAGCTCAGGGATCCCTGGGTGGCTCAGCGGTTTAGCTCCTGCCTTTGGCCCAGGGCGTGATCCAGGAGACCCAGGATCGAGTCCCACATGGGGCTCCCTGCATGGAGCCTGCTTCTCCCTCTGCCTGTGTCTCTGCCTCTCTCTCTCTGTGTCTCTCATGAATAAATAAATAAAATCTTAAAAAAAAAAAGAAGAATAAAGTAACTCAGAGAAAATAAAATGTCACAAAGAAAATCATAAGGAAGAGAACACACACTTTTCAGGACTGAGCTGTATTTATTGAAACCAGTGTGTGTATCAGCTGGCCCTCGCTGTTGAGACCCGGGTCATTCAGGGGTCCTTTCCATTCCCTTGGGTCCCACCCACAGCCACAGGATCAGAGACGCAGCAGCACATGTCCCACTGTCCTCCCAGGGATCCTGGTGCTCCCTTGGTCTGAGAACCACCACCCCCACGCATCCTGCCCTCCCTGGCCGTGTGGCCTTGATGAGGAAAGCCCCTTTGGGGTGAGGGCCCTGAGGCGTCACCCGCTGTGCCGTGCGGGCAAGTTTGCTTCTCCACAGACTCACAGGCTGGATGCCATGTTTCCTGTGTCCTCTGGCCTCTGCTATGAGCGTGGTTGGGATGTGATCCTGCCCCAGGAGCTCGGAGCTCGTCGAGGTCCTCACTTGCACGTCCATCTGCCCAGTGCTTTCTGAGGGGAACTTGCCCTGTGTTTGTGCACCCACAGTTCTGGCAGTACGGCGAGTGGGTGGAGGTGGTGGTGGACGACAGGCTGCCCAGCAAGGATGGGGAGCTGCTCTTCCTGCACTCGGAGACAGGCAATGAGTTCTGGGGAGCTCTGCTGGAGAAGGCCTATGCCAAGTGAGTACGTGGTTTGGAGCTGAAGCCCCCGTCTCCCCGGTGGACTGCACCTGCTCTGTGCCAAGTCACTCCAGCACCCAGACCCAGAGGCCAAGAGCTCAGAGCTCGGCTCTGCCCCCGGAGGGGGTTAAGGGGGCAAACCCTGCAGCTGCTTGCAGCCTCTGCTGTCTCTTCATACAGACCCCAATGTCAGAATGATGAAGAGGAGGGGCACGGGTGCACTTCCATAGGGATGCCCTATGCAGTGCTCATCCCCCTTCCTGCTGGCCAGAAGACTTCTCTTGGGTTCTCCTGATGCGTGCCACTCACCCTGTCTTGCAACCCCATTCCTCCCCAGCCCTCTTCCCAGAGCAAGCCCCGGGGGGCACTCTCAGCCTTGATGGAGGGGCCCCCCATCCCTGCCCGTGCTCCTAATCACCAGGAGCCTAGGAAGCCAGGGTCAGTGCTGCGAAGGCTGCACTTGGCTTCTTCCAGGACTGGGTGGGTGGGTGGCTTGGTGCAAAGCAGCCTGAGATTCGTTCCTGCAAACTGCCTGGAGCACCCTGCTGGCCTAACACAAAATGGGAAAAGCACCCTCTCTTCCCTTCCAGCCCACTCCGCAGCCCAGCGCCAGCCCACGTGCTCCCCTCGCTGGTGGATGATTCACTCTTCTTTCTCTTCCCACAGGCTCAATGGTTCCTATGAGGCTCTCACTGGAGGGTCCATGGTCGAGGGGTTTGAGGACCTCACGGGCGGCATCTCTGAGTATTACGACCTGAAGAAGCCTCCGGCCCGCCTGTTCCAGATCATCCAGAAGGCCCTCCGCGCGGGCTCTCTGCTGGCCTGCTCCATCCATGTGAGCCAGCTTGGCGTCTCTGCTTCCCGGTTTGGCAGGGAGGGGGTCAGAGCAGTGTCTGGGGCTGAATGGGCGGGTCTTACTAGTGGGAGGAAGGGGGGGCAGGTTTACTGTGGGAGCCCCAGCCTCCCTGGCTGGATCCCAGGCCCCACCTCCCACCTCAGCTGTCCCCTGTCTGCTTAGTAACTGTGGGGCTTTAGGAAACAGATATTTGAGGGGCATGCACACCTGATGGGCTGTGAGATCCTGGAGGAAGAGGGCAGTGGTGCTGGAACCAGGGTGCGTGTCCTCCCTGGGGGGCTGGCTGCCGGGCCCTGGGGGAGTGTGGACACTGGAGCTTGCCTGTGGTCCCGCCCCTCTCCTGCCCTGACCCAGTGGTCTGGGACACACGACCTGCAAGATCTCCGCCTAAGTGTGTGTTTGCTGGAGAGATGATTCGGGGCCCAGAGAGAGGCCAGCGGAAGAAGACTCAGGGAAGCCCACTCAGTGCAGACTCTGGAGAAGCAGCCTGGCCCAGAGCAGCCGGCTTGGATAGTTGGTCTTCAGGCAGCACGGGGTCACTCTGGGAGAGTAGGTGACACCTCCAATTTGTGGTGGCAGTTAAAGCCTGAAGCCATGCTCCAGCCCTGGCAGCCACAAGGTACCTGCCTGGAGCTGCAGGCCTGCTCAGAGGGGCTGTGTGGGGTGGTCAAGGCCACACCTGCACCTCAGGGCTGCATGGGGGCCTGTCCTCGGAAAGCACCATAGGGCCAGCCCTGACGGGGTTAGAGTCAGGGTCAGGGTCGGGATTGTGGTCAGGGTCGGGGTCATGGTCAGAGTTGGGGTTGGGATCAGGGTAGGGTTGTGGTCAGTGTCAGGGTCGTGGTCAGAGTTGGGGTGGGGATCAGGGTCGGGGTCGGGGTCAGGGTTGGGGTTGTGGTCAGGGTCGGGGTCGTGGTCAGAGCTGGGGTCAGGGTCGGGGTTGGTATTGGGGTCAGGGTCAAGGTTGTGGTCAGAGTTGGGGTTGGGATCAGGGTCAGGGTCATGGTCAGTGTTGGGGTCGTGGTCAGAGCTGGGGTAGGAGTCAGGGTTGGGCTCAGCCAGTATCAGTGGACTTCATTCCCAATCAGGTCTCCAGTGCAGCTGAAGCAGGAGCAGAGGTCACCACCCGCCACAAGCTGGTGAAAAGCCATGCATACTCTGTCACTGGAGTCATAGAGGTAAACTGGGCAGGGGAGGTGAAGGGGTAGGTCACCCCTGACAGCTTCCCTGCCCGCTAAGGCCCCTCTCTGGCTGCCCCTGGTGCTACCCACGCAGGGGTTACTCTTGCTCGTTGTAACCTTCTGACTCGCACCCACTCGTAGACTGATAACGCAGCCTGTCTGAGTGTCAACCCTGTGGGCTCCAGTGAGATGCAGACCCCCTCTGAGGTGTGGCTGTGGGGCGGGAGGAAGGTGTCAGGGAAAGTTGTAGAGATTGTCAGATTCTCTCTTCCTTCTAAGATGTGTATGTGCATCCCAGCAAAGCAATGGGAACCCGAAGGACCCCCAAGGGGACAAAGGATGGGGTACAATAGTGGGAAGGAATGCCAGCATTCCATGCTCTCCAGCCCCAGCAGAAAGCATGGGCCATGGCTTTCAGTATTTTTATTTACTATATTCTGCCCACTTTGAAAAAGAATTTGCAGTGACTTACAGAGAAGAGCCAGACACAATCAAAGCATACCATGCGGGTAAAATACACCAGACAATCCAGGAGCAAGGCAGTGCTACTGTTGAAAAATGAATTTTGCTTTGGGTTTCCCGATGGCCAAGGCAAAAAGGGAAATGCGATGGGATCTCAGTTTTTGTTACATGTTAAAATGGCACGGATGTTCGTTCATGCATTTGTGTTTTGCAAACATGCTTTTTAGTGCAGTCAGTTTCCAAGTGCATGTGTGTGTAAGCGTGGGTATGATGGACGACCAAAGGGAAGTAGGACACCTGGCATTCATTGTGTGTGTGGGTGTGTGAAGGGTGAGAGCACCGTGCTCTAGTGAGCATTCAGTAAATAGCAGGGGAAGGTGTGGGTTTCCAAGTGTGGGCTTTGCAGACGGCTGCCTGGGGGCCCATCTCCCCTCTATGACTTACTGGCCTCGGGTGACGTCCCACCTCTGACTCTAGGATTTCTTTCCTCCTCCCTTTCCCCTCCTCCCTTCTTCTTTCTTCTTCTTCTTTCTTCTTTCTTCTTCTTCTTCTTCTTCTTCTTCTTCTTCTTCTTCTTCTTCTTCTTCTTCTTCAGATTTTATTTATTTATTCATGAGAGAGAGAGAGAGAGAGGCAGAGACACAGGCAGAGGGAGAAGCAGGCTCTATGCAGGGAGCCCAATGTGGGACCCAGAGATCACGACCTGAGCCGAAGGCAGACACTCAATGGCTGAGCCACCCAGGTGCTCCTGACCCTAGGATTTCTGAGCCATAGAATAAAGAGTGACAGCACTCAGCTCCTAGGACCCCCAAGAGTTTGGAGTGAGGCGACAGTGTGTTTGAAACACTTCACACCATGTCTTGTCCAGAGCGCGTGCTCAGTGCACATGGACCCCTTTGTGCACTTGGCATTTGTTTGGAAGGCATTTATTACCATTAGGTCTCCTGTAAAAGAGCCCAGTCAGTCTTGGGCAACTGTAACATCTAAATGCAAGTTAAAGTTGACACAAACTTGTTTGTGAGCTGGACCCACTGTTCATTCAACCCAATGGTGGAAAATAAAACAGCCATGTCTGGAAAACATGTGTTAAAATAAAGGTTTGCTTGTGAAAATAAATAAATAAATAAATAGATAATAGATAGATAAATAAATAAATAAATAAATAAATAAATAAATAAATAAATGTGTGCTTGTTTGGGGACATTTGACATGTTGAGTGCAAGCCCTCTGGGGGCAGACCCGGGCATGGGGCAGCGGGGCCCCAGCGGCTCAGGTCATTTCCCATGTGGACCTTGCAGGTGGATTTCCGGGGCCGTCCCGAGAAGCTGATCAGACTCCGGAATCCGTGGGGCGAAGTGGAGTGGACCGGGGCCTGGAGTGACGAGTAGGTTCTGTCTCCCTGTCCTCACCTCCCCCGGTGGAAAGACATCTCGCCGCAAAGCACGGTCCTCATGAGGCCGATGGCACAGCCAGCGTGGCAGCACTTTCTGTGCACAGCCTGTTCCAGAAGGAGTATTGCGTGGCTGCAGCTGAGAAAAGCAAAGCAGCACCACGTAGCTGGAGCCTTTGCTTCTGGGTCTCTGCTTGGTGTGTGCAGATTTGGCAGCTCAGTCACTGAAAGGTTTGCCTGTGTCCCACCTGCCACACCATGCTGACCCCAACGGGAGGCCGGACCCGCACGATCGGGTGCCTCCCTCTGCACAGACCCTGGCCTCTCTGACAAAGGCCATGCCCCCCAGCTCTGAGCTTAGGAAGTGGGATCCAACCCCAGAGCCCAGCGGGCAGTAGCAGGCAGGCAGTGTCACTTGCTCATGAGGAGGCAGGTGTGGCTCTTTCCTGATGAGGTCACGGAGAGCCAGCAGGCCTCCTGCCATGGAGGAAGAGCCACTGGAAGTGGAGAGAAGCCCTGTTTTCAACCTTGCGGGAGCCTCCCTGTGCTGCCCGTACCCCGTGATGGCAGGAGGGCTCTTGGAGGGGGCTTTGTCTCATGCACCCACACTGCCCATCACTGCCCATACCTGTGTGCTTCCCTTCAGGGGTGTGCCACAGACAAATGTGTGTCTAGGGCTGCAGATGCTGATTCTGCTGCCTAAGTTTGAGCAAAACCCAAGACTTCCATCCTGCCAAGTGCCCAGAAAGGATGTCCCAGGTGAATGGAATCAACAGTCTGAGTTTCAGCCATTGTAGCTGACAGCTGTTTAGCAAGCTGCCCAGAGGGCTTCTGTGGCCCTGTCTCCTTCCCTGACGCCCCCTCTAAGAGGCTGGACAGATGTGAGGGGCAGGCGGTGGCGGGAGAGGACCACGTTCCAGCATCTGGAGACACAACCTAGGCCGTATCTAGAGCAGCCGGTGGGGCAGGAGGACTCTGCCCCTCTGAGCCACACCCCCAAATCACCCTAATATCCAGTTAAATTAAACAAGTTAATTTCTGTTTTAGTTTCAAAAATCCAACTGGGAGATGTAGGTCAGATCCAGAATTCTCTAACTTGTCCCTACCCTTTGTTTATAACAAGCACCATCTGAGATTTGGGTCTGATGGATTAATGTTTCTATGAGGTGAAGGGGTCCTGGGTGCTTCCCTGCATGACCCCTGGGTTCCGAGCACCTGGGCTTCCATGCAGGTTGGGGAGAGGCTCACGTTTTGCTGAAGGCATCCAAGGAAGGGGCTGTTTTTTTTTTTTTTTAAGATTTTATTTATTTATTCATGAGAGATACAGAAAGAGAGAGAGAGAGAGAGGCAGAGACACAGGCAGAGGGAGAAGCAGGCTCCATGCAGGGAGCCTGATGTGGGACTCGATCCCTGGTCCCCAGGATCACTCCCTGGACTGAAGGCAGCGCTAACCCTCTGAGCCACCAGGGCTGCCCAGGGGCTGTTTTTTAAAGATGGGTCTTGATACTGCTCAGTTCCTAGACTTGCACACATACTTGAAGAAACCTTGATTGGTAAAGGTCAGGTGCTGGAGATGGTGTTTGAATGAAGTAGTGAGTATTGCCACAGAAAGGCCACCAGTGGGAGGGCTCATGGGTGACATGACTTGAGGGACATTGCCACCCGACTGGGCCTGAATGCCACTGTCAGTGGCTCGGGACGTGGATGGTGTGCATGTGCCCAGAACGACAACCTGCTGGTGGACGTGCCCATGGGCTACCTGCCCGTGCCCCAGACAGGCACTCTCATGCCTTCAGTCTTGGACTCTGGCCCTGTCATCAGGGCCTTGGTATCTATTAGAAATGGAAGGTTCTTCGGGAGTGAAATCAGGGCAAGTCCCTGCTGCACTGCTGGAGTCCATGTCCTTGGTCTGTGTCCCTCCCTGGGCGCAGGGTGGGGTGAGTGCCACCCACCCCATTCATCTGACCTACCCCTGCCCACTGGGGTTTGGCTCCTATCCATCTCTGGCCCTCGGGGACGTCTAGCTGCCCTAAGCAGCAGGGACTGCAGCAAAACTTTCACAGATGGCTGTCTCTGCCTTGCTTTTTAAAAATTTTAGTTTTATGCTTTCCCCCAGTGCACCAGAGTGGAACGACATAGACCCCAGGCAGAAGGAGGAGCTGGACCGGAGAGCCGAGGATGGGGAGTTCTGGTGAGCGTGGTCTGCGGGGGCCGGCCTTCACAGTCTGACAGGGGGATCGGGAACTCGAAGATGTGGTTCCCACTGGGGGCTTCCCTTCTTCCCCCTTTTGCCCTGTGTGGTCCAACTTCTGGGCCTGTGTGTCTGAAGCATTGCCACTGTGCCATCTGGGTTCCATCGAGGCAGAGAACACTACTGACCTCTCTCTGAGTTGGGCTTAGCCCCGAGACAGGGTGACTTCCTTCACTGCTGAGTTAGGGCAGATAACAGGGACGCCCCTTGGACAGGGCGTGGTGGTAGGACATCTCTGCTGGGCTGAGTTAAATGGGAGGATGCCTCTGCAGGCTCTGAGGTGCCCAACCCCAGGGGCAGGGGCCATTTATGGCTTGGTCCCTGTGCCCGGTCGTTAGATGTGTGATGGGGGCTCTGATAAAACGGAGACTCCGACAGTGGCTGGGGATGTGGACAGCGGCCTTGCAGCCTTTGCTCTGTCCAGGGCCAGCAGGTATACCCCTCTCTCCCATAGTCCTGGCCTGCAGACCCATAGCCGTCTGGTCCCTCTGCCCCCAGGATGTCATTTTTGGATTTCCTGGGCCAGTTCTCTCGGCTGGAGATCTGCAACTTGTCCCCAGACTCCCTGAGCAGTGAGGAGCTGCACAAATGGAACCTGGTTCTGTTCAACGGCCGCTGGACACGGGGCTCCAGTGCTGGGGGCTGTGCGAACTTTCCAGGTAAGGTGGGGGGGCAGGTAGCTGGGGCTCACCTGCCTTACCTGCTCGAACTTCCCAGGTGAGGTATTGCCCAGCTTGGGGGGAGGCCAGGGCAGCAGGGGGCAGAGGCTGCAGCCCCCCACCTGAGGCCTGAGCTCAGCTAACAGCATTCTGTAGCTTCTGTGCATTCAGGTGTCCACACTCCCCCCACCTGTCCCTGCCCCCAAAGATGTACTTCCTCTACTAGGCCTGCTCCTTTCTTGGGCTTCTCCCGGTCCCCTGGTAGACACGGGTTCCCCTGAGCTCCAGCCTCTCTGCTGCCTCAGTAGAGCACATCCAGCCAGAGAGCGCTGTCAGGAGTGGGGGTGGAGTGGGGGCCTGGCTGGCTAGCCCCGCTGTCACAGGAGCTCCACGACCATGAGGACAGTCTGGCACAACCGTGGCCTCTGCACTGGCGTGGCCGTCAGCCAGCGCAAGGGCCTCGCTGCGGGTGGGGAGTCCTCCTGGGTTCATCTGCCAGCAGGGATACGTCTGCACACAGGCTCCTCCTAGGTCGCTGCAGGCCAAGGCCCTGGGAGGAAGACTCTGACTGACCCCACCTCTAAGGAGAAAGGAAGGAAACCGAAGCCCACCCCTCCCCCCTCCCCCCTCCCCCAGCTGCCCAGCCCTCACCCTCCCTCTCTGATGCTGCTGGTTTAGACTGTACAGGCTCCAGACAGAGGCGCTCGGAGCTCTGCAGGGCTGTGCTCGGCCATAATAAAATCCCACACAGACGCAGGCCTGGGTCCTGACCACCGTGTCTTCCTTCGTCCCCCGTCCAGCCCAAAGCTCTACTCCCGGGGGCAGCAGCGAGTGTGGGCCGCTTGCTGGGCTGCACAGCAGGGGCCCTGGGAGCGTCCTTTCCTTCCTCTCAGCTATTTCTTGATCCTCCTGATGCGGTGTTAGTACCCACCGCGGAAGGCGCTTTGTAAACCGGTGGTGTTCTCTACAAATGGGGTGCATTATTTTTTTTTTTAATTTTTATTTATTTATGATAGTCACACACAGAGAGAGAGAGGCAGAGACACAGGCAGAGGGAGAAGCAGGCTCCATGCACCGGGAGCCCGACGGGGGATTCGATCTCGGGTCTCCAGGATCGTGCCCTGGGCCAAAGGCAGGCGCCAAACCGCTGTGCCACCCAGGGATCCCCGGGGTGCATTATTTTTATGGCTCATTCTCTTCTTCCTTTTCTGTGAAGGAGTAAACAAAAAATGTAGAGGTTGCAGTGATGTTGCATTTGGGAGAAATTAAAATATGCTCGCCATTAGCGAGCTCTTAGAAAATGGGCAGGAATGTGCCTGAATGGCTTTGAGAGCCCGGAGCTGTCAGCGGCGCCTGAGGCGTCCGTGCAGAATCACCATCACTACTCAACCTGAGACAGACAGCGGTCTGTCTGTCTGTCTGCGGGAAGACCGACTCTTCCTGCCCTCTGGTGATGATGGCAGTGTGCAAAATCCCAGAGCGCGTCCGTCTCCTCTGGAAGCTCCGGAGACTGACCTTAGGAGCCACACACCTGTGCCCTCAACAAACAAGCTGCACGTGGACATTCCAGGAAGGTGGGATTGATGTCATATTATCGTGAACAGCCAGGGCTTCGTGGTCACTTGTGCATGGCTCATTATCTCATCGAGTTTCTCTTATGTAGAGGATGCGAGGACCCCCCACCCTGGTCTGTCCCCCGCAACCAGGACACATCAGGATTGAATTCTTGAGGCCCCTTGTGCAGATGCCTGCCAGACTTGTCTTCAGTTATGCTCTGCTGCTTGACTGCTAGAGGGGCCGTGTGCCCTCGAGTGACCCATTTGATCTCTGTGTGCCTTGGCTTATGTAGAGGGAGTTTTAAAAAGTCATCTTTGCTGTTTTGAGGGAGTTTTAAAAAGTTATCTTTGCAGGGAAGCAGTCTTTTAAAATACCTGTAGGTGGTATGGCAGGTATGCTTCTTAATCGCCATTCTCCCTCCTGCATACTCAGTGACTTACTCTGAGGGAGTGTGTCTTCATGCGGTGGCCATCTGGGGAGGCCCTTGGCCGAGGGACCGAGAGTCACGCCCAGGGCTGCTTCGGGCCGTGATCTGGGGCAGGGGCCCTTTTTGTGAGGGGACAGACACCCACCAGACAGGCTGTCCATATAGTCTGTCAGCAGAGGCCTCCAAGGATGTGACTCCCCACCCCGAGACCTCCCTTCCTCCCCTGGGGGGGGGGTCGTCTTTCACGGGCCAACACTAAGAACGGAGGCTGTTAACCATGTCCCCCAGAAGACCCAGGGGTTAGTTATGAGAGCCCCAGGGAAGCCCTAGGGCCATCAGACCTTGGATATTTCCAGTCAAGCTTGTTCCAGGCCCTCGTGAGCAGATGGACCCATGCAAAGTTTCTGGATGCTGCGGGATGTGTCTGGTGGTGTGGGGGCAGGGGCAGGACCCAGCCCGACCACCCTGTAGAGGAAACTCACTAAGGCCTGCTTCCTGCTAGCTGTGTGTTCTCTGGGATGACCAAGGTTCTTCCCTTGTGTTCCTCCCACCTCCTCGTCCCCATTGGGAAACCACCATCTCCCGGCGACCTCCAGCCACTTACTGGACCAATCCCCAGTTCAAAATCCATCTGGACGAGGTGGACGACAGCCAGGAGGGATGTGTTAGCGAACCCCACTGCACGGTTCTGCTGGGTCTGATGCAGAAGAATTGCAGGCGACGGAAGAGTACAGGACAGGGCATGCTCAGCATTGGCTACGCTGTCTACAAGGTACTTGGAGCTGGGTCACCCTTCATTTCACACCAGATGTCTTTGGCTGGACTGTGTTGGCCAGTAATCAGGGTATCTCTCCTATCACTTGAACGTTCCTCCTCTTGCTCCCCTAAATGCCACTCCCAATGGCCTTCCCAAGGCCTGAATTCCACCTTTAGAGGTTCATTCCTCTGCTTATATCTGTGCTGTTAACATTCAGTTTTGCAATTCCTTAAAACTTGCCTGTCATTGAGGGCTCAGTGTTAATGCACTTACTCAACTTTCAAGTATTGGCATCTCAGGGGACAGGAGCCAAGATTATGGGGCACAAGGCATTCGAGTGGGGAAGGGAGGCTGTGTATGGGCGGGGGTCAGAGACAGTCCTTTCTTCTCACACTGGGCAACCTTGAGACTCTCCCTGGGACACATGGGCATGGCTGGGGTGAGGGGAGTCACACGGCTGACTTCGGTTCTGGTGGCTCTGGGTGGGGGACCCCAGCTCTGGCCCAGGCTGCGGTGCTCACGGGCCATGACCCCTGGACGACTCCACAGCCTCACAGATGGGTTAAAGCAAGGCTTTGGGGGAGTGAGAAACCTTGCCAGGAGCCAGTTGTAGTCCCCATTTTTATATAGGCAAAGACTCCTTATAACAAATTTCGGAGGGGATTGTGGTGGTTGTTTTCATGTAATTTTGTTAAGAGAGAATTTCTTGATGAAAAGACAATTTTAATGAGGCAGAATGAGAGCTGGCTGGAGGCCCGACCCCTGGGGACAAATCAATGCTTGGAAGAGAGGCATTGGCGTAAGCTGCTGATCACCAAGCTCATACCACCTCCTGCCCCTTTTTTTCCTCCTGTCCTAGAACTTAGGGCTTTTGAGTCCAGGTTGTGATGTGTGTGTGTCTTTTGTGGTGGAAGAAGGCACGACGAAAAATAATTGGTGGCTTGATGGCAGGAGAAAAGATTTTCAAATAAAGAAGCTGCGCTGCGGTTTGCGCCAGCTTGGCCCTCCGCCCCACCTAGAGCGAGCGCAGCGCCAGCCCAGATCCTCTGCTCGTGGGGACAGGGCCCTGGGAAGCCCTGAGGATCGCGAGTCCGTGCACCGTGCTTTAGTGAGCGTCGGCTCTGCGCAGCGCTGTGCTGTAAGCCGAGGCACACGCTTCCCGCGCCCGGGTGCTGCTGAAAAGCAAAAGCCACCTGAGTGGACTTTAAAGCTCTTGCTGGCTTTACGCAGGGACTTGTGAACGGCGGCATCCCATTCAGCGGGCGGGAGGAGCTGCCGGGAGCCGCACAAAGTGAAGGACTTCTAGAGGCACAAGGGGACGTCCTAGCGAGCACTGGGTGGGTTCAGGCAAGGTCACCTTCCTTGTGACAGCAGGGGTGTCAGGCGGGTCACCTCATGGCTATGACCCTGGTGGTTACAGATGATCTGGGTTAACTTTCCACCCCTGGAGGAGTTTAGTTAGGTGTCCAGTCTCGTTGGTTGTAGGGGGACCTGGGGTCATAGAGGGCACCTAGGTTCATAGGGGTACGTGGGGTCGCAGGGATCATCTGGGGTCATGGGGGCCCCTAGACTGTGGAGGCACCTGGAGTCATAGGGGGGCACCTGGGTTTGTGGGGGGCATCTGGGGTTGTAGGGTCATCTGGGGTCATGGGGCACCTGGGGTCATGGGGAGCACCTGGGGCCATAGGGGTCACCTGGTGCTGTAGTGGGCACCTGAGGTTATAGGGGGCACCTGGAGTGTAGGGGGCACCTGGGGTCATGAGGGGTCATCTGGAGTTGTGGGGGGCACCATTCTGTGACCTTGTAACTGACTCCTAAGGCTTTGGGAGTCCCAAGAGTGGATACCTGTGTAGGTTGAAAGCCTGTCACCCATTAGGGAGCAGCGCTGATGCCCCAAAGGCCACGGAGCCCCATGTGTCTGTGCTGCTCCGTCCCTATAGTCTTCCTGCTGTGACAACAGACTCAGGCCAGGCAGGCCTGTCTTTGGGGCTTAGGATTGTGTTTTTCTGAGGTGACCGTCCCTCTCCTTCCTTTGGCTTCACTGCTTTGGGTCTGTGTCCGGGCATGCAGGTCAGGGAGGTGTTTGCTCTCATCGAGCCCCCGTTATTAGTCCTGCAGAACATGGGGTCCTGGACATCATATAACTAGAACATAAAGTACAAAACGAGATCCCTTCTCCCTTCGGATTTCTCAGGTGTAGACGGCCTCGCAGGTCATCCAGGACTGTCCCAGGTTAGAAGTGCGCTGCCTGTCTGCAAGATGTGGGGAGGGGGAGGGTTGCACAGCATTGAGGGAGGGCCGTGCTGTCTCTGTGACCTGCCTGGTGGGTTCCCCAAGCTCCCGATGGGGGGAAGAAGTGGCTTGGTGGCCTTCGGAGATGACTGGCAGCAGCGGCCTCTCGCTCTGAGGGACATTGGTTTTCCCACACCATCTGCTGAGCTGATGACCCTGGTAGGTGGCAGAGACAGTGCCAGTGCCCCCAATGGCCCCCCAGGAGGGGATTGTGGTAACCTATGCAGTACGCAGTAGTCTGACCTGAACAGGCGGTTACTGCTCGCCCCGGGCTCCTCTCTGTGTAGGAACAGAAGCAAATGTCCTGATCTCTGATAAGAGAAGGAAGCACCAACTTTATCCTTTTGGATCCCGGCTCTTCCCATGTCTCCTCAGTGACACACCATCATTATCGTACTTGACACCAGGGTTCCTGCTGCCGCTGGACCTCCCCGGCTCCCCACGTGTCTGACTGGTTGAAGGGAGAGCCCCAGACGGACGGCACCTCCGGGGCAGGAAGGGAGGCGCTGGCCAGGCTCACGCAAAGTCTGGCCCATGCGTTCTGGCCTCCCTGGAGAGCCAGGGGACATCTCCATGTGCAGGCTGCATCCCAGACATGCTACAGCAGAGTCCCTGGGGTTCCCGCATGCAGCTGGGGTTGGAAGCACTGACCCCCCCTGGGGATGACGGCCTTGACTGCGCGGAGGTGTGTTTGCCCGCTGCATCCTACCCCCGCTTTCCTGGGTCCTCACACTCGGCTAGCACCTGCTCGGGACCCAGTTGGTGCTTGGTGTAAGGACTCCTGGTCTGCCTGCCGTGGGCTCCCGAACACATGTCATAGGTCATAGAGGTCAGTTGGAGGTGGCACGGAGGATTGGGGGCACACACCTCTTTGCCATGAGGAAATAACGAATCAAATCTGCGTCGTGTCTGGGGATGTGGTTCTCATTGGAAATGTCTTCTTTGTGTGTGAGACATGGTTATGTGCACACATGGTGTGTCTCCCGGGGTTTCATGTGTTGCTGTGGATTCTGTGCTCAGGCAGTAGGATCCCTGGGTTTGTGAAAGTGCCATGCATGGGCCCACCCAGCCCTAGAGCTCCTGACAAGGCAGGGCTGGGGTGAGCCCCACACTCTGGTGTCTAACACATCCCCCAGGCTCAGACTGGCCCTGGGCCACACTTTGAGGGCCACTGGCCTTCGCCCCTGTCCTGCCTGCACTGTTGCTCCCAGCTGAGTCGGGGCCAGGGGCTGGTGGTTTCCCTGGGAGTGCCCCCCAACCCCACGCTGGCCCCCCAAACAGGGCTCCTTAATCTGCCCCATCCGGGGCCTTCTCGAGAACTGTGTGGCCCTTTCCCGACCCTGGGAAACAGTGGGCTTCCCTTTCTGGGCTCCAGGGAGCACCTTTCCCTGCTGGTCTCCTCCTCCCCCCTCGGCTGTGGCCTTGCTGGATGACCCTCCAGCATTCTCTGGCCCAGAATATGGGAGTTTTCAGGGGGTCTCAAGTGTGTTGGCTGCCCTTGGACCCAGGGCAGAGGGGGCTGGCTGGAGGTCCCTGAGGAGCCCTGACCAGGGCACTGGAGGCAGGTGGCCCTGCTTTCTTCCCCCTTGTACCAGATCTGTGATCCTAAGAGGGTCTGGTGACCGTGGGTGGACATGATCCCCTCTGGGGTGGGCGTTCCAGGTCAGCACCTGCCCTCTTGACACAGGCGTCTTGAGGAAATTGGTCATAAAGACACAGCACCACCCACAGGAGGCTCGCTCACCATATTGACCATTATGCACCATTAGTGCATCAGCACTAATTAGCCTGCGTCACACACCAGCCACTCCCACCACCAAGCAGAGGGGTAATGGGGTGCATCCTCCTTCCATATAGAGCCAGAAGCCTGGGGGTGGGGGCTGGCTCCACGCCTCACCTGCCTCCTTGGCCTCCCAGCTTGATGGCCCGGTCAGTTTGCAAAACACTCTCCCAGAGGCAGCGGTGAGCAGGCCTTTCTGGCGGCTTCTGCTTGAGCAGCAGGATTTCAGCTCCCCCTCACCCCACCACCAGCCACAGGCTTGAGCTCCTCAGCTGCAGAGAAGAGTCTGGGGGGTTGATGGTGGTTCCTGAGGACACACCAGTGAAAAGTGCCATGTGCAGAGACCCTGCTCTGTGCCCCTTCACTTAACCGGGGAGGGGGCAAGGGGTCTGACCATTGTGGCATCAATGGGGTCAGTGCCTCCCTCAGGGCCTGGTGTCAGAAGTGCCCCAGATACCCCCACTGAGGGACATAGATGAGTCCTCCTGATTCTTGGCCCAGTGTTAATAATCAGCCATCCCCAAATCAGACTGTAAGCCCAGCTCTTGAGCCACCGTCCTCCACCGTTTGGAGGGACACTAACCCTGCCCTGCTCTGTGCAGCTGGAGAGCCCTGCGGACACACCCCTGGGCCAGAATTTCTTCTTGGGCCGCCAGCCCTTTGCACGCTCCAGCGCCCATGCCAACCTGCGGGAGGTGTCCAGCCGGCTGCTGCTGCCCCCGGGGGAGTACCTGCTGGTGCCATCTACCTTCGAGCCCTTCCAGGATGGGGACTTCTGCTTGAGGGTGTTCCCACAGAAGAAGGCCAAGGCCCTGTGTGCATCCCGTGAAAGCTGCAGTGCCAAGGGGGTTGAGTGCCTGGGTGGGGGGCACAAGTAGCCTGGCAGGTGCAGGGCCCCCTCGCTATTGTGACATAACTGGCTCAGCTTCTGTGTCCCAGAGGGAGTCTGAAACTCCCAGTTCCCACGGGTCCTTCACCCGTTGTCCTTGTCCTGCCCCCTTGGGTCTGTAGGACACCAGGCTGTTTGCTTAGAACAGGTCAAGGCTGGAAAGAAGGAGCTCTAGTGACATCTGGGCAAAGGGTTTTCCTCCAGCAGAGATGGCCCTGGGCCCAGGGAGTGGGATTCAGAGGGAGCACCACCACCTTGGTACATGCCATGCACATGCATACCACACATGCATACACACTGCACACACCACACACATCCACACCACACACCCTGCACACACATCATACACATACATACATATGCATGTGCATGCCACACACTTACCCTCCCACACCACACACCCCTGCGCAACACCATATACAGTGCACACACCCATGCACAGACACTCCAGACACATATGCACCCCACATAGATACATGTACACACATCACACACATACACATACAGGCACACACACACCTTGCACACACTGCACATACACACACATTAACCACACTCCATGTGCATGTTTGCATGCACACATGGCCTGTAGGCCTGCTGGCTCATTGTCCAGTCACAGTGTCTATAGGGATTCACAGAGCTGGGTCCCCAGGGGAGAAGAGAGTGAACGGGTGAGAAAGGAACTCCTACAGGCAGGTCCCCTGGGGGAACATTTCAGATTTCATGAAGGGCCACTGGGCTGGGCAGCTCTCATCTTAGATAGACCCCGGGAGGGTCGGGTGGGGGAGCGAAGGGAGGCTGTGGGTAAAAATTCAGTTTGTGTGTTTGATGCTAGTAGGGATTGAGGGTCTGGGGTGGGGAGCCAGTCTGTCAGAAGAGTAAAATACTTCCTGAAAGTATCTGGCCATTAGCCGTACTGTTTACTGACTGTTTTTTCTTTTCTCTCCTTGCTTTGTGTTCCAGGGAGTTGGGGGATGGGGTAGCTGGAAACCCACATGAGGTAAGAAATCTTTCAGAATAGCCCGCTCGCAGAGCAGGCATTCATGGTTTCTTGTTGATTTGTAAAAGTCCTTTATATATTAAGGATGATAACATTTTATTCACCAGGGCTACAATATGGCTCTGGCCCTTCTCAATGAAGAGGAGACAGCCACAGGGGGGCCCAGGGCGGGGCCGTCGGTCCCCCACATCCGTGGGCGGGACCCTCAGACAGAGTGGGCCTGTGTGCTTGGGCGGTTCTGTGTAGGACTGAGAAGGCTGTGGGAGGGAGAGTTTCGACCCCCGCTCTCAGGTAATGTGCAGCTTTCAGGGGCAGATGGTGGAAGCACAGAAACCCATGAGGGGAAGTTCATCCAGAGATGCCAGAGATGGATCTGGAGCTGTGTACATGAGGTGTAGGGGTGCTGGGGCGAGCACCCGCTCTGGGGGCCGTGGAGGGGCGAGTTCAGGGCCGATGCTGGGGGAAGCAGTGTGCCGAATGTGGCTTCCTTCACCCACCTGTGTCCTCAGCCTGCCGTCCTCCATCCCAGGTGGCTCATGGGGAGGCAGCACACAAAGGGGCTGCTCCCTGAGGGATCATGCGGAGGCTGCAGGTTCGGGTCCCTGGCTGAGTGAGGTGGGGGACGTGCTGTGTCCTTGGCTCCTATTCCTGCAGGTGCACAAGAAGCTCTGGGGTTCATTCATTCAGTGTTATTTTAACTCCAGTAAATATATGTATACAATGTCTCTTAGCTCAGTTGAGCCTGGGCTTCAGGTCACGAGCTTACTGGACAGAATTGTCTGTCCCAGCCAGACGGCGCACGGCTGTGCCCAGCAGCGGCCCTGCCTGGGTCAGCGCGACAGTGGCCCCGCAGGCGCTTTCTGGGCTGGTGACTCCTGAGGATGGAGCCGCCCCGTCCCCACCCAGCTGTGGGTAGAGGCCCAGCCTCCTCTCCGACGTTTCTCTCACCGACGTTTCTCTCACCGTTGGTGTCAGAAAGGCCCGTGTGCCCGAGTGGAGGGCGTGGATCTTAGCCTGCAATTAGGTGGTAGGAGCTATCCTTTGGATCTCTTTTCTCTTTTCTGGTTTCTGTTAAATCAACCAAAGGCTGGCTCTAGGCCCCCATGCACCCAGTTGGCAGGAGGTCGTTCCTGGTCATGGTGGAGGCTCTCTGTCTCCCCCTCCTAAGTCTCGGGGTTTCCTGAAGCTCCCATCGTTCTGCAGGAAGACTTTTCCTGCGGCAGGTGCTCACAGGCCCTGCTCCCGGGCCGCCCCAGGGCTTCTGCATGAGGTCTGGGGCTCCGACCCTTTGTGAACTAGTTGCTTCCAGGCCTGGTTCCCAGCCTCCCCTTGTGAGGTCCCGCAGAGACATGCAAGGTTCCCAGGATCCTGGGACCCCCAGGCTCGTGCTCACATACCGACGACGGTATATTCAGGCGGTATGTGAGGCATATTCAGGGGACTCAGGACTCAGAACATGGGGCACCCACAGGCGGACGGCATATTCAGGGGACTCAGGACTCAGAACATGGGGCACCCACAATGCCACAGCGACAAGCCAGATCCCTTTGTGGCAGAAGCACTCGTGCTCTCTGAGCACAGCCGTGAAGTCCACGCAGGGAGCCCTTGAGAACGAGAGCCACCCCACGTTCACCACTGCATCTCAGACACAGGACCGTCCCTGCCACATGCTGGCGTCCAGCAAATCTCTCAAAAGGAACTGGCACTGAGGTTCCACCCACTCCATCACTCGAACACCTTCCCCGTTCCCGTGGTCTCGTGCAAATCTCCTGTGTGCAGTGCTACTGCCTGGGGGCAGAGTGCCTGCCGTGCACTGGTGTGTGCGCACATCCAGTTTTTGTTGTTTTGTTATTTTTGTTATGTGGTTTGTAATTTCACACGCCCTGCCCCAGTTTAATAAAATCTTACCCTATGTCCAGAGTCTGGATGTCCCACTAGACTCTGGCAGGTAGTGTATCGTGTTATAGGAACAAGACGAGGTGTTTATTCTGCGGCACCTCTTGAAAGTCATGTACGTGCGATGACAAGTATTTATCATTTTTCTTCTAAAAAGTGCAGGTGTGTTCTTGGATTGGCTCATCGCATGTGCGAGCGGTAGGGTAGACATCGTTGTCCCCACGTTGTGGATGAGGAGGCGCCCAAGGGTGCAGGTGCAATCAGGCCAAGAACACGTGCTCGGGTTGGTGGACTGAAGGGGAAGGAGTGCATGGGCTACCATTTGGTCTGGCTCCAAAACCTCCTGGCCCGTGGTTCCAGCCTGTTACTTAACACCTTTAAACCTCGGTTTCTGCGTGTGTACAGTGTGGAGGGTAGTGAGACCCTCCCCTCAGAACAGTCCGGAGTAGTAAATGAGTTAATCCATGCAAAGTGCCTGGGTCGTGAGCATCCATCAAACTTTGTACTCCTGTTTGCACTGTGTCACCAGGCTGTGTTGGGCCTTTGGTGCTTTTCCAGGCAATGGTTGTAGACAACAGACTTGGCTTTCTGGGAACTCTCTGGGCCATCTGGGAGGCCTGTGACATCGGGGCAGAGCCTTTGTTGGGCTGGGAAGTCTCTGGACAGATCGTTAATGATTTGTAATTTTTTAAAAAATATTTTATTTATTTATTCATGAAAGACAGAGAGAAAGAGAGAGGTAGAGAGGTAGAGACACAGGCAGAGGGAGAAGCAGGCTCCATGCAGGGAGCCCGACGTGGGACTCGATCCCGGGTCTCCAGGGTCATGCCCGGGCTGAAGGTGGCACCAAACCTCGGAGCCACCCAGGCTGCCCAATGATTTGTAATTTTTTAAAAAAAGATTTTATCTATTTATTCATGAGAGACACACACACAGAGAGAGGCAGGGACACAGGCAGAGGGAGAAGCAGGCTCTATGTGGGGAGCCCAATGCAGGACTCGATCCCAGGACCTCAGGATCACACCCGGAGCTGAAAGCAGATGCTCAACCACTGAGCCATCCAGGCGTCCCTGATTTGTAATTTTGACTGGACTTTGATACATATCAGTGGGCTTCTGCTTCTCTGAGGGGCCCCTGGAGCAGGCCTGGTCATTGAGCCACGAGTGAGGGCAGGGTCCTGGGAGCGGGGGCTGAAGCTGTGGAGGGTCCTCCAGTATCTGAACTCCCACTTCTGCTACTTCTGCGAGGCCATGACCCCAACTATGTTAGAATCTGTGTGTATCTGAGAGTCTGATGAATGCTAAGAAAACACACACCGATGCAATTTCCGGGGCTCATAGACTCCCGGAGGGTCTCTGAGGGGCTGCTGAAGGGCCCATAGGCCAGACAGAGATTCTCTGAAAGCCACTCAGGGCTGGCATGATCACCTTCCCCTCAGAGAGGAAGCCAATGCCTGTACGTGGTGGCAGGTGTGTGGTAGGGACGGGGTGGTGGGTGTGAAAGGTCCTTCATTCTCCCTGCACACCCCCTAACTACTAATTGTGCTCTCTGCAGCCACACCCCAGCGAGGTGGACCAGGACAGCTGGTTTGGGAGTCTGCTGGGGACACTTGCAGGGAAGGTAGGTGAGGCCATGGGAGGGACGGTGTCCCTTCAGCTTCTATTTTCCGGGTTCTCTGTAAGCACAAAGGACAAGGCACTGCCCCTCCCTACTCAGCCCCCTCCTGTCCTGACTCTGGGCTCCTCCTGCGCTGAGGGCACAGTGACAGGCCCAACTCAGGTGCTAGCAGTGTGTGGCGTGTGTGGTGCTTATGGACTTGGGTGTATTGAACTTCCAGGCCTGTGTGGCCAAAAGTCACCGCAGACTCAGGACTGTGAGTGGCCCCCTAAGCAGCAGACTCAGGACTGTGAGTGGCCCCCTAAGCACCATGAATGTGTCGTCTCTACTGAGATGTACCACAGAGCCTTAGGTGGGTCTCAGTCCGGCTGCTGCAGCAAGTACAGGAAAGGGGCTGCAAACCACAGACACTTGCTTCTCCAGGATCCGGGGGCTGGATGTGCAAGGCCTGGGGGCCAGGGACCAGGGGCCGCAGAGCCTCCCAGTGGGCTGGGGAGAGAGGGGCAAGGGGCCTCTGGGGACCTTCATGAGGGCACTGACCCCTCTGGGGGCTCCAGCCCGTGGGCGCCTCACTGGGCTCAGGCTCCAGCACAGAGATTTGGGGGCACAAACATTGGGTCCTTGTTGCCTTGGCTGCCGAGGGTCTTAGTGATCGAGACCATCAAGAGTGACAAACAAATAGCCTGTGTCCATCGTCACTAGGCACCTATCTCCCTTGCCTGGCCATGTGGGGCCGTGGGTCACTCCCTCTCCCTGCTCTGTGGTCCCAGAGCCAGCCACATATGGCCTCCAGGGGGTCAGGCCGAGGGCTGAACACGGACCCTCAACATCCTGCCCTTCCTGCAGGCAAGGGGGTAGACTCTTTGTCCACAGGCTGTGCACAGGGTCCTGGGGTCTGAGTCTGGGTGCCCGGGTGACTGGCTGGTGAGGCCACTGTACAGACAGTAAGGAGGAGACACGGTACACACGGGCACTTGGAACCAGACCCTAGCCCAGTGCTCTTCTCTGCACTTTGTATGCCTCCTGCCTGAGGCCTGTCCCCATGTGAGAGTTGAAGGCAAACCTCTCCTATGGCTCAGCATTTATCCCAGGTGCACTCGGGAACCTTCCCCAATGTCTCCACTTCTGGTGTGAGGGCTTCTGTGTGGGATGCCACCGGTGAGCAGGTGCTTTGGGGCGAGACCGTGTTAGGTGTCCAATCCCAGTGGCTGGATGGTGGCTTTGAACACGGTAGCTGTGAACCCCAAGGAACCACATCACGATGTATCGTGTTGTCCATGGTGTTTATATGCTCACAAAACCACCATCAGCCCCACCCCAGCTCCTGGTCCCACACCTCGTCACACTCCTGCCCGGCTGTGGGGGACCCTGGGGAAGAGGAGAACTAGAGGTTCTGAGGTAGTCCCAGGACCCTTGGACCTGCTGTCTGGTCCACATCAACCTCACACCCTGAAAACTTGTTGGGACCTGGCGTAACTCCCATTTGGGTTCCTTTTTCCAGGATTCTGAGATCGGTGCCAATGAACTCAGGACGATTCTGAATGAAGTGTTTTCCAAAGGTACATTCTTCCTCAAGCTTTCCAGAAAGTTCCTGGGAGCCTGGGAGAGGTGCAGGGTGCAGGGTGTGGGGTGTAGGGTGGGGAATGAAGGGGGCAAGGGAGGCCAGGAGAGAGCTGTCAGGCCCTCGAGAGACAGGCTGGGGCTGAGCAGGGAGCAGGCCCTGGCCTTACAGTCTCTGCTCTCTGCTCCAGCCCTGGTTTTTGCTGGGAAGGGGTGAGAGGAGAGGGGGCAGCTGCAGGTGTGGGCCCGGTGAGGAGGAGGCTGCGAGGCTCCAAGCAGGTGCCTGCCGTTGAGCAAGTAGTGTGCCACGGCTGTCCTCGGAGCCTGCATTTAGACCCGGCTCTGCCCCTGCTGGTCCGTGATCTTGCACAAATTATTCCACTTCTCTGGGCCTCTGCTTCCTGACCTACAAATTGGGGATGCTGATTGTCTCACCACATGGGGTGATTCTGAGGAGAGGTGTGTGGGCTTGGAGCGCGCAGCACCTGCACAGTCGGCGGTCCTGCTCTGGGTGGCCCGCATACCAGGTGCTGTGCTAGGGACTCGTGTTACCCCACTTTACTCCCAGCCGGTCCTCGGGGCAAGTGTGTTATGGTTTCATTCCCACCGATGGGGGAGGGACTGGGGCTCAGAGGTCAGCCGGCTGGGCCGCCCAGGGCCTGGTGAGCCGCAGAGCAGGAGCCCAGGCCGCACACCTGCTGCCCAGAGGTTCTGTCCGTCTTCCAAGGACCCTGACTCCCACCCTCTTTTCCATCTGAATGTTCAGAAACAGACATAAAATTCTGTGGCTTCGACATCGACACTTGCAGGGGGATGGTCAGCTTGATGGATGTATCCTTTTGCATGTTGCTGTATTTTCCCTTCCCCTGATTTTGATGCATCCTGACCTTCCCCAGTGAGGGTGGAGGGGATGGGAAGGGGCCTCCTTGGCCTGGAGCTGGAGGCTGCAGTGCTAAGGCCACCTCCTTTCACTCCTGCTCCTCCGGGACCTCTATCTCCATCTGCCCCGTGGAGGCAGAGGCTCCGTGACTGTTTCAGACCCATTAATCCAGAGACAGCAGATGCACAGCGCCTGTGCCTCTCTCCTGTGGGTCCCCCCTGGCTCCCACCAGGCTGCCCTCCCTCTGTCTCCTCCCCCTCCCCTCCCCTTCCCTTCCCCTCTCCCTTCTCACCTATCCCCTCCCCTCCCTCTCCCCCTCCTCTCCCTTCCCACTTCTAACCTATTCCCTCCTCCCTCTCTCCCCTTCCCCTCCCCTCCCCCCTTTCCCTCTATCCCCTCCTCTTCCTCCCTCCCCCCTCCCCTCTCTTTTCTCACCTATCCCCTCCCTCCCCTCTCCTCCCCCTCCCCTCCCCATCTCTCTCCTCCCCCTCCCCTCCCCATCTCTCCCCTCCCCCTCCATGTCTGGTCTGTCTCCTGAAGTAACACAGCCCTCTCAAAGCCACTACCTCTAGTTTAGAGTTATCACACAAGAAAAAACCAATTTGTTCTGTCTGACCCAATCTAGCCCTCACTTTACACTGAAGAACATGTAAGAGAGTGTGGAAGGAATGGGGAGGCTGGGGTGTTCTAGGTGACAGGTACCATGTAAGTGCGGGCCCAGAGGGAGAATGATCCGTGCCTAGGATGGGGCCAGGTCACCGTCCTCCATAGTGTGGACAGTGAAGGTGATTTCTTGGAAAAATGGAGGTTTGGAGGGTTCTCCTCCGTGTGAGGATGAGGCCTGAGGCCTCTGGGCGGGGGCATGACTTTGGTTTGCACGGCAGTCATGTAGGAGGTTCTGTAAAGCTCACATGTGCTGATCCCCTAGGGTGTCAGCGATGGAGAGACAGCACTATCCCTGTGGTCCAGAGCCACAGACGCCAGGGTCTTCAGCCCCATGACCCTCTGAGACCGGCGTGCTTAATAACTTAATTCCTGGGCCAAAAAGAAGGGTTATGTATTGATTCACTTTGCTGCAAAATCGCCTGATTTCTGGATCATCTCAAACTTACCAGCGACGTTGCTATGATTTGGGAGCTGTTAGGTCTGTGCTCCCTGCAGCTCCTCACTGTCTGTCCCACCATCTGGATGGTGTGGGTGATGGTTCCGAACCAGGATGTGCAACAGACGGCCACGTAGACTTTGGTGAAAATGACCCTTGATCAAGACACAATTCTCATATCTTACCACAGGCCCATTCAAGGGGCAACTTGATGGGTTTTTATAAATTCACTATGGTGAATTTTGGCAAATATCACCCATTTTAGAGCATTTTCATCACCCCAAAGCAGGTCCCTGCACCCACATTAGCAGTCTCTCCCCATTTTCCCGACCACTGCCCTACACACGCTGATCTGCCTTCTGTGTGCACAGGCTCGCTACCCTGGAGAGCTCACTTACGTGGACCAATGTGCCACGTGGCCTTTTATGTCTGAGCTTTCCACTCGGCACCGTAGTTCAAGTGTGTTAGCGCTTCCTTGTCCGTGGATTAGAAACACGGTTGCTTGCATCCCGCTGCTGGAGATAAGACGCCGACTCAGCTGGTGTGGGACAGAGCACGGTCGTCGCGGGCCCTTCCATCTGGCGCAGGGCCGCTGTGTTGTGGGAAGTACTCTAGAACACACAGGAACCCAGGTTCTGGTCTTAGAACTTTCTTGGTGTATGAACTTGCAGAGAAGTTAGTCTATGCTCTGAACTTCCATTTCAAGTCTTGGAACGTGGGGTGACAAGATGCAGCCCCTATGGTCGCTGAGCCATGGGCAGGGAGACCCAGAGCACCAGTTCTGTCAAGTCGGGGTTTGAGGCTGTGGTATGTCCCACACTTGGTGTGGATCATGGACACAGGAACACATACTTTTTTAAAAAAAATTTATTGTTTACATATTTTTAAAATTTAAATTCAATTAATGATCATATAATGTACTATTGATTTCAGGGGTAGAGGTCAATGGTTGATCAGTCTTATATAACACCCAGTGCTCATCCCATCACGTGCCCTCCTTCATGCCCAATCCCCAGGTACCCTACCCCCCCACCCCCTCCAGTGGCCCTGTTTGTTTCCTGTGATTAAGAGTCTCTTATGGTTTGTCTCCCTCTCTGATTTCACCATGTTTTATTTCTTCCCCTCTCCCCCTAGAATCCTCTGTTTTGTTTCTTAAATTCCTTGTGTGAGTGAGATCATAAGGAACATACATTTTCTTAAAGGAAGAGGTGTACGCTCTTGGGTGTTTGGCTTGTTGGATAAGGTGGGAGGGACGATCTGCCTCACAGTTTTGTGCCTGTAACACACTGGTGGTTATTGATTAGTTGTGATTACGGAGAAAAGGTGCGTTTAGAGCCTTCACTCCACAAGGGTACGGACAGTGCAAAACCAGATCCCCATCATCTAGCGCAGGGCTCCGTTAACACCAGTAGAGTGTTGGCTGGAGGGAGAGGCCCCCAGAACCCCCCATGGCTGAGCAGTGGTCTGCAAGCCAGCCATGTCCCTGTAGGAGCTCTGAGCCGCTTTGTGGCCTGCTGAAAAATGCATGCAGACCCTGAAGCTGAGAATCCCAATCTCGTACTCCTAGAGTCTTTTCTGTGAATATATGTCAGTCTCACCAACGAGTTATTTCAATTACCAGTCATGGAGATTTAAATCTGGAAGTGACCCTCCAGCTCTCCTAGGCCAGCCTCTCAACCACCAGGGTGCCCTGGGGGCTGAATCTGAGGAATGACCTGCTCCGAGGTCTCTGGGCTGGTGACCTGGCCTTGTCTCTGCACCTGCTCTCACAGGGGGGCCGTCGGGGGACCCTGACTCTTTCATCTTAATTTGAATTGGTTTCCCATCACCTTTCCCACCGTGATCCTGGGTAGTGGGGTTCCTGCTAACTGCGGACACGACGTGGGGCGTGTGGGCACTCTCTGTGGGCACAAGAGAATCCGTGTGGGCCGGGGCGTGCGGGTTGGCCTTTACTATGCCTAGAGCAGCGGCACGGGCCTCCTAGGGCTGGCGGAACTCAGGACACTGTGGCTGAAGCTTCGCAAGTACCTGGTAATGCTTCTCTCCCCGTGGGTGCCCTCTGGGCTCTTGTCCCTCCTTGTCTTGTTTCCCACCCAGTCAGACCAGAATCCGAAATATTCAAACCCAGCACAAAACCCGGATGCATAGTTCAGGGGGGACGAGGGGCACCTGTGCTGAGCCCTTCACGGAAGCCCTGCCGTTCAGTCCCATGCTCCCCTTTGTTCTGGAAACTTCTCGGGAGGAGTTAGGGAGGTATCTTTCTCTCGGGGAAGCAGTGGGTGGAGGGCATAGCTCTGGCGGGGCCCCCAGTGGTGTTTTCTCCCTGGAATCTCTGTTCTGCTCCAGGAGATCTACCGGGAGACCAATGACAACCACTCGGGGAGCATTGACACCCATGAGATGAGGACGGCCCTTAGGAATGCAGGTGAGGACGTGTCCTGCAGATAAGGTCTCCACCTGGATGTGCTCATTTTAAATACTCTGAATGGGAAGGTGGCAAATGATTGTCCACGGTAGCTCTCTTCTGTGGACACCGACGTGATGGCCTGGGCGCCTTCCCTAGCCACATGTTGCCGGGTCCTTTCCCAAGGACCTTGCTGCTCCTGTGGGGGTGCCAGGCTGGAGAGGTCCGGCCCCAGTTTCTCTGCCTTTTCTCGCTGTGGCAAACACCACACGCAGCAGGTGTGGGAGCCTCACTTGGCGCCAGGACAGAGGCTGACCCTAATGGGGGGTATCCGCAAGGATGGCGACAGGGCAGACAGACGCTCTAGCGTCCCGTGGAGGCGGCCTGGCTGCGTCAGCCCCGAGCCTCGCACACACAGAGCCGAGTCCTCTGTGCCACCGTGACCCAGGTACCCCGATGCAGGTTTCATGCTCAGCACCCAGGTGCAGCAGACCGTCGCCCTGCGGTATGCGGACAGCAGACTCAGCATCGACTTCGATGACTTCGTGGCCTGCGTGACCCGCCTGGAGTCCCTCTTCAGTGAGTTGCTCTGTCCCTTGGCCCCACTCATTCCACTGCAGGACAGTGGCAGAGCCAGGCAGGCCCCCTGGGGGAGGCGAGGCACAGCGGGCCACGCCCAGGGTCAGAGGCTGCCCTTTCTTGAAGACTCAACACGCTGCCACGTCAGTTGTTCACCAGTGATGTTGGCTGGTGGTCCCGGCCATGCTGAGTGAGTCCCGCCCACAGCTCTCAAATGTCTGTTATTGTCCGTTCACACTGTGCCTCCGCAGGGATCAGGGGCCGAGCCTGTGTCACCTCCCGGGAGGGGCTGGGTCACCGGGCTGTGGGGGCTCCTCAGGGCAGGGAGAGGCCATCCTAACAGGGAAAGGCGGGGCTGCCAGAGATGGAGCCGAGAGAGTGGTTTACCCACCAAGGGGGAACCGCAGTCTGTGCATAGCGCAGCCCCCCCCCCCCCCCCGCCCCTGCCCCGGTGGAGAGAAGGACATTCTAGAGCTGCAGGGGGTGGAGATGGTGGCAGGGAGCATCTTTGCTCACAGCAGCACATTCCCCCACTGGGGCAGGGGGACATATGCCCCCAAACCCACATGAAGTGCTCAATCTACATAGAGCTTCTCAAGTGTCCCTGTAGCCAGGCAGGAGCTGGAGGTCAGGGAAGGGGGCTTGTGGGGGACAGGTGGTCACAGGCAGCTCTTTGGCAGTTCTGAGTCTCATTTCATTCCACTTCTGGTTCCAGAGCTGTTTAGGCTCCTGGACAAGGACCAACGTGGCACCGTCCGGCTCTCCCTGGCTGAGGTAGACCGCTGGGGTTCTGGAGAACTGCTTGTTGATGGGGCTTGGCTTCTGAGGCTTGTTCTCAGTGACCTGTCTCACTTCCGCGGGCGACTGTGCATGTTCTCGGGCCGGCCCTGCGGGGAGAATGTGACAGCCCTGTGGTCTTCCCAACACTCGCGTTGGTTATTACTTTGAAGATAAAGCTGCAGCTGCATTTCAGATTGTATTGGGATGCCAGCCCTTGCTAATTTTTTTTAAAAGATTTTATTTATTTATTCATGAGAGGCAGAGAGAGAGAGAGAGAGGCAGAGACACAGGCAGAGGGAGAAGCAGGCTCCTCGCAGGGAGCCCAACGTGGGAGTCGATCCCGGGACTCCAGGATCACGCCCTGGGCTGAAGGCGATGCTAAACCGCTGAGCCACCCGGGCTGCCCCAGCCCTTGCTAATTTGAATGGGATTGTGGGCTGTGGGTTCAGTTTAGTGTCTGACTTCTGGGAGCAGATGTCTTAGATTAATTAACATAGAGAAGGTGATCAGAAATCAGGAACCATGGGGTGGGGGGGGGTGATGTATCTCCAGTGACCTGGGGAAGATTCCTGGAGGCAAGCAGCTGGGCTACAGCATCAACCCTGAAATCAAGGGTGTGCCTATGTATATACACAGGCACACACGTTTTCTGAAGTCCCTCCTAGGTCCTAAGCCACCTGTCTTTAGGGCTCGTCAGGGTCACTTAACTTGTCTGAGTTAAGCACTTCCAGATGCTTGCTGGAGCTTGGCTGCAGCACAGGCCACGCAGAGCTCACCCTGCTGTCCTTCTGTTGCAGTGGCTGTGCTGCGTGTTGGTCTGACCCAGGTTGTGGCTGCTGGTGTCGCTCCCTGCCAGCCTGCCGGCCACCTCCCCCTACTTTCACAATTCTGCAAGTGAGGACCCCTGAGTGGCAGTCATTGATGGTTTCCTTCTTTCCTGCCCATCGCTGTTCTGGGGGTCCCTGCCTGGCCAACCTGCGCAGTCTGGGGGCCCAGCCTCTCGTTCAGCAGCATTTGAGCTGACCCAGAGCCCAGCAGAAGTCATTAAAATCTGGTCCCAATGGTCCTTGGTTTTGTCTGGTGATGTGCAATGTGGGAAGGGGCTGCCTTTCATGCTTTAGGAAAGAGGTTTTGGAAAAAAGACGGCTGGAGCTGCTGAGGTGGAGGTGTGGGCGGGTCTCTGGGGCGGGTGGGGGAGTGGCCACGGGGGAGCTGCCTTTGGGTCCACAGGAAGGAGGGCTCTAGTCCTCGCAGGGTGGGCGGGGGTGGGCTGCTCGCTGCCCTTCCGAGGAGGAGGGGCCTGCCTCCTTCAGTGGTGGCCCAGGAAGTCAGCGCCTGCTGAACGGGAGGTGGGTCCTCCCCGCTGGACACCAGCATCTTCGTGGTTGTTAAAAAGGTGGAGGCTGAGCCACTGTGTGTCCTAACAGCCGCTGCGTGTCCTTATAGGCAGACGGGATGGAGCTGGCTTCCCCAGTGGCCTTGGAAAGGTGGGGGTGACACACTCAGCCTGCTCGGCCACAGACAGGGGTCGTTTCTCACCATCTGGGGGCCGGATGTCCAGATCTGAATGTGGGTGGCGGGCTCTGGGGAGGGGCCCTGGGTGGTGCTTGCCTGGTGGAGAGCAAGAGGGGCTCTCACAAGGGCGCAGATCCCACCGCCGAGCTCATGGAATCCTAGTTTCCTCCTGCCACCTTGCCTCCTGCAACGGCTGCTTGGAGTCGGGCTTCACACAGGAACGTGAGGGGGACATACAGCCCCTCACAGGGAGCTACTGCTGACAGAAACCACGTACTCGCCTTGGCCTCTGAGAGTCCGGCCAAGGATTTGTCCACTTCCAGAGCTAGATGTACAACGTTCTTCGAAGCCTGATGCCCAGTAAGACCAAACACGGGCTCTCCTGGGGCCCAACCTAACACCTAAGACACTTAGCCACGCAGGCGTCTGCAAAAAAAAAAAAAAAAAAAAGGAATCTTTGGGGCACCTGGTTGCTCAGTGGTTGAGTGTCTGCCTTTGGGCCAGGTTGGGATCCTGGGGTCCTGGGATCAAGTCCTACATCAGGTTCCTCGAAGGGAGCCTGCAGCTCCCTCTGCCTGTGTCTTTGCCTCTCTCTGTGTCTCTCATGAATAAATAAATAAAATCTTAAAAAAAATAACACAGACACGATGCCAACATGATCACAACCCAACATGACGAGGGGGGGTGGTAATTCACAGACCCTGGCTGAGTTGGATAGATCTTCACATTCCATCTTGTGTGTGGTGATGAAAGCAGAGACTCTGGCTTCTTCCTCTTTGTCCTCTATTGTGTTTTTACTGACACATGGACTTTGTACCTTTTATTTTTCTTCTTTGCTATTTATATGAGGTTGGACAGCTCACGGAAACACGTGGCTTTCATACCGCGTAGGAACATCTGGGTCACCAAATGTCTGTGAGGCTCGCTGAACATAACTGAGCACCTACTATGTGCAGGGAAGCAGATGGAGGTGATCCTGGCCCTTGGGTGAGTCTCTACAGCCTCAGGACAGAGACTGTGGTAGAGACAGGGGGCTCTGACATGAAGCAGCAGGCACAGGTGGACACAGGAGAGGGAGCTGCGAGGGCACAAGTGAAGGATACAGGCTCACAGTGGCCACAGTCCGGCAGAGACGGAATCACAGCAGTTGTCTGAAAAGAAATAATGAAATGTAACAAATCATTAACCTGTATTGGGTTATAACCAGTAATAACATGCATCACAAGAGCACTGAGATGCGCTAGGAGGCAGCCGCGGCTTCGTGTAAGGCCAAGTGGGCAATAGGACCACATGGGAGCCATCAAAGCCTGGAGACTTGGTGGTGTGACCCGGGGGTGGGTGCCATGGGAGGGGATCCCCTGCCGCGGTGAGGCCCCACAAGTGCGATCCCCTGCGGCCAGCGCTCTTGTAGGCAGAACCCGATGTGGATGCTGGTAGCCACTGGCACGGCAGACACGGACCCCAGGGGCTCATCCTGTAGACTGGAGAGTTGCTTGATCATCACCGGGTTTGAGTGGCCACAGATATCAGGCACCCCTAGCTCTGGGGCGCGGCGGTGGATAGAACCGCAGAATGGCTGTTTGTGTGCTGGTGGCTTGAGGGGAGCAGGCAATAAGCAGAGGCAAGCAAGGGAGACCGTATCTTCAGGGCGCAGGTGCAGAGAAATAAAGCAAGGAAACAGGAGGCCGTGTGCCGGTGCAAGCAGCCAGCGCCAGGGTTCGGCCTCAGATGGGAAGGTCCGTACCCCCAGGTGTGGACAGATGTAGGCCTGTTCCCTTGTCTGCAGGGGAGGGGGGGTGAGGGGCGCTCTGCGGTGCTCTGAACCCAGCATTCTGTGTCTGGGCAATTATAGGGTCTGGAAGAAGCAGCTCCTGGATTGATGGAGGTGGCAACCTTGGCCTGGTCCGCCCGCAGGTCTTGGAGGACAGTGGGAGCACGCACGACAGGGTCCCTACGGGCGGGCAGTTTCCATGAACTCACCCCTGTTTGGCCTTCCCTTGCCAGCTAACAATAACAGCTAATGGTGGCTGAGTTTTTCTAAATTCCAGAATTTCTGTGAAACAGGTCATATATCACTTCATTCCATCCCTGAGGCTCCGGCTCTGCTGCTCACAGGCCGTGTGGCCTAGGGCCACCTGGTTATTGCTTAACTTTCTCTCCCTAAATTTTCTTACTTGAAAATGGGAATAATTATCGTACTTACCCTATGGGGTTGTCTTTGGCATGAAATGAATTGGCGCACGTGTTCAGAACAGCACGTGGCAAACGCTGCACTGCAATCTGGCTATAGTGCTCCGTCTGCCACAGCTGAGGACACGGAGGCTGGAACACGGGAAGGCAGTGGCTGCTGCAGTGAGCACAGGGGAGGGGCTGCAGACCACAGACACTCACTTCTCCTGGATCCAGCGGCTGGATGTCTGAGGCCCAGGGCAGGGGCCCAGGTTCTGGGCAGAGTCCCCTTCCTGGATGCAGAGCCTCGCCATGGGCTCTCCTGGTGGAGAGAGGGGCCAGGGGGCTCTGGGGCCCTTCACGAGGGCACTGAACCCCACGGGGGCTCTAGCCTCAGGGCCTGGTCACTGCCACGGGTGCCTCCTCCTGAGCCATCTCAGTGGGCACAGGGATTTGGGGGCACAGACATTCGGTCCCTGGCGCTGGCCAAGGAGGAACTCGAACTGTGACTGTTTGCCCGAGTCCACTGCCATGCCCTGGGTTCCTGGGATGGTTCTCTGTAGTCTGGTCCCCAGCGCAGGGTCCCCACCCCAGAGATTTGCTCCCCATCCCCTTCCTTTTGGGCACGGTTTCCAGATGTTCTTTGAGACTCTCCAATGGAGGGTGAAACAGTTGATGCGTGAACTATTAACTAACAGTTTTCCCAGGGAACCGAAGGGAGAGGATGACGCCGACCAGGCAGGAGGCCCTTCCTGTGAGATGTCCTGGGACCTAGGCCCAGCTGCCCAAGCGCAGCCCCTTCCCCGATGCCCCCGGGCTCCTGGGTGCCTGCCTGGGCCAGGATGGTGAGCCTGTCTGCACCCAGCACACACGTACTGGACTAATGGCTCTGCCAACATGATAATCAGCAGGAACGGAAAAGTCAACCAGAGCTAATTCTTTCTGGAGTGCAGTGTAATTAATTTGAAATGGCTTATTTTCTGAAATGATAATGATGAGGCTAATGTTATATCCCCAGATGACAGCCTATTAGTTGTTTGCTGCCTTCGGGTGAAGCAGCGAAGCCAGAGGGTCCCGAGGGTGGACCTGTGGGCCACACGCACGGGGCCTCCCTGGCTCCCTGGCCCTGCCTTGCGCCTGAGGCTGGCTGCTTCTCTCCAGGACAGCACAGCGCTGGTGCCCGCTGCCCTCACTGCCACAGCCCTGCACATAAGCCCCGGGCGGCCAGGTGTCCTGTTCTCCATGTGGCAGGTGCCCCTCTGAGGCTGCATGGAGGGTCGTGGACGAGTGGCTGACAGAAGAAGAGCTAGCTCCGTGGGAGAACTCGAGTGTCTTACCGTCAGACCAGGCAGCATCTCCTGGCCTGGATTTCAATCCCATCCCAACCTCTGTCCACCTGGACCAGCGATGCCTGCCTTGTGCCACTGCTCTCTCCCTTCCTGGCTGCAGGGAAGTTAGGGACAGCATTCTGCCCCAGAGCCAAGAGGGCACAGCTTGCTCTCTTTCTCCTTTGCCTCTGCTTTTATTTTTTATTTTTTAAAAAAGATTTTATTTGTTTATTTGTGAAAGACACAGAGAGGGAAGAGAGGCAGAGGGAGAAGCAGGCTCCATGCAAGGAGCCCAACACAGGACTCGATCCCAGGACTCCAGGATCATGCCCTGGGCCAAAGGCAGACGCTAAACCCCTGAGCCACCCAGGGATCCCTTTGCCTCTGCTTTTAACTCATGCCTGTTGGTCTTCTGTGTCTCGTATGGCTGTGAAGGCATCCCAGAATGGAGGATGTACTTTATTTGTATAGGTGTGGTGAGGGTCAGGTGACCGTCGCAGAGTGCCGAGCACTCACTGTCCCTCCCTCTCTCCCTGACCTGGCCCCGTTGTCTGCATCCCATCCCTGCTAGGGGAGGGCCATGCCGGGGGCTGCCCAGCATCGGGGGACCACCAGGAAGGGGTGAAGGAAGTTGTGAGCAGAGTCTGGGGAGCCAAGGTCTGAGCTGAATCGACGGTCCAAGAGCCGGGTCACCGGGGAGCGGGTGGACTGGGTGGAGCCGAGGAGTGGAGTGGGGAGCAGGCGAGGCTGGCGATCCGGAGGCCGGAGTGCTGGTGTGGAGGAGCAGCAATGGGGGGCGGGCAGCAATGCTCACAGTGGGGGTGGAGTCAGAATGGGGGGCCCCTGCTTGGTAACTACAGGCCTGGGTAGATGAGGGGGTGTCTGGGCCCCAGGACCCTGGCGGAGCCCAGAGACACCACCCATGCTCCTGCTCAGCCTCAGTTCAGCAAGCATCCTCAACATCGCCTGTGGTCAAGCACAAGTGATGAGTGGAGGAGGGTGTGGCTGGCTCAGTGATCTGGCGTCGGGTGTGTGAGTCTTGATCTCTGGGTCATGAGTTTGAGTCCCACGTAGAGTGCGGAGCTTACTTAAGTAAATAAATCAGTAATTTCAAACAATGAGAAGAGTTCCTAGCAATCTCTGGGAAGCATGACTATTGGGCCCTGTCTTGAGCCTGTTGGGCTCTGACGCTCCTGGCAGAGAGGTGGAGAGACTTCCCGCCTGTAACACAAGTGGGCATCTCAATGGCAAGATAATTCTCTCTTTGGGCAGAAGTTTAGTTTTCTCAAACCTGATAAAAATGAAGTATTAGAAACTGCAGAGATACAGAAAATTTAGACAAAATTCCAGAAAAAAGTCAGGACAAGTGTGAGTAAAAGCCCAGGTGCTGTGTTGGGTGGACATTGAAGCTCCGTCTTGCAGTGGGCAGCCCGGCAGAGCCCCAGTGTCCTCACCCGTGAAACTGGAGCAGGTGGGTACTGCTGGGCTGTGAAGGGAGACCCGTGGCGTGGCACGTCCAGCTCCAGGGTCAGGGATAGGGGCCGAGACATGCCCTGGTGTCAGCTGTCCTACGTCAGGCCAGAGTCCATCCAGACATCCAGGGAGGTGTTCTTCTGGTGGCTTCCCGACCCCGGGAAGGCACTTAGCTGTTGCCTTTGCCCCGGTAATGTCAAGAACCCGTTCCTCTCTTCTGCTCCCTTCTTATAGTCCAGAGATGCCAGGTTGATGAAAAATCCAGCCTCCAAGAGCACCATCGGAGGCAAAATGTAAAACGTTTCGAAGTAAATTCTATTATGTTTAAAAATATTATGTGACGAGGGACACATTTACATAGAATTCATCAAATGTGATCATTTTAAATACAGACGAGTTAGACAAAATCTTTTTCTCGGGGGCCTGGGGAGCCCAGTCTATTAAGCATCTGACTCTTGGTGTTGGCTCAGGTTGTGACCTCTTCGGTCCTGAGATTGCACCCCACATCAGGCTCCTCGCTCAGCACAGAGTCTGCCTGAGATTCTCTCTTCCTTTGCCCTCTGCTCTCTTTTAAAAATAAATAAATCATTAAAAAAAAAAACTCTATTTCTCTATTTCCTCATATCTATAGGAGATTTCCCGAATACAACCTGCCCTGGTAGCAGGGGCTCATGCCCTGGCTTGGTATTTATTAAGTGCTGCATTTGGGGGTCTGGGCTGCATCATAGGTTGTTGAGGTGGGGGTAGGATGTTTTGAGGGGGGACTTTTGCATGAGTTATTTTGCTCAGGGGCAGGATGTGCATGCAGGAAGGGGCATCGGGGTGTGGGGTGTGATGCTGGCATTGGGAAGGAGACCTTGTACAGCCTGCAGCCTTTCCAGAAGAGCCGCCCATTGCCCTGGGGTCAGGGAGGCGAGGGCCTAGGGGGTGGGATGCCAGAGCCTAGCCCCCAGGGAACAAAAGAGTGCTCCTGGCTGTAGGAGCCCCAGGGGAGCTCAGGCCACAGCCCAGTGTCCTGGGAGAAGCCGCCCTCCAATGTGTTCTGGGTCGTGGCCTTGGGAAAGAAGAGATTTGGTCTTAAGACTGCTTAGTTGCTCACCAGTTGTCCATCTCATTTCCAGCATCCAGATTTTAAGTTTTTTTTCCTAAAAAAAAAAAAAAAAAATCCCTCTGAGGGCTGGGAGTATATGAGAAGTCTGTATACTTTCCCCTAATTTTGCTGCGCCAAAACGGGATAGGGGGAAGCAGAGCTGGTTCTAGACACCGGTGAGGGGGGCCAGGGCGCCAATGTTGGAAACTGAGATTGAATTGAGGGAGCCCTGGTCCCAGCTGACTCTTGGCTGTTATATTTCTTCACTTGTGTTGAGCACCTACCATGTGCAGGGCATCAGGCTGTGGCTGCAGGGAAGAGCAGCCCTGGTTTTTGGTTTTAGGCTCCTGAGCCGACAACCTTGCCCAGCATCCTTCGTCCTTGCTGGTGGAGCTCACCACACGAGACAGAGGTGAGAGGCCACCTGCTTACTGTCCAGGTGTCCGTGTGTGCACATGGGGCCCGGCCCTAGTGAAGGCCAGCACGGAAGTCTCCCAGGAACTTCTGGGAAAGACTTCGTCCCTGACAAAAGAGAAATGTGGAGAGGCTGTTCCTCCTTCACATGGTGTGGCTGCTCCAGGCGGGTGGTTGGCTGCTGTGGAGCCACGAGGAAGACACTGGGCAGGCCCGAGGATGGCGGAGGGGGGTGCGGCGTGGCAGGAATTAACAACTGGAACTCTGCATGTCTCCAGGGTGCATGACATGAGACGACAAATGTCCTCGCTGCTGAGAGCATCCTAAACATATGTGTGGAAAATAGGATCTTTCCACTTTGGGGTCAGCTCCCATCAGGGCTGCTCCACCGCGCCTGGCTGGGCCTCGCGTGCAAGTAGATGTGTGCTTGGGAACGGTTACACAAGTCCTAACCCTCTGGTGATTTCCTCAGTTTCTGAGTTATTTCAACTGCATCCCACCCACCATAGTTCCAAGGACTGGAGACTTTCTTCTTTTTTTGACAAGTGGGAAAAGGCTGGAAATCACCGTGAGGGTGATGTGTTTTTAAAGTGGAGTAAACACAGTATGTTTCTTATCAGATGGGCACTCAGCCTTTACCTTCTCTGCCCTAATTGCAGAGTTTGGAGATAGGGTGCCCTCTTGAGGAGCCCATGTATGGCCCCACCTGAACATCAGGCCATACAGTTGTGTCTCTTACCCCTGAAGACCGAGCCTTCATCCCACCACGGGTTGGTTGGATCCTAGCAGTTACAGGTGTGACGGGAGGTCAGGATGCTGCCTGTGGCTCTCGTGGACAGTGTGCACACCCTTCACAGGAGGAGTGTTTTCAGGACTTCCCAGAGCTCCCAGAACACACTCTCGGGAGTCTCAAACCCCTCATCCCCAGGGAGGGCGTCACAGATTGGTGATGGGCAAGTAAGAAGTGTGTTTCCAGGGAGCTCTCTGGGGGTGTGTGTGGTGGCCATGGGGCAGCCGTCCCTCCTGCTCTGGCTCTCTCCTCTTCAGGAGCTCCAGAAGCCGGTTTGCAGACCCTCCTGTTTGCAGAGTGCTGGGTATGGTTTAGCTCTGCATCCTCCAGTGTGGCGGCAGATGCATGTGCTCCAGCCAACACGCAGTCCCCCAGTGGGTTCTGTCTCCAGGGACCGCAGCGCAGCTGGGACCACTCACAGTGCTTCCTGGAGTTTTCAGACTCTGGGCATCATGATAACTCCCTGATCTTCATGGTGACAGACCTGAGAATCTGAGGGCTGGTGCAGGCCTCCCCAGTCTCTCTCCTCTGGCCCTTCTGAGCACTGACCAGAGCCGGTTCCTGCCAAAGTTACCCAATTGGGAATTGAAAGGACACAACCCACAGAGCCCCAACTTCTGATGCCAGTTCCAAGCTCAGAGGTTCCAAAAACTGCCTTGGGTTTGATAATTCACTGGAAGGAACACTATCACACTTATGGTCTATTATGGGAATAGGATTTAGATTAAAATCAGCCAAGGGAAGAGATGCAGGTGCAGAGCCCCGATGGTCCCAAGTGTGGAGTGTCTGTTCTCCTCCCCACGGAGTCAGGAGCGCTTCCTCCTGTGCATGGGGTACAGGCATGGGGCCCAGTGCGGAGTCCCTTACCCTGGGGCCTAGACCTCACCCAGGCCTGGAGCTGGGCACATCCCCCCACCCTGAGATGCAGAAGCACCCCCTGTCCCCCTCGGGCATGGGGTCCCTCTCCAGGCACCTCCTTCCCAGAGGAAGTGCCTCTACACCTAGCCAGGGTGGCCAGTGTTTTCCCCTCTGTTTCTGTATCTTTTCTCCTTTGGGTCGAGACTGTGACAAAGTCAATTAAATGAAGAAGCCTGTCCAGTTGGGTTGAGGAATTAGGCAGGAAGTCAGGCTATGGGAGCATTTGTTTTTAACAGAATATTAATTCAGTGTTTCAGTGGCGCAGAGGCTGGGCAATACATCTGGTCACTTGGAGGCCTGAATGGGCACCGTGTTCATAGCGTGGTCATTGCTTCCTGTTCAAGGCATTTGTAGTACAGCCAGTGAGCCTTCTTGCCCAGTTACTGTAGTAAATGAGAAGTTATTCCCAAAGGATCTTATCTGGTCTAATAAATGGACGAAATTATTGAATTGATGAACATCTAAATTAAAAAGTCTGAGAAATAGAGTTCAAATTAATCAGCTTGCAAACAGCCACCCCCATGGGTAAGATAACACTCTGGCAATGGCCAGTGATTGGAGACAGATTATTATTATTATTACTACTACTACTATTTATATTTTATTTTTGAAGACATACTATTTTTGAACAATAATAGTGTTTTCACAACAGCTCCTGTCTGAGGAATTCCAAGCTGTCCCAGCAATGTTCATTATTTAAAGATTTTCTGAGATGGAAGCAGACAGTCACTGCTTCCTGGGGCTTTCTTATTAGGACGTGGTGCTGAGGGGTAGGTGGGACCTCTGCCCGCTGAGCTGGTGCAGGGAGTGGGATGAGGAGCTGTGTGCAGTTCTCTCACCCTGCTCCTCCTGGGCACACAAAGCTTTCTGGTTCCTGCTCGGGCCTGCGACCCATCCCCCTCTCCATTCCCACCCCGTCTGCCCTAGTGTCCACTAGCCTCCAGGGCCCTGGCCACCCCAAGCGCCAGGTGAGCTGTCAGGTGCCCCATGTGAGGCCCTCTCGCAGCTGGTCCTGCGTCCTGCCCTCCCCACCTCTGGCAGGAGTGTTCCCACATTGGTTGCAGTCCCATCTTCTGGCCGTTAGCTTGAGGCCTAACTCGTCCTGAAGGCACAGGGGCCCTCCTCTCTCCCGAGCTCTGCTAGGAGGTGGTTCCCTTGCCATCAGGGAGACCCAGGGTGAGGTTCTGACTGGCAAGATTACCCCGGGGAACCCCGGGGCTTACTGGGGAGCCAGAGGCCCATTTGGGGCCCAGCTGAGGGAGGTGTTGCCTCCTGCAAGGGTGGCTTCCCTCCCCGAAGCCCCCAGGTAACAGGTGTGGGGATTCTGTGCAGGTGTCCAGGGCCAGGCTGTGAACACCATGTGACCACATTCCATAGGGCGGAAGCCAGCACAGGCCCCTCCGAGGTGTGAGGAGGACAGAGCATTGGAGCCCCTGACTGGCCTCTCCCAGCCTCACCCCCACAGAGCTGGGGGAGAGCCCCCAGTATGTGGTCACAGCCTCCAACGTGGCCCTGTCAGTCCCTGGGCTCTGCTGTGGGCTGGCCTGTTGTTCTAACCTCTCTCCCAGCAGAAGCCTTGGGGACTGTTCCCCAGGTGGTCCTGCCTTCATGCACTGTCTTTGCCCCTGCATGGGCAGGGGTAAGTGTGAATGGGGCGGGGGCAGAGGGTGCAGCCCACGGGGGGCCCCGAGGTCACGCCGGGCTTGGGATGTCCCCTGAGCGTGTGAGGACCCTGCAGGGTGGAGAAGGGGAGGAGGGTGTGGCAGCAGGGCTGGAGCAGAGGGCCTGACGGCAGAGGGATTGCGGGTGGAGCGATAGAGTCGGCGTCAGGGCGCCCAGGCTCCGAGGCTGGAGACTGAGACCGCTCACAGAGAGGCCGAGGCCGTAAATCCCAGTGTTCCCCCGGGCAGGGGCATGCGGTGTGCTGGAAAACCACCTGGGCTCAGGTGTCGCATCCCAGGCGTGCGTTAGCCGGCTGGGCGGCTGGTGGCGGGGCTTAAACAACACCTAGTTCTGAGGCCGAGGTCTGTTTCCGGGGAGCTCCCCCCTGGCGGCGGAGGGCCCTCATCCTGCTGCGTGCTCTCGCGGCCTCCTCCGCGCCAGCTCCAGCCCCAGCAGGAGAGAGCGCAAGCTCTGTGGGGCCTTTGCTTGTAAGTGTGCTAATGCCAACACGTGTGCCCCACGTCACGACCTCAGCCTGCCTCCAGACACCATCACATGGGAGGCGGGAGCTTTGTCATGAACTGGGAGGTGGGAAGAACTTCTCTCTGTGATCCTCCATGGCCTTCCTGGGCCCCGGCGGCTTGACAATGAGGAGGTTGTCAAGGCCTCTGCAATGGGCCGCAGAGCTCTGACTGCCCGGAGAACTCTCTAGGGCTCAGCCAGGAGCCCTGGGACCATAGAGCCTCTGGACTTAGCATCTCTTTGGGTATATTCTTCTCTTGCCTTTGGGAAGCAGCTATTTGCAGAGGCCTGTAGAGCTTTCTCCTTTGCTTTGCAAAAAAATATTGAGCAAACACTTAAGGAATATGGGCTTTATAATGATGAGAACAAACATGAGGGATGCCAGCTACCATGGAACAGAAGTGTTTAAGAGAAGGAGGATAGGAAAAAGATGTAGAGAGTGCCTGCTTGTCTTGAGCACGTCTTCTCATGACTTGCTTGTCTCACACTTCAGACTTTGGGCTAAAGCCCCCAGACCAAGGCCTCTGGACGGCAACCAGGACCTTCGGGGCCCAGGTGTTTTCAGAAAAAATGAGGGCCTCCTCCTCTCAGATTCGTAGAAAGGCAGAACAGATGGTATGCCAAGACCAGAGAGGACCACCTCTGCTGTGTTCCGAACTATGTGGCAGGCCAGGTCACACCTGAGAAAAAGATGGGGGGCCCTGGGGACGGCCTCAGAGACTTGCCACACTTGGCATGTCCAGCAGGTGTGCAGGGCTGCCCGCCAGGTAAGGGTGCTCCATGCTCCCTGACACACACATACCGCTGGCCCTGTGCACGTGCAGCCTAATGGTAAGCCACGTGGCAGTAGGGCCTGGGTGTTGGGGACAGTGGGGTGTGCACATTCCAGATGTGGCCACGGCCGACCTGACCCCTCTGAAGTGCCCGTGGCCCAGGTAGACAGAGACGGCAACCTAGAGAGAGTTGTCCCTGGGCGCAGACAGCCCTTGGGCAGGAGCTGGGCAGGAGCAGGGAAGGCACTCTCCTGCCTGCCAGAGGTGGGCCAGGTGTTCTGAACGGGCCTGGGCAGCTGTGTGAGAGCCTTGAGGGAGGGAGACAGTGGTGGCGGCTTGACCACCAGAACCACTGCTGGCCAAATGAGCGGGGATTCTGGTCTGTGCTGCACCTGTGATGCCCACAGACACTGAGGCGAGACCAGGCGGTGTCTGTGTCACATTCATTCTGAGCAGCAGTGGCTGTACATTCAGGCCACATTAGTGGAAGGGACCCCACCTGTCAGGGGGTTGGTGGAGCCCAGGGGAGCACTGCTGCAGAGGGGAGGGGGCACCCCATTTGGGGAGTGACGGGCTGAAGTCGGTGTGATACATATGTGGTGTGTCCCCAGAGCCTCTTGTTTTCCTAGTTGAGCTGGCTCATGGCTGAGTCCTCCCTGGGCATTGCCGTCGGCCGAGAGCATGTCCCCTCCCTGGGTGGCCTGTCTGGACAGGGAGATGGCCAGTCACTGTGAGGTGGGAGGACTGAACTTTTGCTCTGGTGAGGCTCCCAGCTGCAGAGGCCCCTGTGGGATTGCCGGATGCCTCTGCCAGGGGTCACTGGGGCTGCAGTAGGCCCTTGCTGGCCTGGCAGAGAGGTCGGTCTCAATAAACCCCCTGCCTGCTCCTGGGAGCCCATGCTAGGGCAGCCCCAGCCCCACGGTCTCTCCATCACTGCACTGCTTCCTACGTCGGAGGAAGGACAGTGACCAGGGCCCGCCGGCTGCCTCAGGACCCTTGTGTGAGCTCTGCCCTGAACACTCTTCCAAAGCCTTGGAGATGTGCATGGAATGTGCCAGGAGCCCTGAGAGAGCACTGTGGTCGCCAGGAGCCTGTGTCCTGTGTCCTCAGCCCTGTGGCGACTTTTAGAAAAACAGAGGGAGCCAAGTCTAGTCTGACTTGGAGACGTCTGGAGCTCTTTGTTGAGCCAGAGCACCCATCATCATAGGAACAAGCCACACTAGACCCTACTTCTAGCCAGAGAGCAAGCTTTCCTCAGGTTTGCATACAGTCCAGCCCTTGTAGGCGGGGTTCTCCAGAGAAGTGGAGCACGCCCTTGTGTGTGTGTGGGGGGATTTAGAGGTATTTATTCCAAGGCACTGCTTCACCATGGCAGGCGCTGGCAGCCTTACCATCTGCAGGTGGCCACAGGCTGGGGACTTGGATATACTGGACAGTGCACCTTTCTTCCTGGGGAGCACATCAGCCTTTCTTCTCTGAGGGCCTTTGACTGATGCACACACAGTTTATGGAGGGCAAGCTGCTCTTCTCAGTCCACTGGGGTCAACGTTAATCTCATTTCAAATACAGAACACCCTGTGTGCTTACGCCCTGATGTGCTTGACCAGATATCTCGGCACTGTGGCCCAGCCCACATGGATGTCACACCAGCCCTCACACCCTGCCATCCCGCCATGCTGCACCATCTCTGTTTATTTCAGGTGCATGGATGTTGTGCTCACTGTCTTCATAGACCACGTCCACAGACCACAGCCACACCATGTCCGTGGACCACGGCCATGTTCACGTCCACAGACCATGGCCATGGGGCACGTCCATGGACCATGTCCACATCCATAGACCATGTCCATGGACTATGGCCACGTCCACGGACCATGGCCACAGACCATGACCACAGGCCATGTCCATGCCTATGGACCCAGTTTATTTCCAAAATTCCTTCTGGCTTCAATATTTAGATTCCACAAAGACTTTTTCTGTTTGGATCTGCTAGCAGGTCTGGGATCCCCTTGTTACTACTCTGTCAAAATGCAATTATCCTCGCATGGGGTGTTCTCTTTGCTGTGACTTCAGTTGGTCTGATGTGAGTTGCTGGCCCCTGTGGACTTGGAACCCTCAACGATGACTATTGGAGACGGACAGTACTGTAATTGTGGATCTCTGGGTCCTGGTTCTCAGAGCCCAGCTAAGGGTGACACCAGCAGTCTGTTTCTGAATGACAACCAGCTTGCATGGAAGGCAATGACAGAGTGAATCTCAGTTCAGGCTGCAGTTTCCAGAGTTCCTGGCTGATCCGAACCTAGTCTGACTCAGAAACCGTACTGCTCTCCAAATCGTGCTCAGGAGGCAGCACAAAGCTTGCAGCGGCACTTGCATGAACCAGAGTGAGCTGGGATGATGGTCTTTCTGGGTGCTGGCACTTAGAGAAAAGGCACCTCTGTGTCTCAGTCAGTCATGAAGATTGGATGCAAACTTCTCAGCGGGGTCTATTCTCCCCAGGACGCCTCACACACTGGGTGGGGTGGGTTGCTCCGGTCAAGCACTGGGTGCTGGGCTCCTGGCTGTCCTCAGTGATGAAAGGACGTTACGGTGCCTGTAGTTTGCTGGCCTGTCCCAAAGCTGCACTGAGGTTGCAGTTAGATGCCCGACCGCTCAGCAAACCAGTGCATGTCCTCACTTGCGCTGTGCTGCTGGGGACTGTGTCTGAGGGTACAATGGCCAGTCAGGGCGTGTGGACTCTGCGCTGCTGGCCCAGACCTGGGAAGTGCCTGTCCCACGGCACCAGCCTCCTCCTCAGTCTGTCTGCTCCTCATCCATACACCACCAGTGGGGCATGCAGATGATAGGATGGCCAGTGTTCCTTAGCACCCTAGCCCACCTCCGGTGGTTTCTGTCACCCCCAAAATGCCAGCTCTTATCGAAGCACTCGATGTCCTTTATCATCAGGTCCCAACTTCCTTCCCAAAATCTCTATCAGTTTACAATGTGTTGCTTATGCAGTGGTCGGCAGGGGCCACCATGTGGACCACCACCCCGGGGGCTGGAAGCCCATGATCCAGGTGCCTTCAGGTAGGTGTCTGGGTGTCTCTCTTCCTGGCCTGCGCTCACGTGGCCGTTCCTCTGTGTGAGCAGACTCCTGGTACATGTTCCTCTTCTAAGGACACTGGTCCTGTGAGTCAGGGCCCCGCCCTTATGACCGCCTCCTTAAAGATCCTATCTTCAAATATAGTCATGTAGGGGGTCAGGGCTTCAACACAGGAATTTGGGGACATGATCATCTATAATCCTCTCTGAACACATTGTGACTTTTCATATTTCTGTGGCTTCTTTTCCTGCCCATCCCAAGTGGTTCTATCCTGTTCTGGGACCCCATCTACTGCACTTGGCCTTATTCTGCCCAGTTTAAATGTCCCTTTTGAGGCATAGTGACCCATGGGAGAGGGACCACAGTGTGAACCCTAGCCCTCCGTCTCAGCCTCGGAGCGGGCTGCGTTATTTGGAGGTCTGCTCTGATGCGTGGATGCAGCCGTGCTGGTAGGGTTGGGGCTGCCCGCCCCAGTGTGGGCAGACGGGAAGCTGCCGAGGGAATAATTCCTGGTGTTTTTATAAACTCGAGTACAATCTGCCATCTGCAACAGTAGGTCATACTCTCATCAGAACACGAGGTTTAAGAGTGAAGATCTCAGCTGACTCGTCTCTGACCGTCTATCCCCCAGGCCTCACACAGGGTATCTTGGAAGTTCTATAATGGCAGCTCCTAAGGGTTGGCTGTGATGGATCAGTTCTGAACGTCCCAGCAGACGGTTAGCTCCTGTCTTGTTAAAAGGGGGCAGGGAGAGATGGTGGAGAGGGAAACTGACCCTACCAAGCATTGGTTCTTCCTCTTTTCCATGGCCCTGGAAACATCCCTCATCCCTTGAGTGTCTGTTGCTTGCAGAGTTAGGAGGGACACAAATCTGTGTGTGCTGCCTGCCTTGTCCTTCTGCGTGGGGAGAAGGCAGGTGTGTAGCTGAGGGCAGCAGCTGCTGGTAGTTATGGTCAACCTGATGGCACGAAGAGGCTGTATGTAGGCCAAGTACAGAGGCCACATCTGTATCTCCACCCCCAGCCTCCAGAACTGAGAAAAAACACAGCCCAGGCAGTGGCTCTGTGTTATGGCAATCCTAGCAAACAAGTGCAAGGCCGAATATGATGTACCCATCGCTCCTTCTCATGGGTCCAAAGAAAATCAGTGATACACAGGTCGATCGTAAGGAATGAGGCCACGATCCCTTTTCAGGGTCAGGAGTCATTGTGGGGACCTGCAGGATCTCAGTGGGGTAGTTTCAGTTTGTCTGAAAATTAGTACGACCTGAGGAATAATTTGAATTTAAAAATCTTGTGTTCCAGGCATTGGCCCAGACTCCCAGAGAATTTGGAAGTAGGATCTGGGTGTTCACACTTTCTCAGGCTCCTCAGTGATTCCAGCATGCAGCCAGGATTGAGAACCAGGAGTCCAGGAGAGAGGCATCCACCAAAGGCCAGGGAAGCAGACTGCGTGTCTTGACACCCACCAGGCAGCGAGGCCCAGCCATGGGAGGATGGCCAAGGGGTATGGGGGCCCATGAGATGCAGACTCTCTGGCTCGGCTTGAGCCCTGCATTTGGAAGGCCTGTGGCTGGGGCAGGATTTGTGTGTGATGCAGGACATGCCTTCCTATTATCACCCAGGCTGCAGTGAAGCCCTGAGATGTCATAAGGAGGCAGAGGCAGCAGGTGTGGCTAATGTAACAAGGATATGATGTAATCTTCACTCCAGGGGCTTCTGTCCATGGAAAAGAGGGAGAACCACTCCTCAACGCCCTGCCCCTCACGGCTCCAGCCATGGGTAGGCCACAGGAGATGAGTGCACAGGATCTGGAAGGAGGAAGTGAAGAAGCAGCTGTGTTTTTCTTTTGCTCAGAGGGTTGTAGCAGCACTGAGTCTCTGTTCTGGTTCTCTCACCTGTAGTTTATCCGCAGGTCCCTCAGATCTTCTCCCTCAGCTGTCCTGCCCCCTGGGACGGGTTCACAGCTAGCTTAGTGCTGCTGTGGCTGGTCAGAGTTGCCAAGAGGTAAATGCAGGTCCCAGCTCATCCTCGTGGGTTCCACTCACTCTTGCAGGGTCCTCTGACCTCCTGCTCTGTGGACTTGTGGCAGCCGCACCAGACACAGATGAGTAACCAGCCAGTCTCTCACCACCAAGGCTGTTCCCACCGTTGGGCGATGCCAAGTCACTACAATACAATCTCTTATTGTAAGTACTGCCTGGGGCTTCTGTGTCTTTCCTTGAGCCCCAGTGACACAGGAAGCATGGCCGCCAAAGACTTTTGAGGATCACTATGCTGAGAAATCCTGTCCTGAATGTCCCACTGCCAGGAAACTCAGCAAAGGGATAGCCACGTGCTCTAGAATGAGCAGGAGCTCTGAGCTGCAGGGTGGAAATTACGTGTCAGCGGTCTGTGGCTTGTGGGTCAGGATCAGACAGCCAGTGACAAAGAGTGCCACTGCTCCTGGGGAGCTTCTTTTTTTCTTTTTTTTTTTTTAATAAATTAATTTTTTATTGGTGTTCAATTTACCAACATACAGAATAACACCCAGTGCTCATCCCGTCAAGTGCCCCCCTCAGTGCCCGTCACCCATTAATCCCCACCCCCCGCCCTCCTCCCCTTCCACCACCCCTAGTTCGTTTCCCAGAGTTAGCAGTCTTTACGTTCTGTCTCCCTTTCTGATATTTCCCACACATTTCTTCTCCCTTCCCTTATATTCCCTTTCACTATTATTTATATTCTCCTGGGGAGCTTCTTGTGTGTAAATCTGAAAGTGGCCCCATTCAGGGCTGGGAGAGACCCAAGAAAGAGGCAGTCACTCCAGGTTGGCAGGTGGCAGGTTTAATAAGCAAAGAAAATTTACTTACAATGCTTGTCTTGGGCAGCTGGAAGATGAGGGTTTTCCCTGCACCTGCCCAGCAGACTGTTAGAGTTTATACAGAGATCTTAACGGGGTTCAGTCACATATACCAGCAGATGCTCTCAATGCCACATCACATCTCAATGCCACATCTCAACGCTGTGTCCTTGGGGTGGCCTCTGGGAGCAGGGAAGGCAAGCAGAACCCACATTCCCAGGATAGAGAAGGGGATGAGGGACCTCGATCGCCTGGGTCCAGCTCACAGGTCGACCAGCATCACATCTGCTTGATGATGGTCCCAACACTGTACCCCTCATGACCAGTGCTTATAATCTCAAACCACCCTTCCTTCTGCAAGAGGTCCAGAGCCATCAGTGAGGGGTTTCATTAGGCTGGAAGTGGTTCCTCTGGCGGCTCCCTGGCTCTGTTGAAGGGGGTACCTCAGCAACAGCACAGGCACACGCAAGAGAAAACACTGATTAAGACAACAATTACCAAAATCAATGACAACTTTCTCCACCAAGAGCCCCATGATCTGAACCACTGGTATGTCAAGTCCTCTAGGCTAGGGGTTGGATCACTCAGGTGTTCATTTGTATCCTCATGTGATTCAATAAAGATGAAACATTAGCGTACTTGTCAGGTATAAACACACAGCGTTCTGTTTGAATAATGGCACAGGTGCCTCTCTGAGAGGCAGTAATATTGTCCAAGGCCATCCTATTCTGGAGGACAGCTTTCTCAGAAGTCATTTCAGTGTTCAGTAAGGACAGGGTTTGTTGCTGGGTGAATTTAGGAAGGCTTCTATGTGTGCTACGATGTTCTCTAGGCCAATGGAGGGAACAAAGATGGGGGACATGATCGAATCAGTGGGAAACAGAGCACTACCCACCATTGGCTTTGAGGAGAGGGAGCCTGGCAGTTTTAGGAACTTGACCTGGTTGTACATACCACGCATGTTGGCTGTTGGGCATGAGGAGAAGGACTGGGGTGGGATATGCCAGGCCAGAACCCCCTCCTACTCCTCTCTTCCAGTGGTGCATGTTCCACTCTTGGTATGGTACATTTCAACAGGTCCAGCTTGTAGCAGGACAGTGGGATCCCAGCGGAATTGAGTGGTTCCCCCTCAACCAGGAGTGGAAAGTAATTCACCCATCCCAGCAGGACGTCTGATTGCAAATTCCAGTAGATGACTCCTTCCCCAAGTGTGATGGGACTTGATGTTTCCAGAGCATGGCATGTTGATCCACAGTGAGAGTGGGGGCAACAGTTGTTTCCTGTGACTTCCACACTTTTATGGTGTTGTGTGCCTTGTCAGGGATCCCCAGTCTGGCATGTGGGGCAATGAGTCCTCCTACTGGTTGATCATTCAAGTGTATTAAAGCCTGGATGGTACTGCAAGTAAAACCAAGGTGGTTTTACTTGTTGGCAATTTAATCTACTGCATTAATTCCATCCTTCCTTTCCATTAACCTTGTTGCTTGAGGATTATGAGAAGATGGAGCCTCTGTTCAAAGTTGAGTTTGTTTGCCCAGTCTTGCACATCATGACTTTTGAAATGACCCCCTCCATTTTCTATTTGACAAGAGTATCCACACATGGTGTTCAGCTTCTCTAGTCGCCTGGATGATGGCGGCATGGAGACGGGAAAGCTTGGGTGAAGCCAGGTGTGCTGTCCTCATGTACCAAGGCATGTTTAGAATACTCATTCTGAGGGAGGGGGCTGTTATAATCAGTTTGCTAATCCCTCACAGGTTGAGAACTCTGGTGGATGGCCCCAGACTCCTTTGGCAGTTGCCTTGGGTGCTGTTTAGAACACACAGAACATGTTCTTAATCACATTAACTAGGTCATCATGTTTCAATGGCAGCCAGCATCTTTGGCAACGAGTCACCCCACCTGGGTATTGTGGCTGACCACTTTTTCTTGGCATCCAATCTGCTGTATCTACCAAAGGGGTAGTTGCTAGGGCATCACCATCCTGATTGTCAGGGATGCCAGTGACTTATGAACTGGGACATGGAAGACAGTGAGGACCACCTCAGGCTCTTGCAGGCAAACTCCAATGTCTCCCACATACCCTGATCCCATAAGGGTCCACTCATGATGAACCACCCTTCGCATTCCCATTGTCCAAGCCATGGGCTCATCCCTTTAGATGAGCCCAACTGTCTGTGCAAAGGGCTAATTTTCAGGGCTCAGGAGTGATCAGACCACTCTGAGCTCAGCCCACTGGCTGCTCTGGTTTGTTCCTGTTTTTACCCAGATGGTGTCAGTATTGGGCTGAATAGTGACCACAGTCCTTGTGGATGGATTGTCCCAACTAGATCCTCTGGGTACCAGGCATCAGCCAGAATTTCCCCACTCCCTCACTATAGGCTGCAGGGTTCAGCACAGAAGTAGGGCAGGGGCATCTGGTGAATCTGCTATTTCCACAGGGCTTAGTAGCACTGCATTTCTGGAGACAGAGGACTGGTGCATAGGGTGCACCTCAGCTGCAAACAGAAGTGTCACTTAGTCACGAAGGGGGTTTGAGCCACAGCAGAGGTGGGTTGCTGGAACATATTCTCACCTCACCACTTGACAGGCAGGAGAGTTCTCACCATGATACGCTGTCCCTTAGAGAGAGGCTCCAGCTGGAGGAATGCTGTGCCCACTGGTAGGAGCTGCTGCTCTATGGGGACATATCTGGCTTCTGCCCCTTCTAGAGCTGGGGCAAAAGTGCTAGGGAACCCTCGCCTTCTGTTGTCTCTGCTACAATGCCCAATCAATACTTTCCAGAGTCACAGACACTTCTAACTCTAATGGTAGCCCTGCTTGGAAAATGCAGGGAAGTTAGAGGCAGAGGGGCAGGTCTGAGTTGTTCAGGTTTTAAGGCTTTCCACAGGCTGATCAACACAGAGTTAGGTTGTCTGTCTGTTTCAGTCGGGTTCTTACCTAAATGAGGCCAAACCACATTTGGTTCCAGGTTATTTTTAGACACTTAATAGCCAGACACTTAATAGCCTCCTGGATTTCTAGTTCATACTCTGTCTTGGGTCTTTACCATAGCCTGCATCCATTCCTGGGATTTGTCAGTCTTCTCCAGATCAACAATGATTTCCCAATGTCATAAGTGTCCTGTTCCAGGACTGGACTCAGCATGGATATCAGGGTCCCACACCAGGTACTGGGGTGGACTGGAGAATCTTGGCTTTCATTGCTGTAGTGAATATGCTCCATCAGGGCCTTCAAAGAGGGACTGTAGAGGTCCTGTCTCACTCCCAACTCCCTAAGAATTTGTTGTACCTTGTCTACAGATCTGCAAGAAAGTGCTGCTCATTGGATCAAGCCTCCCTGCAGGACAGAGTAATCCAGTCTGTGAGGGAATGAATATCTTGACCCTCTGAGTACCACACAGATGCTACCAGAGGGCCAGATTGGGGGCGATGGTGCTCATTTTCCCTACGTGGTCACAGAAAAGCCATCACCTCCCCATCCCCACCCCCATGGGTCAACCAGAGGTCAGGTCCTCTTGATTTTCCAATAACTGCCCCACTGCACTGGGTCCTGGAGCCACTGTCAACCTCACAGGTGTAGTTCCCAGAATGTTCTGTGGTCATAGAGAAGTTGAAGGATGCTCCTCCAAGAAATGCTTCAACGTTTCCCAGAGTGACATGCTCATGATACAGGCTTGTGGGAGAGCCCCTTCAGGCCTTGTAGTGAAGTTCTACCATGGACCCATGTCATTTTGGACCCCGGGAGCACTGAGGGCTATGACAGATGAGACCCTGGGCATGACAGAGACAAAGGAGCCATCAGAGGAGGCCCCTGTTTCTTCCACAAATATATAGTCTATCTCTCCACCTACCCAAGATGCTTAGAGTAGGTCAGCAGTCAGCTCTTTTTCTTTTTTAAGACTTTATTTGTTTGAGAGAGAACAAGAGAGGGAGAGAGAGGGAGAAGCAGACTCCTTGCCGAGTAGGGAACCCAATGCAGGGGCTCAATCCCAGGACCCTGGGATCATGACTTGAGCTGAAGGCAGACCCTTAACAAATTGAGCCACCCAAGTGCTCTAGCAGTCAGCTCTTAATATGCAACATCCCACAGTCATGACTTTGCACCTAGAAGGATCACCCCTAGGCCTGTTAGGAGGAACTTTGGACAGTATTCTCCAATATAATGGTCCTGAGTTCTGGATGTCCATAGATTTCGCATGGCACTCTTCCTGGTGTCTTCAATACCCTCCTTCCTGTCACCATACGTAACAGCAGTAGCACCACGGAGCTAGCTTGTAACAAACTCACCACATCAAGTAGCTAATTGAGATCTGTAGGATCACTCTCTGGGTCCTCAGTGAAATATTCTCATGACCCCCTGGGAACACTGCCCTGGATCTGGGAATTGCTAGTTGAGATGAATGAATGGAAGTGTACTTCTCATGGTGTTATTTACCCATCTGCTAAACATATGGTGATGGGATGTACAGCATCATCCTCCCTCTCGACAGGGATCAATGGTTCATGCTCTAGAAATATGGGGTGCTCCTTCTCAGACTTTCTACTGCTCTGCACCAGGAACATGTGTCATCCCCTCAGACCACAGCCACTAAAGGGACAAGCCTCTCCTGCTCTGGGGAAGGAGTGGTGGGGGGACACAGTGATCACTCTAGATGTGGGGATCACAGGTGAGTACATGATGTCACAGGTTTTGTCTCCAGAGCAGCAGACCCTCACATGGAAATTATCATGAGGAATTTTATTAGGGAGTGCTCTCAGTATCAAGAATTGTCAGAGAGGGGTGTCTGGGTCGCTCAGTTGTCTAAATGTCTGCCTTTGGCTCAGGTCGTGATTTCCAGGTCCTGGGATAGAGCCCTGCATGGGGCTCCCTGCCCAGCAGGGAGTCTGCTTGTCCCCCTCTCCTTTTGTGAGGGAGTGAGAATACTCACTCTCTATGTCTGTCAAATAAATAAATAAATAAATAAATAAATAAATAAATAAATAAATATTTTAAAAAAGGAATTATCATAGGAAGGGAGCAAACTTGTGCAGTGGGAGAAGCAGAAGGTGGGCTTGAAAGCATCTCTGCGAAGGTCTCGGCCAGCCCCAGAGACAACTTGAGGTTGAGACAGTCTCTCAGAGTGGTTCCGAGTTGTATAAAGGAGCCTTGCTCTTATGCCTTATGTTCACCAGCTATTGGATGCCCTGTTGTGGGAAAGGATAGTGATCCTGAATGACATGGCCAAGGCACTCTCTCTAGAGGGCTGATGACTGAGCGCTCAGCTGGTAGATATCTCAGCAATGGGGGAAATAAATCCTGGACTCTGACACAGGAGCTGAGGGGCATCACAGCATCCACTACACAAAATGAGAGTCCGTTTTGAGCATATTTCTGTGGAAGGGGCAGAACCTTACCTCCTTGCTTAGGAACACATGACCTCCAGATTCCAGAACTCATTCCAGGAGCTCCGATTTCCCCAGGATGGTGAGGGTGGGCAACTATGGTGACATCACTGGGCATGCACCTGGGGGCCCCCTGGGTAGATCTTGGGGGGCGGTGGGGAGGAGAATGATACTGGAGGATATTAACCCTCATGTGAAAGATACTCCCAAGGGTCCTAAATCCCTCTTTCTTCTCATGTTTCCACACTTATCTCAAGCCCAAATGTGTCTCCATGACATCGTCTCCTCTCTGCTCTGGTTTATCCTGTCTCTCTCCTGTAATGCTCCAGGTGTGTGAACTGTGGCTCCCAGTTCTTTCCCATGGGGTGTTCAGGGACCACTCCGTTGCGGCCTCTGTGGCCTGCTGATGGACCTTTGTGGACCAGTGTGATGCCCTGTGGACCAGAGAAGGTGACCATGTTTCTTGTAATTAGATGAGAGAGGGCTGAAGAGTTGGTAGGACAGTGATCAACCACTGCAGATGCTTTGGGTCGTCTCCCCCAAGAGGAGTAAAGGCGAGAATCATTTGCCAGGTCTAAAGCTACCATGGCAGGTACCAAGGGTAAGCTGACTTGGTCTATTTACCAAACAGGCCAGACAACGCAGATGAATGGGGATGTGGGAAGGCTCACCACCACTGCCTCTCTCCAATTAATCTATAAATTCAGGAAAATCCCAATAAAAATCCCATTTGGACAGTTTGAGCAATTCAACATCCTTACTCTAAAATTTTTATAGAATAATAAAAATCTGTAAAAGACTTTAGTAAACATTTTTGACAAAAAAATAACTTTGATAAGAATAACAATGAAGGGTCTTATGTTATCAGATATTAACATATTAGAAGGCCAGAGTAACAAAAGCAGCATAATGTATGTGCAAAATTAAGCAAAGCAATGGAACAGATAGGCCCCATGTATGTAAGAAGACTGAATAATGGCAATGCATGGCTTCTTTAGTACATTATGTTGGGAAAACTGGCTTACTGTCTGGAGAAAAAGAAATGGATCTATACCTAATATCAAATGTAAAATGAGCTCTACAAAACCTAGTCCATAAAAAGTCAAACTATAAAATCAGGAGAAGATAATCTAGGAGGTTTTCATTATGACTTTATGGTTGGGAAGGACTTCTTACACAAACACAAATTAAAAGATGAAGAATTAATGAATTTGTATGAAAACAAAAAATCCTGCTCAAAGAAGACTGATGGCCAAAGCTGACAGGCAACAGAATGGAGGTAACATTTGCAAAGTCAAGAACAAGCAAAAGACTTATTTAAAGAAAGCATTAGCTCATGGATCTCAACTAGAAAAAGACAAAAATAGTATTAAGGAAATGGGCAAACCATTGTTTCACGGGAGAGGAAGTCCCCCAAATCCTTACTTACTGATAATCAGAAAAATGGAAACAAAAACACCATGAGATCTCTCTTTATGTCCATTGGGTTGGCAAAATTATAACACTAAACAATGCCACGTGTTGCCTCAGATGTCGGGCTAGGTAACGTTCATGTACTTTTAGGAGCAGGAGCAATTTGGAGGACCACCTACCCTTACTCATTACCTGAGGTCCACTTCTGGGTATGTATCCAAAGAAATTCTCACACGGTCCAAGGTGGGACAGGAAAGAGGGGTCTGTTGGAGTTTGTCAGAGTTTGAAGTAGCGACAAGTTGGGGGTAATGTAGGTGTCCATCGCTGCGGGATCGGATAAGGAGAGGGTGGTAGAACAATGTGCACAAGTTAGGAGTGGTGGACTAGATGTACACACAGCAACATGGATGGATCAAAAAGAGCACCAAGTGAAAAATAGTGCCATACGTTATGTAAATGAAAAATTTAGGTTCACAGAAAATAATACATTTAAATGAAGGGAACTCTCAAACACATTAGTCTAGGGAATTAGGGTAGAAATCAAAGACACAGACTATAAATAAAGAAAACTGGAAAAAGTTGGTGTGGCTGACATTAGGAGTGAGCCATGCAGGATGAACTCTGCATCTGAGCTACAAAATGAAGAGGAAGGAAAACAAAACACACACAAAAAAGGAAAGAAGCATTAGGAAGAGAAAATACAATGTAGAACAAATGTGTCATAAAACAGACAATTTTGTATTTGGTGCAAAACCAAAGCTCAGTCCTGCATTCAGTGCATTGCTCGCAAAGGAAGTGGCTGGAAAAGTCCCATGTGGAAGAACCTCAGAGAGTCATCGAGGCAGGAGTCTGATGGGCAGTGGAAAAGCCTTCCATGGGAGGCTCTGAGCTCACAAACCTCTGGAGTTAAAGACCTCGACGTCGACACCCCGACCTGTGGACCACAGGAAGTAGAAACAGACTTCAGTGCAGTGAGGAGCCTATGGATCCACCTGGGATCAGACAGGTAAAGGTAAGGATGTGTGCGATCCAAACAGTAGGATGAGGACGATGTCCCTATGCTGGGCTCTCCATCCTGGGGGACAGAGAACGCACTTTCTGTTAAGTACTTGTCGATTATGCACAAAAACTAATCATGTCTGAAGTCCCAAAGGAAACATTTAAAAATTATACATGTAATTTAAATTATTTTAAAAATCACAGAATGAGGGGAAAACTCCTTCCATGGGGTATTTTTTTTTTAAACCTCTGCTTTAAATCAGCTTTGAGTTCAAAGAAGAAAATAAAACTGATATTGCTGAGCAGAGAATAATGGTAATCAAAATACTGCATAAGATAAGAAACTGACACAATGTTGATATTAAAGTTTTCAACAGAAAGAATCAAAAGCTACAAACCCTTATTATAAATATCGATGCAAAAATCCCCTGTAAGATGCTGTCACATTCAGCGGGGAATTAATCTTCACTGTTGTGGTTACATTGAGGGTTCTGCATCAGACTTCTTTTAAGGGCAAAATCGTTCAACTGTCTTCTGAATAGTTGTGGAATAGTTAAAGGAAAACCACTGGTTGAGAGATTCTTCTTGGAACCCAAACATCACAGGCAGGGAGAGTTGAGAGATGCATTCATTATTAGAGCATCTATTAAAGTAATTTACCATATTAAGTTAAAGGGTAATGGAGAAATATTTTAAAAATTCAACATCTCCTTCTGATTAAACAGTAAGTAAAATTCTTATTAATTTTGGGTAGAAGGTAATTTCTTGATGCTATAAGTGCATATATTTTAAATTAAAAGCCAGTATCACAGCTAATGGTGAAACTCACACAACATAGCAGTTACATTTGGTAGAAAGCAAGGATGCCTTTTACCCTCATGGGTACTTAACATTGTTCTGGAAAGGCTGGCTAATGCTTCTGGGGAGAGAAGGAAGCATGTGCTGTGTTATATACCAGCAGAAGGAAGCAGGACTGTCTCATCTGCAGATAGGACTATACGCCCAGAGACCTGAGGAGAGTAAATGACGTTAGCAAAGGCAGGAGAACTCTGTGCAAGACTGGTCCACAATCAGCTGGTAAAAAACCCAGCAATGCACCTATGTACTAAAATAAACATCTAGGGGGCCCTGGGTGGTGCAGTCCGTTAAGTGTCCAACTTTTGGTTTCAGCTCAGTTCACGATCTCAGGGTGGTGGGATCGAGCCCCACATCAGGCTCTGCACTCAACGAGGGGTCTGCTTGAAATTCTGTCTCTCTCTCTCTCTCTCTCTGCCGCTCCCACTGCTGGTGCTCTCTCTCTCTGTCTCTCAAATAAATAAATCATTTATAAAAAATAAAAAACATTTAGGAAATATGATGGGAAAAAATTCTATACAATGGCTTTAGTTTAAAAAAATCTAGGGACACCTGGGTGGCTCAGTGGTTGAGCATCTGCCTTTGGTTCGGGTTGTGGTACTGGGGTCCTGGGATCGAGTCCCACATCCGACTCCCTGTAGGGATCCTGCTACTCCCTCTGCCTATTCTCAGCCTCTCTCTGTTTCTCATGAATAAACAAACGAAATCTTGAAAAAATTCTAAAAATAAAACTGATGAGAAATATGTAGAACTTAAAAGATAAAAAAAAATTTCAACTCTACTCACAGATCTAAACAAAGAATAAATGGTGTGAGATAGCTTGGCCTTGGGACGAAAGATTGCACTGTAAAAATGTCAAATCCTCCTAAAGGTAACTTCTTATTTCAACACAAACCTAATGCAATCACGGTTAATATACCAAAATACCTTCTGAAGCTTTACTAATGATATAAGGAGCTAGCATGTAGAACCTAGCCCATAATACGGGCTCAGTAAATTACCTATCAAAATATATTCCATATATATATATATATATATATATATATATATATATCCAATTTTCTTCTCCCCATATCCACTCAGATTCAAAACTTTGTTACTAATTTCTAAAAGGAACCACCCACTCAAGTGTTTTTTGAGACTTGGACATGACTGAAGTTGAGAGTCTTGTTGTTCTGGTCCCCACCTGAAGCATATGGCTTTTTACCTTCCTTCACTCTCCACACGCAGACCCAAGCCCAATTGGTATTCAGCAAAGTACGTTTCTGAATCAGGATTCTCCTCGAGAAGACAGTTTTAGCTTAAAACCTATGTACACACACACTCACAGACCCGTATATAAAATGTCTGTTAACGTTGTGTTGTTAAATTTAACAAGCAGAATAAAGTAACATGTGGTTTACAGTACAATAAACTCACAACTACACCATCATTCAAATATATTCATACATTCATAAAAAACGCTTTAGAAGAATCAGCATAATAACAGCAGTTACTTCTGGATATTAGAATCTTGGCTGACTTTTCCTTTCTTGTTTGTCTAATGTGTTTTATATGTGTAACTTAAGAAAGTGTTTTAAAAAGAAAAATTTTAAAAGCTAGTTTCTTCCCAAGACACTTAGAATGGAAATGCAGGGGCGCCTGGGTGGCTCGGTTGGCCGAGTGTCTGACTCTTGATTCCAGCTCAGGTCATGATCTCAGGGTTGTGGGATCCAGCCCCACGTCCAGCTACTCGGCCAGCATGGAGTCTCCTTGAGATTCTCCCCCTCTGCCTCTGCCCCTCCCTCCACTTGTTCTCTTTCTCTAGAATAAATAAATCTTAAAAAAAAAGAGGATGGAACTGAAATGCCCACATTTTCTTTTATTTTGTCTGTTTTACAGGCCCACATTTCTAGCAGATGCAAGGCCCATCTCAATTCATTCCTGGTTTGTCCTGTCCTCAGGAGATGCCACAGCTCTCCAAGGAGACAGCACTGGAGCTTCCCAAAAATCCCTGAGAAGAGGCTGGAACATGCAGGGTCTGGGCCAGGGTGTTACCAAATTTGGCTCCTTTGGGAGCTGGGTGTGGCCCCAAATACAGCTGGGTTGAGGCGCTCGTGTAGTCCTGCTGAGGGGCTGTGGGAGCCACAGGTGAAAGGTTCAGGCCCACCTGGCATGTAAGGCCCCAGGGGAGAGAAGCTGAGGCCTGTGGTCTTCAAGTAAAATGGGGCAAGAATGCTGCAGAGAGAAGAAAGAAGGTGGTTAGGAGGGGACGGTCCAGGAAGGGCTTGTCCAGAGAAATCAGGGGTCTCCCCTGAGAAGTGAGGCCCAGAGTAAGGAAGAGGGCCGGCCCCAGCCCCAGGCCCACCCTCCAGTGGAGACTGTCCCAAATCTGCAGGTGGGGCCTCCTCCCAGACCTTGCTCTTCACGAGACGTCTCTATGAGTGATGAGTGTTTGATCTGCCCCAGTTCCATGAGGGTGTGGGACCAGGTATTGTCCCACTTCTCCAACAGAGATAGTGAGTGTCAGAAAAGTTTGCTACTTGAATGGCTGGGGAGTGGGGGAGACAGGCCTGAAGCCCCGCACAGCTGACCCTAAATCCCAGATCCCTCCCGGTGCCCAACTCCGATGCCGTGTCCCTGAACAGGCTGCAGGCCTTTATGTGCTCCTGACACCTGGCACTGGTCCAGTGGTTCTGAAGACCTTCATCTGTCCACAGGACTCCCCAAGGCTGCTCCCCTACTCCTGGCCCGAGGGGCTGGGGTGCTCCAGCAGAGCCGTGGCCTGGGGACGGGTGTGAGGTCCCGCTGGCCTCCACCCAGTCACGCCCCACTGTCAGGGAACCCTCTCCGTGATGCTTTGTGGGCTGGTGTCCTTGGGCCCAGAGTCTTTCTGACTTTCCTCCCCCCACCCCCCCACAACCCGGCCAGGGTCCCACGGGAATCCTGGGTCTTCCCCAGCCAGCCCAGCCTGCCTCCGATTCCGGGAATGATTCTGACGAGTGAGTTGTTTCAGGGAGAGGCCTCAGAAGCGCTGATGGGATGGCAGAGCAATATAAGCAGCGTGGCCTGGAGTAAAATCACTCAAATTCTGCAATTCTGGGGCCTCGTAATCACTTCCCTACTATTATGCTCCAGTTCACAGCTATGAGAACATCAGTGTTTTGACACAAAAGCTTTGTCTTTTGAGATGGGAGATATGGGGTGATAACGGAGCACACAGGAGAGTCCTGTGCGACCCTGGGCTAACCTCACATAAGCTGTGTCCTGACCACCCCCGTGTGTCCAACAGGTGAGCGGCTCTGAGGAAGGGGCAGGTGTGGTGAACAGTAAGGAGGCCTGCCGGTGGCAGCGGAGACCAGGTTCTCAGAGCTGGAGGGCCAGTTTCCACCCCACGCTCTGCCTTACGCACCTTCACACACTGCTCCTGCATCCTCGCTGTGCTCACAGTCAAATATCTCAACCTGCTCGCATTCAGCCAGCGTGTTCTCGGTCCCGTTGCACAGGGCCACTTGAATAAATATGGGCTGGTCCTCCTCTGGCAGCGGCGGGTACAGCTTGCCCGGGGGCGTGTGCTTGGCCGCTCCACAGCCCAGCTCCCGGCACACCACAGCCACGTCCTTCGTGTCCCAGCCGTCGTCACACACAGTGCCCCAGTGACCTTCCCGTTCCACCTGCACCAGCCCTTCACAGCGGTGGGGACCATTTATCAAGCGGATTTTGGGTGGGGGCTCTGCAAACAGGAGGGGTCAGGGCACACTCAGAACTGTGGTCTTCTGGCAGCTCTCAGTGCTGGGAGAGGCTGTCTGCAGGGGTGGGGTGGGGTGGGGTAGAGGCCTGCTGATGGAGGGAATCCATCTCCTAAGGGCAGCCCCACCTAAAGACCCCTGGGAAAAGCAGCCCTGCGTTCTGAAGCCAAAGGAAGTAGGGACATAGGAATTTATGTCTTGGTTTTCAGGAGCTCAGAAAGATCTTAGAAAAACAGAAGAAGGCTAGAATGAGGTCTTCTCTAGAGATGGAGGCTGAGGGCTCCAGTACTCCAGTGGGATGAGCTGCCTGGTTTCTTCTAAGAGCCCCTCCACACCCCATTGCTGGCCTCACCGATCCCAAGCCCACTCCCTCTGCAGGGCGACGAGCATGCCACAGGGTTAGTCTGTGCTCTGCCCATTTGTTCGCTTTTCTAAACCGGAGTGATTTGTAAGGAGGCATTTTCTGGAGGGTCTCCAGCAGAGGAGGGTTGGAGGGCAGAGCTGTCAGCGACCAGCCTCCCTTCTGAGAACAAAAATGATGGAGAGACCCAGCAGAGAGCCGGAAGGCAAAGACAGGATCGTAAGAGCCAGCTGCGCACTAAGACAGGTCCAGTCCTGACTCTCACATCACCTGCACTTGTTTTTCTCTGGCTCCAGACAATTTGTACAGAATTTCTGTCATTTGCAATCAAAGTGCCCCTTCTGACATAGTCAAATACCAAATTCATGGCAGAGCCCCTGCAGAAACAGAAAACCTAGAAGAATTATAGGTAAAATGTGAATGTGATTCTCAGAAACTCATAGATTGAAAGGATCAAGCATGTGTAAGACGCTGTGGAGACTGAAGAGATAAGCAACTAGCTTCATCTAATAGAAAAATAAACACTGAGCTTTGAACATCCCAGAAAGAAAATTCACATTCTTTACAAATTCCGTATAGAGGGGTGTCTGAGTGGCTCAGTCGGTTGAGCATCTGACTCTTGGTTTTGGCTCAGGTCGTGGTCTCAGGATCATGGGATGGAGCTCCATGTCGGGCTCCGTGTTCAGCGGAAAGTCTGCTGTCCCTCTCCCTCTGCCCTTTCCCCTGCTCAGACTCACTCCCTCTCTCTCTCAAATAATAAATAAATAAATAAATAAATAAATAAATAAATAAATAAAAAATAAACTCGAATTCCATGTACAGCATTTACAAAGATACCAACTATGTGTTAGGCCATAAAAACATTCTTAGTAACTTCCCAAAAGTAAAAGGCATGTAGGCTATATTCTTCAATCAAGTTTAACCACAAGGACGATGAAGAAATATAGAAGAAATTAACAAATGAAAGGATAAATATGAAAACTATTTGTAAGAAATTATAAGTCTCCAATTATAAAAGAAATGAAAACCCATATCCTACATACTTTAGAAATTAAACAAATGAAAATGTTAGCTATCGAAACTTCTAAGGGAGGATGAAAACAGTACTTAGAAAAAACATCTGCCTTATTTTTTTTAAAAGATTTTATTTATTTATTCATGAGAGACACAGAAAGAGAGAGAGGCAGAGACATAGGTAGAGGGAGAAGCAGGCTCCCTGCGGGGAACCCAATGTGGGACTTGATCCCAGGACCCCAGGATCACAACCTGAGCTGAAGGCAGATACTCAACCACTGAGCCACCCAGGAGTCCCGAAACATGTGCTTTGGATGCATTTACTACCTGCAAATAAAGATAAAGAGTAAATAAACATTTATTTGAGAAGTTAAAGAAGGAGCAACATAGAATAAGCCTAAAGCAAAGAGGAGGAAAGATATACTGAAGATGAAGGAGAAGTAAATGAACTAGAAAACCAAAACCCAAATAGATTTGAGTTTTAAAACTGTGACTGGCTCTCAAAAAAGAGCCACAAAAGAGATCATCCTGGGCCAGTCTGCTTCAGAAAGAAGCCATACAAATGGGTTGGAATTAAGCAGAGAGCTTTTATCATGAATGTGGATGCTCTATAAAATTGGATGAGAGGGACTGGCTAACATGATGTGATGAATATGAAAATCTGCATAAAATGCCCAACTCTTTGGATAAAGATATCCAAACTATTTTAATAAAAGATAGAAAAATTAGAAAGAAGAATGAAAAAAAGCAGATCTGATGATGGGGGTCAAGGTCTCACAGCTCGGCAAGTCCTTCAGGCTGATTCCAGAGACTTTTCAGGCGGCAGGAGAATCCAGCACCGTTTTAAACCTGCTGCAGGGCACAGCAACTACACGGCGCTGCTGAAATCATGCCTACGAGGCTGACCTCTCCCTGACACCAAAACCAGAGGAGGATGGTTCAAAACAGAAAACTCCTTTGTACATAAGGATGCAAAAAATTGAACTAAGATGTCAGCAATTCGTATGTAGCTACTGGCCTCGAGGACGTGGTGACTAAGGAGGGCTCAGCAGGAACCTGATGGCTGTCGCAGGGGAGGACCGTCCCCACGGTGACATGTTAGAGGGGAAACGTGGGATCACTGTGATGCTGGCTGGTGGCGCAGTTTCCTGACCCTCGCTTCCAGCTCCACCTTTGCGCCCAGCGGCAGGGTGACCTGGCAAAGGTACTGAATCTAAATCTCATTTTCTTGTCAGTAAACTAAGAGCTGGAGTGAGACAATCCAGATAAAAATTCGGATTCCTGAATCTGTTGGTGGTTTTCCCACTGTTTCTTGAGCATTGACGAGGCAGTGGAAGCTCCTGCCCACCGTGAGCCTTGGGCGTGCTGTGCTCCCCTGGTCCCCTGCGCACCCCGCGGACCCCACTGCCAGCGCGGCCGGGTCCCAGCACAGAGCCCTGCAAACAGGGTGCACCCCGGCTCCCGGCTCCCGAGGAGCCAGGGGGCAGGCGATGGTGGGCAGGGATGAGGCACTGAGGCCCAGGCCGAGCCGAGCCCCGAGGCCTGAAGGCCAGTTCCCGGCGGCCGGATCATCCAGCAGGAAGGATGCACGGTGGACCGCACCTGGTCGTCTAGAGGGCGATACAGCCGTGTCCTACCTGTGACGCTGAGTGTTATCGCCTCGCTGCGCTGGGCCCCCAGGCCGTTGTCAGCCTCACATGAGTAGTTTCCGGAATGTTCTGCGGTCAGGAAGAGTTTGAAGGACGCTCCTCCTCCAGAGGTGGCCGAGCGGCTCCCCAGGAACACATCGTCGTAATAAAACCGGTACAGGATGGGGGGAGAGCCCCTGTGGGCCTCGCAGTGAAGCTCCATCACGTCCCCCACCACGGCCCGAGTCCCGGGCACCCTGAGGGTGAGGACGGGGCGGGATGCTGGGGCTGAGGGAGACAGGGGGCCCCGTCAGAGAGCGTCTTTCCTGCTGGACAGACTTACAGCCCACTCTGTCCTCATCCTGGGGCCCTCGCAGGGCTCCTCCAGCCCATGAGTTCTCTGTCCCTGCATGCCTCGTGTCCCCTTGCCCCCTCCCCACCACTATCAGAGATATCCCGCCGTGTTCAGACGGCGTCTTAACCTCTTCACAGCCCTGCCCCTCGCTATCCCCGGCACACCCTCACGGCCACAGAAGGAGACTGTTGGGATCACGGGCTAATTAGGAGTGTTGCTCACCTCTGACTGTCACGTTCAGGGCTCCGCTGCGGGCGAGGCCGTGGCCGTTGTCGGCCGTGCAGTAGTAGCGCCCCATGTGGCTCCCCCCGACAGCAGGGATCTCCAGCTCTGCTCTCTGGGAACGCTGCTGCTTCCTCCCCAGATGCTCCCCCGTGTCCTCTCTGTGCCAGGAGAATGCGATGTCCCCTGTGCCTTCAGCCACGGAGCACACGAGGACCAGAGGCTCCCCTGCAAGCGCCTGGCCCCCCTGGGGCTGGGTGTCCAGGAGCACTCCGGATACTGGGACACCTGCATGGACACGAGAGGGCAGATGAGGGTCTGGGGTGGAGGTGGTGTCCTGCTGTGCTTCCGAGCAGGTGCAGTTGCTGGAACCTGAGTGTTTGGTGGGGAGGGAGCATGCTGAGGTCCCCGGCAGGCCCACCCCACACACACCCTATACCCCAAACTGCGGCCTTGCTCTTCCTTCACACTCATCAGCCCTCAATAATGACCAGCCCCTCAGTGACCTTGCTGCCTCCTCATTTCCAACATGCCAGGGAGGCAGGACAGCAGGACGGTAGGACAGCTGGACGGCAGGAGGAGCACAGGCTGGGTCTGCCTCTTATTCATCACATGATCTTGGTGCATCTGTTAATCTCTCTGACTCTGAGTTTCCTCATAGAGCGCAGACTCATACTAGCTTGACAGAGCTCACATGATGATGAAGGTGGAATCCATCCATAGCAGCTGTGGCTCAGGAGGTGTCAAACTGGAGGTCACACTAGGGGTCACACTGGAGCTGTCACACTGGAGCTGTTGTGTTGGGGGTCACACTGGAAGAGTTGCACTGGATGTCACACTGGAGGTGTCACACTGAGGGGCACACTGGAGGTGTCGCACTGGATGTCACACTGGAGGAGGTGTCCAGCAACTGGCAGCCATTGTCCACACTGTTCATCACCCACATGGCTGAGCAGGGTGTATCAGGTGGCTACAAGGGCAGATGCTGGCACCAGTGTGTCTGGGTTCCCATTTCAGCTGTGCTGCTTACATGCTGGGTTACCCTGGGCAGGTTGCTTGGCTATTCTGTGCTTTCCATTTATTTCCTTGTGTGTGAAACAGGGATCTCTGGGTGCCAGAGTTGTTCTTCTGGGACTGAGCACAGCTGCCTGGCCTCAGGCCCGGCATTCAAGAAGTGTTGTATCAGTGCTGGGGGCTCTTTCTGCCACTCCTGTTACTGTGACTACTGTTCCCTGTTCCTCCGTGGCTCTCCCTGGCTTTAGGGTGCCTCCTGGCTGGTGACAGCTCCTTGAGGATGGAGATGATGGTTATTTATCTTGTGTGTGCTGAGCATACTCAGTGTCCTGCAGAAGGTGCTCCAGGGAGAGCTTATAATGATCACTTTGCTGACTGGGAGAGTAGAGCTCTAGGGAAATGGTGCTTCTCCTCCTGTCGCTACTGACAGAGCAGAGCCTGAGGAGCGGGGATCCCTATGGCCACATACCCGCCATGCCCGCAGGGACAGGGGAAACACAGCAGGAAAGAAGAGACCCAGGTCTCCCCAGGGGCGCCCTGCTTTTCTCTGCCCGACCCAGCCTGCAGCGCTGCCCCTGGGACTCACTCTGCACGAGCACGTGGGACCGCTGACCTTGCTTCGAGACGCTGTGGGACGCTGTAGCCACCTCACACCAGTAGTATCCCGAGTCCCCCTTCCCTATGGCCGGGATCTGAAACTCTGATGAGCTCCCGTTTGATATCAGGGTGTGGTCATCCCTGAAGAAGGAGTAGTGAAGCTGGGTGTCTGACCTGTTCCAGGGAAGCCAGGTGTCACAGGACACGGTCACTGAGCTCCCCTCAATGGGCCGGATTGTGAGTGTGGGGGGTGGAAACAGGTCTGGAGGAAGAGATGAAACAGGTCAGCTGTCGGGGAGTGTGGAGAGCCATCCAAGAGGTGTCCGGTGAGCAGGACTCACAGACCCAGACCCAAGGACACACAGCCACCCTTCCTTTCTCCCTCCTGGGCTGGTATTCCCTACCCTGCACCCTGGTGCCCGCCCTCCCAACTCACAGGCCCTTGAACACTGAGGTCTCACCCTGGACAGTAAGCCATACAGATCTTGTTTTTTCTGTCTTATGTACAAAGAAGAATTTCCTGTTGGCCTCACAGGAATAAGAGCCGCTGTCGCTGGGTCTTGCGTTGGAAATGGTATAGCTCGAGAGATTGTGGTAAGTGGCTAACAGGGATCCATCCTTGTAGTACGTCAGTGTCATTATTCTGTTATTCCTTTCCCCAGAGCACTTCACAACCACCTCGTCTCCTTCATAGGCGTAGCTGGGCATGTCAATGCTCAACCAGTCTGCAAAAGATGTCAAACACCCGCAGTGCGAGCAGGACACCCTGCCTGGTCCCGGCACCCTGACTCCCACTCACATGGGGCAGGGGGGATGATGTGTGCACTTGTGCACACACACACACACACACACACAGCTGCACAGGACAGATCCCTTGGGAACCCTTAGTGACATCGTCCGTATATCCTGTTATGTCTGTTTTTAAAGGTTTCAATCCCATTTCCAGACCAAATACAGATTTCTGAATGACACTTGTATCTCTGTACGGATTCAAGGTGACATGTTCCTGTGGCAGCCAGGATCAACTTTCTCTGCATCTCTCACTCCTTGGAGGCTCAGCCTAATGGTACAATTCAAACACTTTCTTTATTGTCTTCTCCCTACTGAAACAATCCATCTGCTGGGACAGTAGCCTTGGGGCTGGAGGATCAGTACCTTTTACAGAGACTTCTGAGAATCCTTTGCTGGATGGCCTCTTTGAGTAGGAGTGGGCTCCTCCCCTTGGAGGAGAGTGGTCCCCAGAGCTGAAGGCAGCATGGTGTTTGGATCTACCCCAGCAGGGGAATGAAACCAACAGGCTGCTGAGGCTGGAAGTTCCAAGTTTGTGCAGAGGAAGGAGAGCCAGCCCCATACACTATGACCCAGCCCTGCAGCCTGGGGCTATGGGGGGAAATTTCTTCAGCTGAAAACTTAGCTAGAAATTCAGGTTTAGAATCATAAAATTTCAGTTTAGAATCATAGTGCATTGGGCTGAATTGCAGAGATGTTCCAATAAAAAAGCCTAATCCCAGGCCTGACTTTGGATCATTCATCCCCCTTCAGTGTAAAGAGAGGCAGAGTTGGACAGAGGAAGAGGATGTAGAAAGAGGTAAGGCCAGGAGTGTTTGTTTCATACGAAGGCTCTGCTCTGTAGCTGTGAGTTTACTATAGAGGGAGGGTATGCTAGCTCTCAGGGTACTGCCTCAGAAGGCCGACCACCCTCGCATGGGCTCTTGGTCAAATCTCCAAAGTGGAATCCATAAAGAGGTGGGACTTGATATCATATAAAGCATTTTCTCATCTTTTCAATTTTTCATGTGTTTTGCAATGCACACATTATTTCCCTCTAGGGATCTCTATTTATGGAACATGTTGCACGTGCACGCTTAGAATTTTTGTTCTTAATAAGTTCAGAGACCACTGGTTCCCCTGGACTGCTCGGCAACATCAGAAGGCTCACTGGGGGACCAGGAGGTGGGCACGGCAGTGGGTCAGAAGCACCAAGAGAGAGACACGTCTTGAGCCTTCCTGGAGGCCAAAAGTTTTCTTCCTCCACATGGAGATTGGGCAAGGTTTTCAGGGAAAATGATAAAGATGAAGTTAATTTGATTAAAGAATTAGAAAGAAGACTCGTGTGACTGGGTTCAGGGTAATGGCAGGGCTAGAGATAGGTAAGAGATGACTCTGAGTCTGGAACCAGGATCTGGCTGGGAGATACTTGGGGGAGAGGCTTTAACTTCGATGTTGGACTTACAGACCCATTCCCCAGAACAAGGCACAACCTTCTCTCTCTCTCTCTCTCTCTCTCTCTCTCTCTCTCTCACACACACACACACACACACACACACACACACCTCACTGGATCCTAGGATAGTCCAGAGAACATTCTTGCTTCAAGTCAGGGCAGTTGTAATACAGTTTGTATCATCAGATATCAAAGTTATCAGATATGTAAGGATGCCCTCTACTCCCTTTCTTGTAGGAGAGTGAATACTTCCTTGAAAGAGAAATTAAAGGAGAAAATGTAACTTTCCAGTCCTATAATATGAAACAAGTTAGGTGTGATTCTTTTGCCATCCAAGGAAATGTTCAGGAGATGGTCCTGTTTTAGGTACAGCTTCTCCCTTGCCTCTGGTTGCCTCTCTGTGGTAAATGTGTTTTCCGTCACAGCCTCTGGTGCAGTTGGGGGTCTAGAACCAGGAGAATGTTTACCCAACAGTAACTGTGTAAGGTTTGCTCTCCCTTCTTGGGTAACTTCTCTCTGGTCCCAGGGCTCAGCAGCAAGAAGAGATTTCACTGCCCTGACAGGGTCGGGTCACACCTTTAGCTCATCAGGCAGGCAGGTAGTGGTGCAGAGACCGAACTGCCCAGTGGGGACCAGCCTCCCACTCACCCCCACCCTGGTGCTGGCCCTGGTCCTTGCAGCCCCAGCTGGGAGGTGAGACAGGTAGCACCTGCCTCGCCGGCAGAGGGAGCCTCCCAGAGTCGGAGGAGAACAAAGAGGATAACTCACCAGACTGCACACCCGCAGCAGCTGCAAGAGAAGAGGCAGAGATTACCACTGGCCCAGGGGCTGCAGACTTTCTAGGGACGTTGTGACCTCCAGCCCCCTCCCCAGCCAGTCTCTCTGCCCCCTTTCCTCCATGCCTTCTTCCTTCTACCCCCACTTCTCGTCCCTTCCATCCTCCTCCTCTCATTCCGCTTATCCTTTCTCCCTCTTGCCCTGCTTGCTTCCTTCCCTCATTCACAACTTCCCATAGAATCAAGTGCTCAAGACTCCAAAAAGGCTCATAAACATAGCTCCCCCCCCCCACCAGAGCTGATTACTAGATCGCCAAATTCTCAAGAACGTCTCATGCTGTATGTGCTCCTCTCACACCTTCTTTTTAAGACTGACTCTTGTTTAAGACAGGTTGCCTACCTGCTGGCCACACGGAAGCCAGGAAGAACCCGAGGTGGCCACTCGCATCTCATGGATGCTGTTTCTCCCTTCTTCCCTATTCCTCATCTAGCCCTGTGTTTACATCCGTGTGCAAGGGTCAGATTTATCAGCAGAAGCTGTGGTCTCATCTACAGTTGGCAGGACTTGAAGCCACTCCAAAGTGTAAGGCAAGGAGAGTAAGACATGAGTCCCCCCGGACATGGTTGCTTGGTGTGAGAGTGGGGCTGGGAAGAGTAGGATTTCAGCAGGCTGGAAATATACTTTGCCCTAAGAGAACATTCCTCTGATATCCTTTTAAGAAGTGTTCTGATTTTCCCAGAGATAGAAGCAGAAATGGGTGTTTTCAAAAGAGAGAAGGGCGTTAGTATTTGCAAAAGAGATGCATAGTCCTTTGTTTTCCTGGGAACCTGCTCTGCTCAGTCCTGATTCGCATGATGCCTACTGGTCCTGAGTTAGAAGCTGGGGTGCCTCCTTACTCATCCCATTAGAGAGACGTGTGCTCAAGAGCAGGTTCTGGGATGCCTGGGCACAGGTGGTTCTGCCCCGGCTCCACCCAAGTCCTGCTCCAGCATCTTACTCACTGAGGAGCAGAAGCAGTGGCCACAGCAACATGAGATTGGCAGTGAGATGTTCTCCCAACGATGGTAAGAGGCAGCTCAGGTCCTAGAGCAGCGTCTATCCCCATGGACTGTGAAGCCAGGATTGGGAACTGTGGCTCAGCAGGGATTTTATAGAAAAATAAAAAAGGAAGTAGGAAAGCTCTCTGTTTGCCAGTCAGCATTGTTCCCACCCTTAGCCCTATGGGTGCTGAGAATATAAATGTTCTCTTTCACAGAGTTACTCAGATGTATGTGTATTGATCAGAAATGCTCCTTAAAATGTAAGGTGTCTTCACCCTGAGCCTAAAATCCTCTTAGGGAAGCTTTCTAACTCTTTTTGGTTTTCAGAGAATTTTGACTGAGTTCTGACCCTGCCAAGATCCACATCACATGCCTGGTCTCTTTCAAAGGGAAAGAGCAACCTGCTGCTGCGGCTCAGTGTGTATGGCTTGCTGCGCAGCTCCGCTGACACACCTTCCAGCGTGCATGGATGCTGCTCTACAGAGACCCACCCAGACCACAGGAGGAGATGATTGGGCACTCCTGATCCAGGGGATCAGGAGAATGCGATCCCACTCCCACCCAAGTCACCTCTGCCAATGAGATGCTGCACACACATGTGTGCAGAATGGCAGAAGTCATATGAGCATCCTGGGGTATTAACCTGAGGCATTAGCTCTGAACTACCTGGAAGTGATCCGAAGGACCTTAGCACACACAGGACAGCTCAGATCTGTCCCCTCACACTCCAGAGTTCAAGAATAAAGTTAGGAAGAGAGCCCTTGTATCTGGCTGGAAATAGAATCCACTCTGGTGGTTAAAAGAAGGGGCTGAATGAAGGAACTGCCTACTAGATGTGAATAGGCTTGAAGGGTTAAGGCCACCCAGAGACCAGCTGTGGTGGGGTGCTGTGGCAGCCCCCAGTGGTGAGTTGGCATGGGGAGGAGGATCATTGGAAAAGCCCTATGAGAACTGGGGCCACTGGTTTGCAGGTGGAGTTGTGACTGGAAGGGACATAGCTACTGCCAGAGACAGCTGCCAACGCTGAGAGGGAGGCAGAAAGACCTGACCTTGCTCTTCTCTTCCTGTGTCCAGGGCCCAGGAAGAAGCCAGAGAGGCTGGCTGATGCCAGTGGCAGGTGTCAGCCTCCCAGGGCACAGAGCAGCAGAGAAAGGCACAGGATGCATCTGGGGTGTGGTGGGTGAGTGACTAGTGGGGGAGAAAAAGTTACACCAGCATTAGAAGCTCCTTCCCACCAAAAGTCTTTCTCTCTTTATGTTGGAATCTGCCCATTTCCACCCAATGCCACCATCAGTGGGTTGATCCCTGGGATAAGACAAAGCAGAACACCTGGATCCTCTCCAGTCAACTACTCTCAGGAGCAATACTGGAAAAAAAGAAATAAACAAGACAAATGAACACTTTCTGGCTGACAATTTCAGATCCAACTTCCAGAGGTAGCTCTTTGTAACCTGGCTGTAGACATTCATGACTTCTCAGTAGGTGTGCTCCAAACATACAGAGTGTGCACAGGAGTTGGAGTAAGCCAGAGCTTATCTAGGCTGACAAGTGCAGGCCTTTCTCTGCTGATTCACATTTAGGGTCTCTGGGGAGCGGCCAGCTGGAGGGAGCAGCATCTGAGGGCTCAGACTCCAGGCCTGACTTGTTGACCTTGTGGGAGAAGGGAAGGTACCGGAGAAGTCACTCCCACATGCTTCCATATGCGTTCTATCTTGCAACCTCTTTGATGCTTCACCCTCTATAAGTGAGGACAAGTACACGATCTGGGTAAGCTTCCAATCCATGGGAGAAAGAGAGGAAAGTGCTTAATTAAGTCAAAGCAATGTCTGAGGAAGAACAAGATTGTGTGACAGAGACGGGGGTGAACAGCAGGATCAGAGGCAGGAAAGAAATGATGCTGCTGGACCACTCCAACCATGAACCAACGGCATAAAATAAGTTGAGAGCAAATGTGGTGGCTTTTCATTATTACACGCTCCTTGGGATCTTGCTATAATGTGTAGACACTTTACCCTCCCCCAGATACACAAAGACAAAAGTAGAAGAATTTTTCAGGTAATTGGGAGATTCAAAACTTTCAGAAGTGATCCAGGAACATCAGATTACGAGCCACTAGCCCATGGCTGGGCAGTACAAAGGCTCGGCAGCATAGTGATGGGCAATTACATATTTTCAAAGGAGAGATTCCTGAAAAATAGAACTTTCTATTAAAAGCTCTTAATAGAGCTTTTTAATAGCTCTATTTTTAATAGCTTTTTAAAAAATACTCTTCTATTTATTGATTACAATTTTAAGCCATGAGAGGAAATCCCGTGGGCTCTTGCCAGTTTATTATCCAAACAAGAGAATATGGGCCCTCTAAGATTTGAAAGCAGGTTCCTGCTGCCTGGAGCATCCGTCCCTTCTGGGGAGGGTTGGGCTGCTCGCCCAAACCCAAGAGAAGGGGCAGATTTCAGGGGTAGGGATTGATGTGTCCTCAGAACAGCCATGACCTGCAGAGCAGGAGAACTCATCCCAGTAGCCTTTGGCTAAAGAGGCTGCCGAAACAATGCTCATTGAGGCAGACATCTCATAGCTTTCTGTCTTAGGGCACCATTGTACCCAGAGGCTCATGAGAACCGAGAGAAGGGGAACTCATGAAACTGTATCCACACTAGGGGGTGAAGGTTCTGAGATTAGCATAAGTGGGACCTCCCAAACATTAAATCTTGCAGCCCTCCCAGAATTTTTTTTGAACTTCTACCTTCCTGCCTCTTGTGTCACCTGGATGGAGGAGATTGTCAGAGGAATGGAAAGAGTTGTGAAGGCAACAGATAACTTTCCTTGACAGCGGGTCTTGTTTGGAGGCATCTCATACTCACTGGAGGCAAGGACCCTGAGGCTTCAGGAACAGATCCAGTTAAATATGAAATAACCACCTCCCTCAGGCTCATGGAAACTTGAGGAGGAAAAGTCATCTTTCCCTGGATCTTTAGCAACACTGTGGGGGGGCAGAATTTCTGTGCTTCCCCTACAACAGTCTCCTGCCCTCTACTAACCCAGGTCACTGATGCTGACATACGAAGATTTTCAAAATCCTCTTTTCTCTCTCTTTTTTTTTTCCTGGTGGGGGAGGGGTGTTGGTGATGGTGTTCTAGGAGATAGTACAGCCTGTGAAGGGTCAGCCTGGAGTCTGCAGTGCATTTGACCCATAGGGGATGGCCACGAGGAGCATCTTCTCCTGACTGTATTCTAGGTCTGGCCATTAGCCTAAAGTAAGTATGGGGAGAGCTGGGGTACAGCCAGTGGCTGTGACAGGGTCCTACTTATAATAGTATCCCCAACCCTCAAAGTTCTGATGCCGTAGGACTTCCTGTCTCTTCAGGACTGAGATGATCATGAAGGCCTACAGGTATAAGCACCAAAGCTCTCATTCAGGCTGCAGAAGTGGGTGTCAGGTGGATATTGTGCAGGAAGATGAGGCCACTTTGGAATGTGGGGTACTGAAGCCCTCTCCCAAGAGTAGAGACACCCAAGGCAAAGCTGAAGGATTTAAGCTGATATCTATGGTCATCTTCTGCTACCAAGGAGGAAAGCAGGGGGCAGGGATGGCATGTCTTGCCAACAAGTGGTAGCTGCCTGGGAAATGACCCTGTGGTTCTAAAAATAGCCCACCATCTGTACAGGGAAAGGCCCAGTGTGGTGTTTCACCACACCGATCCAGGCCCACCACCAACAAAACACAAAGTCAAGTCCAATAGGACACGGGAGTGTCTCTTCCCCAGGACTAGCAGGCCCACGGGCAAAGGTGGCAGTGGAGATTTCAGAAAGCCGTGTGCCGTGGCATTGAAAACAGGCTTCCTATCATTTTTCAATGTTCCCTTTCATGAAATCCACGTGGACTCCTTTCCGCAGCCCGAGTCTGAGGCCTCGGGGGATTGAATACCAAGGCTTACCCCGCTGTGAGAAGGTGGTAGACAATGCCCAGAGGGCACTCTCTGACCAGAGAGATGAATCGAAGAGTGTCTCTGAGTTTGGTTCTTTCAGGTTCCAAGTATACATGAGAGCATATGGCATTGGTCTTCCTCTGACTTACTTCCCTTGTTTTATTTTGTTGTTGTTTGCTTTTTTAAAAAAATATTTTATTTATTCATGAGAGCCAGAGAGAGAGAGGCAGAGGCACAAGCAGAGGGAGGAGAAGCAGGTTCCATGCAGGAGTCTGATGCAGGACCCAATCCCGGAACTCTGGGATCACCCCCTGAGCCGAAGGCAGACACCCAACTGCTGAGCCACCCAGGTGTCCCTGTTGTTTGCTTTTTTAATGGCTGAGCACTATTCTGTGTATCTACACACACCTCTTCATCCGTTCATCCATCCATGGGCATGTGTGTTGGCTGCTTCCATGTCTTGGCTGCTGTGGACAATGCTGCAGTAAACACGGGGTGTGGACACCTTTTCCAGCCAGTGTTTTCATTTCCTTTGGGTATATTCCCAGGACTGGAATTGCTGGATCATATGGTGGTTCTATTTTCTATATAGATCCTATATATATATAGGATCCTGTATACTGTCTCGTCTCCCACAGTCAGTCCCCAACAACGCTAACGTCTTTTGTTACTGTAGGACTCAGGACACTGACATTGGCACATAGGACTTACTCAGAGTTTACTAGTTGCCATGCACGTGTTTGATTTACTTGTGCCTGTGTGTGTGTGTGTGTGTGTGTGTGTGTGTGTGTGGATGTGGCAGTATGCAATTTTGTCATGTGTGCAACTTCCTGTAATTACCGCAACAATCAAGATCCTTAACCGTACCCTTGTGTTCCCCACCCCCTCTGCACACTTCCCCAGCTCTGAGCAGCCATTAACCCAGTCTCTACCTATAAAACTATGTTACTGCATAAGTGTTGCATAAATGGAATCATGGAGTATGTACCCTTTTGAGGCTGGCTTTTTATTCCTGTTCGGCATAATTCCCTGAGGACAATTCAAGTTTTTGCCTGCATCAATAGTTTGTTCCTTTTTTATCGAAGAATGTAGCACACTTTGCTGAACCATTCAATTGTGGAAGGACATTTGGGGAGTTTTCAAGTTGGGGTTATTATGAATAAAGCTGCTGTAAGCATTTATGTACACGTTTCTGCTTAAAAATGAATTTTCGTTTCTCTGCCAAGAGTATAAGTGTTGGGTTGTATGGTAAGTCCATCTTTAGTACGTATTTAAAAAAAAATCTGCCAAATTATTCTCTGGTATGGATGTGCTGTTTTGTGTCCCCAACAGTGTCCACATGACCTTGCCCTCTGATAGGTGTGTAGTGACAGCTCACTGGCTTGTGTTGGTTTTCCTCTGGTAGCTGGTGTTGTGCTTCTACTCTTGTGCTTACTTGTCATCTGTTTGTCCTTTCTAATGAGTGTCTTCTGTCTGTTTTATATTGGGTCTTCAGTTTTTCTAATGGTTAATTTTGATGTTTTAAAAATATGGCCTAGATACCAGTGCTTTGCTGGATATGTGGTTTAAAATATTTTCTCCCAGCTCATAGCTTGCACTTTCATCCTCTGAACCGGAGCCGTTGCAAAGCAAAAGTTTTACATTTTTACAAGGTCTGATTTATCAATTTTCCTTTTCATGAGTTATGTTTTTAGTGTCAAATCTAATAAACCTTTGCTTTTGTAATCTTTACCATACAAATTATGTACATAATTTTGTTGGATTAATATCTAAGTCATTTTTCTTTGAAGAAATTGTAAATAGCATGTGTTTTATTTTTATTTCCACTGGTTTGCTGTCAGTATACAGAAATTTGGTTGATTTTTTGTGTGTCAATCTTGTATCCCTTGACCAGATCCCTTACTTTTTAGTTCTAGGAAGGTTTTTTTGTTTGTTTGTTTTTGGTAGACTCTCGGGGGTTTCCTGTTTTGACAATCATGCTATCTACAAATGGAGGAAGTTTTATTTCTTCCTTTCTAATTTGCACGTCCTTTTTTGTACTTGCCTTACTACAGTGGCTAGGACATCCTGTCCATTGAATAAGAGTGGCGGGAACAGATATCCTTGTTTTGCTCCTAATCTTAGGGAAGAAATATTCGATATTTCACCATTACGTATGATGTGAGCTATAGAGTTTTAGTAGATGCTCTTTATGAGGTTGGGTCTACTAAGTCATTTGATTTCCACTTGTTTGAAGATTTTACTGTTTCTTTTCTGAAATTCATTTATAGTTTTATTCCATTACGGTTGGAGAACATATTCTGTGTGATTTCAGCTATTTTATCTTTGTTAAGTTTTCTTTCATCACCCAGGAAAGAATCTGGAAATAGTCTGACCTGGTGAATGTTCCATGCAGTCTTGGAAAGAAGGTGCATGCTGTTGTTGGGTGGAGAGTCCTAGAGCTGTCACTCAGACCCGTTGCTTGGTGGTAGTGTTCAGTGATTCTGTATCTGTGCTTGCTACATCAGTTGCTAAGAGTGGGGTACTGGGGTCTCCAACTAGTATTGTGGATCAATTCCCATGGACTTCATTTTTTTTTTCTCAGCTTTATGATTCTCTTAGTTTTAAAATACACTTTCACATATCATGGGGCTTGTACCCTTTAGTACTCTTTCAAAATTTCTCTGATCATCCCTATTTCCTTAGGTTTATTTCCTCATGTGAATTTTAGAATGAGCTTATATAGTAAAAAAAGACAAAAAACAAAATGAATTCTGCGTTTTTATCAAAATTACATTAAACTTATAGACACATAAATCATTAACAACTCCATAAATAACATTCATGAAAAGTAAATATATAAATAACATTTATGGTACTGAGAGTCTGAGAATAGGGTTTGAGTTGCAGTGTTATTCAAATCCTGTGTTATCTTATTCATTACAGCTTGAAAATGTCTTTATGTAAGTTCTGCAGTGTCTTGCTTAGCTTATTGTGAGGTATCTCCGCCTTATCTCTTTTTTTTTCTATGTACAAATGGGATCTTTTAGGGGCACCTGGGGGGCTCAGTCAGTTAAGCATCTATCTTTGGTTCAGGTTATGATCCCAGAGTTCTGGGATCGAGCCCCATGTTGGGCTCCCTGCTCATGAAGGGCCTTCTTCTCCCTCTCCTCCTTTCTTGTGTTCTCTGTCTTGCTATCTCTCTTGCTCTCAAATAAATAAAATCTTTTAAAAAATGGGATCTTTTATTCTATTTTCTTACTAATGGCTGGCTTTAACTGTTTTAGGGCTCTTGATTCATATTGTCAAAAGGATTACTAGAACCAGGATATAAGCACATGTTCATTATCATACTCTGAGCCTACGCACAGGTAACTGGGCATGATTGAAATTCTCAAAACTCCCCCAACTGACTTTCCATGTTCCATTAAGAGTCTGTGTGCTCACTATGGCTAAAAGGTTCTGGCTATGCTTCCTGGCTCCCAGACACACTTTCTGGCCTCACCTCCCATCACTTCCTCTCATGCTGCCAATCCACTATAGCCTTCTTGGCATTCCTAGAAAATGCACAACACTCCCCTGCATCAGGACCTTTGCACTGGCTATTCCATTTCCTTCAATTACCCCCTAAGCCAGCACCATGGTCTGTCCCTTCATCTGCTCCCAAGTCACCTTATCATTGAGGCCTTGCCTGGCCAGCTCGCCCAGAAGAGCAGCTGTCTCCTCATTTCCTTTACCTTCTTGGTAAAACAGCATTCATCAAAATACAAAACACCATGTACCTTATTTATCTTTTCTCTCCCCACTGGAATGTAAGCTCCACAAGGCCAAAGACTTGACTTTGTATTTACCTTGACATCAGGCATGTCCACTGGTGCCTGCTCCACGGACATGCTCAGTAAGTGTTGGCGGAAAGGGCTTGGAAAGGGGTGACTCCTTAGCATCTGTCAAACTCCATGCTGCCTCAAATGGCTCCACACGGGCTACCCTTGCTTTCCCTTCCCATGCTGTGGGGGCTATCTATGCCTTGAAAGGAGAGAAGAGGGCAGTACACAGGAACTGACAGCAGAGGACAGTGTGGCACTTGCATCAGGCGTCGGGCTAGATCCCAGGTTTAGGAAGCACTGGCAAAATCACTTCCTTTTCTCTCCTCACAGGAAGCAAATGTCTGGGTGCAGAACTGGCACCCAACTTCTGTGTTTCTGACGGGGGCTTCCATAGCTTCTCAGAAGGGAGAAGGATGTTCCTGGGCTGTATGTGATGGGGAGGCCCAAGGGCCCTGCAGCCCCTCACTTCTTCCCTCTTTACTAGAACAGAAAGTGGTCCTGATGGTCTTTGAGTCAGGCTTGCTATTGGGTCGGGGTTGACAAACTTCCTTTTAGGCTCCTCTTTAGGGACAAAAACCACAGGGCATTAGCACTGCTTCCCCATCATGGACAAATACTGATCGAATGCTTGATGCTAAATGCAGTGTCTCTAAGAGCTCCTCACTTAATAAATCTACACTACCTCTCAGTCCTTCATTCAACCATAAATCAAAATATGCAAAATATATAGAGCTAAGGTGGTGCTTGCAAAAGAATGTTCATTATTAGGGTATTAATTATGCTGAAAACAATGAAATCACCCAATTTTAGGGGATTGGTTAGATTAATTATTGCATTTTCACAAAATGAAATAGTGTGTAGTTATGTATGAAGTAAATATATATTTTTTGATGTACAGAGATACATAATATAGAGCTAGAGTAAAAAAAAGAGACCATATAGAGTAAAAAAAAGAGACCATAAGGGCACCTGGGTGGCTCAGTCCGTTAAGCATCTGACTACAGTTCAGGTCATGATCTCAGAGTCCTGGGATTGTGCTCTAAGCTCAACAGGGAGTCTGCTTCTAAGCTTTTCCTCGGTGCCGCCCCCTACTCATGCTCTCTCTCTCTTCCAAATAAATAAATATCTTAAAAAGAGACATTATAAAATAGTGTTATAGTAGAATCCTACTACATGTTTATGAAGAAATTACTTTTTAAAAACTAGTATTGGGGCACGTGGGTACTCGATCGGTTGAGCACAAACTCTTGGTTTTGGTTCAGGTCATGATATCCAGGTCCTGGGATCGAGCCCCACTTTGGGCTCCACACTCAGTCGGAGTCTGCTTGAGATTCCTTCCCTTCCTCTACCTTGGCCCTCTTCCACTCACGTTCTCCCACTCTCTCAAATACATAAATAAAGCTTAAAAAAATCCTGAATATTAACTTGTGTCATTAATCTAGAGATTGAAAACACATTTTATCTTAGGAAGAGAACTGCTCTTTCATTGGAGAACACTTTAGTGCACCCTCTGGTTCTGTTAGGAAATGCATGCCTTCCGTCTCCCAGCCCAGCACCATACCTAGGGAGTGAGTGGTTACCAAGTGTGGCCAAAGTTCTTCCGAATAATAAAATAAAAGAAATCATAAACAATACTGAAGAATAATTTTCAAAAATATTACACAGTCATTTTTCTCACTGTTGGGTTAGAGTCCCGGATTGTTCCTTCAGGCTGGAACTTCCTTCTGTGGGGACAGCCCTTAGTTGCCTCATTCATGACAAACACAGCATGTGTCCAGCACTTCACATGTACAAAGGACTTCATTCACATCGTTGGAAGTGTTGGGGGCTCAAAACTGCCTGTAAGGTGGGCAGAGGAAAACACTCTTACACTTATCCTCAGTAATGCCATACCCCAAATCTCAGTGCTGGTAACTACTAAACACTATCTGTGTATATTTTAGAGTTAGTATCTTAAACTTTATTAGTATCACAGCCAAACATATAGAGCTCAGTTAATTCTCATGAACAAAGACTGTCATGCCACCAAGTGGTCTATGAGTGTGAGGAGGGTTAGAGCATTTCCACGTTCTTCTCACCTGCTGTATGGTAGGGTTTCATCCAATCGATAGAGGGTTTGCAGGACACAGAGTCAGAGGGAAGGGCTTGGGATAAATCACTTACTTGAACTGTGGTAGCTCTTGATCCTCTCTCCCCTAAACAGGCGTTCCCAGCTCCTGTTGCTCTGCAGCCCACTTGTCCAAGTAAGACATTGATCCCCTAGGCCCTTGGTTGAGGCGGGTGGTCCTGGGTTGCTGGAGCCCTTGGAGTTCCATTTCCTGCTGTAGCAGGCCCACCTGAGGCTTTATGTCCCCTCTTGTTTATGCCAAATTATCTCCAAAATAACATGAAGGAAATACGTTGGGAAGCATTGACTGGAAGTACATTTTCCTTTTGACTTTATCTTGTATCAGTATCCTCTCTGCAGATTGTACTGGTGACACGCACATGCATGCCTAGCCACTGGTCCTAGCACAGGGCAGTGATTCTCCAGGCTGAAGCAGGTAGGAGGGAAGGACCTGCCGGTGTGTATCAATTCCTACTTACAGAAACTGGGGAGAAAGTGGATGTCTCTGTCAGCACAGGTCTCAGAAGCTCAAGGAGACTGATTTGCTCTGTTTTTCTTTTCACCTTCCACCTACAACCTACCTTTGTGTATTCCGGTAATTAAGAAAAACTTTTCTAGATCAGGTGAGCTTCTGTGCCGCCTGGAGCGTATGATCTCCATTAAATTGTTACAGATGAAAATGGCTGAGAGCCATTGATAGTCAATCCTGGTTCTTCATTTATCATTTTGTATTAGAGTTTCCAAGGTGACAGTTTACTGATTGCTACCTTGTGATGCTCTGGGCTGCTCCCTTGGAGTTGGGAGCTACCAAGCCCTATCAAAACAAATCTACATATGATTCTTTTTGGTGGTGACTTTTGTTGGGAAGAACTGGGCAATGGTCTCTCTCTTCTCTCATATGTTGAATCTTGTATGTCTGTGTTTCCCAGAGTGAGCATTTTTTTTTTTTTAATCCTAGGGCTGCATCCTCAATGTGCAGCTTCAATCATGATTTTGACTCTGAATCAGATTTGGTATTTATGACACCCTCTGTTACTTCACTTCCCAGTGCACTGGTTCAAACATCTTTGTATATTTTGACATTTACTTTCCTCTTGGGGGGATATTTCAAAAATGGGATTACTGAACCAGAAAGAATTTGAACAGATCTTTTCACATATTGTGAAATTATTTTTCTGAAAAATTACCATTTTTACATTTTTCAATGCTACTAGCAATATACTTGATTATTTTTTTAAAGATTTTTATATATTTTTTCATTAATGAGAGACACAGAGACACACACACACACACACACACACAGAGTGCGGCAGAGACACAGGCAGAGGGAGAAGCGGACTCCATGCAGGGAGCCGAACATGGGACTCAGTCCTGGGTCTCCAGGATCACACCCTGGGCTGAAGGTGGCGCTAAACCGCTGAGTCACCCAGGCTGCCCAACATACTTGATTCTAAACAACCTTCCATTATTGCAATGTATCCTTTATGTGTATTTTCATTAATGTAACTGCATTACCTAGGAAAATATTGAGATATAAGTACACATGCCTTTCTCTTGTTCCTCTACCTAAGTAGAATTCACTGCCTGCTCTACTCAGCATCCAGCCTTGATAGAGCTAGTGGGATGGAGAAGCCCAGAGCTGAGGGACTGATTTCTGGAGAGAGGGCACAGGGGTAGCTGGAGAAGAAAATACTCTGAACAAAAAAGAGAAGAATGTTAGAGATAGAAGAGGTGAAGAAAGAGGAGAGTCAGGGGAACCAGCATTGGAAAAAGGTTTTTTTGTTTGTTTGTTTGTTTTTTGGTTTTAGAAGAGTTGCTATACTGAGTGCAATTTTGAGGGGAAAAGGTATAAAAATGAGATATTAAGGAAACATGGCTTTGTGTTTTGGATGCAATTTCCTTTTAAATATAGTTAGGAAAGAGATAATCTTCAGTATGACTTCTACACTCTTTGGCCTATGATATCAACAAAAAGGAATATATCCCTATCAAGTTATGATGATCTTCAAAATACCCACTCTTTGGGCTCCCCTTGAGGAGCCTCCTCCTCCCTGTGTCTGTGTCTCTGCCTCTCTGTGTCTCTCATGAATAATAAATAAAATCTTTAATAAAAACAAAAACAAAAACAAAATACTCAAATTTAAAAAGATATTGCAGAGAACACTGTGAAATCTTACTAATGCTCACTGGGGAAATAATACAATTTTGACCCCTGGGTGTATTAGATGAGGAACCAGAGCTCTAGTGTTAAGTGAGTTCATTCATATGAAGTTTAAAATAACTCCTCCATAGGTCAGACTTTGCTTTTCGACCCTGCTTCCAAAGAATTACAGTTTCATAATAGAGTCTTTCCTAGAAGGAGAAAGGTTTTGGGTAGCCTTTTGTCTTTCCCTCCACCTAAGACAGGGCCTCCTAGGGACTGTGCGGCCATTCTGTGCACCATCAAACAAGTATCAAACCACGGTTCCAGACCACATGCTTGCCAGCAAGAAGTGAAATTCATGGTGAGGAGATGGTAGAGGAAGACCCCCTAGCTGTTGTAAGATCCCTCTCCACCTCCCCAAGGTTACAGGTTGGCTGATCTGGAAGGTAAAGTAGTATCAGGGATTCAATCATTCTCTGTGAGGTCTAGCTGATGCCTGCAATGTCCCCCATGAGTGTCACAGACTTGGTAACCAACCGGAACTTCCCAGGATATGGGAAGGAAAGGAGACCCAAGAGATAATCAGAGAAGAGTGACATCTGGTGGCACCAGGAGGGAGAGAAAAAGTAGACCCTTTAATTCCACAAGAGGCAAATACAGTCAGATATTTGAATGACAGCAGTCAGCTAGTCCTGTCAATGTATTTTCTGCAGGACTGTGACGAATTTCCAAAATATAAGGTTTTCTAAACCAAATTTTGGCAGACACTTTGGCTGAGCCAGAGAACGCCACCCCAAAGGGTGGCAGAGAGCAGCCGTGAGAACTCAGCAGAGCAAGATTACACCAAGGGCAAGGATGAACTTTGAGGTTGAAGGGACTCTGAGTGACCCAATTAGATTTTTTAAAGCTCCTCAAATGATCACAATAGTTTCCCTGGGTAAAAACTTGGCAGAGATTAAAGCTAAAGTGTTGATATTCCATATATGCCTCACCCTTGTCCTTTGTGGGAAATCCCTTGTTTGTGCTGCTCAGCTGTGCCGATCAATATAATCGAAGGAGATTATATTAGATCAATATGACCCAATGTGAGTTTTAGAGTGTGTTTGAAGGTGGACTGAGGACACATAAAAGACTTTGCCAATACTTGTGGTAAATACTGTCAATATATTGAGTAATAACAGCAACAAAAACTAAAAAACAATATGTAATACAAGGTTTTGCTAATGGAAGTTTAACACATATATTCAGAGGGGCTTGGAGATTAATTAAATTTCCTAGACACTTTCAACTGTGCTTGTTAATCCCAGTAGATAATCTGACTAATAAATCTCACATACTTAAGTAATCACAAATCAATAAATCACATTTAGAAATATGGTGCTTATTATGTTTTCTGCAGTGATGTTTACAAAGAGTACAATTCTCTTACAACTTTCAACTTAAAGCCACAATCTTAAAGGGCAAATTCCTCCTCCACCATCGAGTGGTTTGCTTTATTTATTTGATCACCCAAGAAAAAAATGGCATGCTAGGATTTCTCTGTGAACAGTTTGGGAAATATCCAGAGTAACATCAAGATAGATGAGCAGGACCCCATGTTGCCACTTATAATGCTTGCCCTGTGTTTACTCAAAGCAGCTTCCTATCAAAGGTTTGGAGCTCTGACACCCTTAGTTAGGGTACTAGGTTCTCTAGAGTCCCCGCTCCCTGGTGTTTAATGCATCTGGCAAGGTGGTTGCTAAATTGCACACCACTGGCCACTCTTATGAATGCAGAGACACCATTTAGGCTTTTATTGAATTAGGTGACCATATGGATTCTATTTCTATAATATCAGAGAAATGAGAGCTTGTATAAATTATTAAATGGAAAGAAAAGTTATATGCCAATAATTAAGAATATTGGGGTTCTTTTCTTAGAATATAATGAAAATTCTTTCTTAATTAGAAAATTTTTTGGAGAATTATGTTAAAAACACATATTAGAGCTCAAATAAATATTGATTTTTTTCTCTCAAACACCTCTTGCAATGATTTAGAATTGTGTAATATGTGTAAATAAATCATTTATTTGTTACACATTTTAAAAATGGCATTCATTTTAAAAATGGTTAATTTATTAGGTATTTAACTATCCAAATTATCTTAAATATTACAAATATTCAAAGCACCAAATATACAAAGATCATTTCTCAACACAGTAGAGAGTTAACAATATGTGTTTTCTTCACTTTGTAATATCAATTCCTACTTCCCTCTTTAACTGGGTTTAAGCCTCTGATTCATGAAAGAAACAATTTTTACATTTTGATGTAATTTGGAGTTACTAAATATTAGGGATTCGGTTAATTGCTAGGTATAGAAATCTGAGTGATGATAGCTTTACAGTGTTAGGAATTTGTTTTCATTTCACCTGAAAAACATTTATTCCTGCAAAAGTGGGATCTTCACAAAGAGGATCATAAAGTCTGATGGGTTATGCAGGGTCAACCCTTCACTCACAGTATTATCTTCCTCCTACTGAATTTGACACTTTTGTCATTTTCAGTGTCTTGGGCTCTTTCTAGCTTTCTTTTCTGTCATCCTTAGCACATGGCTTTATCCTAAAGGTTGCCTCAAGGTTGCAGCTGCACATTCCCATGTGAAATAGAAGGAAGAAGAACAGCAAGCCTTCCATGTTGAGTTAGCCTCATTCCCTCCAATGAGGGATATTCCAAACAGTTTCCGTCCATGCACCATTGTCTGGAATGCAGCCATGTGGCCACTCCTATCTGCAGAGGAGCAGGTGGGAACCTGAGTGTTCATCAGTCACATCACTGCCCCCTGCTGTTACTAGACAGGCAGGGAGTGGACTGTTTGGTGGGCACAGTAGCCTCTGCCACACCCTACTGACCACCTTGGCTTTATTATGTAGGTGGACTGATGATGCATGTAGGACATCTGAGGTTACAGACCTCTAGGATTACTTTCTCCAAAACTGTGAAAAGTAAGTTGAGCTTTGTTTTCTTTTCTCCATCAGTAGAGACTTCAAATCCACGATCTATAAATGGGTTAGTCTTGCTGCTCACTGTCCCCAGATGCAAATTACATCTTGACAAAATTTCAAGCCTGATCTGAGACTATGAACCCCCTCCCCCCATTAGGTGTCTGTTTTATATACTGAGAACAGTGGTGAACAAGATAAATAGCATCCCGTCTCCTAAGGAGCTCCTAAGTGAGCCTGAGGCAACCTATCAAGTCTCCTGCAGGGGCTACATTTGAGACAGGGAGGTGAAGTGCATGAAATGATGACCTGAGACCTTTAGGGGTATGGACAACGTAAGAGACACCAATATGGAGGGATGACCTTACCTGAAGACCAAATGGCATGATCCAGACATCTACATGACGAGAAAGTATCTACTGAGAACCAGATCCCTAATATGTGCCTTTCTGTACTCTGTCCTGCACACACTTGATCCTGGAGTCCTTCTCAAGGATTAAGTGGAAGGGAGAAACATTGGGTCAAGTGAGAAAACTCTGATACAGCAGAAGTTAACCTGTATTGGCAAGATTGAAGTCTATTTATTGGGCAGTAGGAAGAATGGAGACTAGAGATAGAAATTCAACTTAGTTATAAAGCTTATGAGAAAATTGTCATTGTTGTGCACTTGGTTTATGAAGTATTATATTTCTGTTCAGTATATCTGGTTATAAATCTAATTGAATCAGTATCATCTAGAAATCATTTTGGTGTCAGTATGTGGCATGGTGATTAAGATTAGTATTTGGATTAGCATTAAAATATATTCTAGGACGGAGGCCAGGGTGGCTCAGTGGCTGAGCATCTGCCTTCGGCTCAGGTTGTGATGCTGGGGTCCTGGAATCGAGTCCTGCATTGGGCTCTTTGTGGGGAGCCTGCTTCTCCCTCTGCCTGTGTCTCTGCTTCTCTCTGTGTGTCTCTCATAAATAAATAAATAAATAAATAAATAAATAAATAAATAAATAAATAAATAAAATCTTTAAAAAATATATATATTCTAGGAGATATTGATGGTCAGAATCACTAGGTTTTTCATGTAATTTTTGATTGAATACAGCTGAAAAACAAGTAAACTCACTCATGTTTTGGCAATGCAAAGATAACTGCAGATATGAGAAAGTTTTTAATTTTTCAGTGAGATTCAGGTAAATTTTAATAATAAAGTAAAAATTACATTGTGGAGATTTTTAGAGGAAGACTTATAATCAAGGTAGATGTAGGAAATATCAATGATGCTCTTGGTTCAGGATTGTTATTTTGATTTGAGTATATATGAAACACATGGCTTCAATTTAAGGCTAAGAATGATGAGTAGATGCCAGGTTTGGGCTTCATCAGGGTTTGCATTGAGAGTAAAAGAGTCCAGATGCACATGCTCACTTCATTGTCTTCTTGAGGATGTATTGAAGCAAAGAGAGCCAAAAGATGGGATGTCACATAATCAGATAACTCATACTTTGGGATCAAGTTGAGGGAGCAACTCAAGTTGCCTGTCATGGGTTCAGGCTTGGAGAAGACCAGGAAATGGACTGATAAAAAAAATAGAAATAGAAACAAGTCAAGGGCTGGGGAAAAGGAAAGTGTTGGAAAGTTCAAGGAAAGAGAAGCCGCATTCAGAGGTTGGGGGGTAGTGTTTAAAGTTTTAGAGAAGTAGTTCTAGGCAATGACAAGGCCCAAGCCATAGGACTGGGAGGGAGCGAAAGTAGGAGTCTCAAAAGCTAGGAGTTTAGGGGATTGAGAAGAGGCTGTCAGTAAGAGGCTTATCCAGATGAGGGAGATGGGGTAGGATGTGGGGGGTGGGCAAGCCTAAAGCTGTGTGGGAGTAGGCAGTTGGCTGGAGAATATTGATGTCTCAGAGGTGAGAAGCCAAAAATATCAAGAAGCTTACCCACTATGTTTTCTTCTAGGAGCTCCATGGCTTCAGGTCTCACACTCTAGTCTTTCATCCATTTTGAGTTTATTTTTTGTACAGTGTAAGATAGGCTTCCTGTTTCATTCCTCTGCCTATGGCTGTCCAGTTTTCCCAACACCATTTATTTAAAAGACTATTTTTTCCCTGTTGTATATTTTTGGCACCTTTGATGAAAATTAATTGACTAGATATGCATGGGTATATTCCTGGGCTCTGTTCTGTTCCACTGATGTATGTGTTTATTTTTGTGCCAATACCATATTGTTTTGATTACCACAGCCTTGTAATATAACTTGAAATCTGGAATTGTGATGCCTCCAGTTATGCTTTTCTTTTTCAAGATTGCTTCGGCTATTTAGGGTCTTTTGGGGTTCCATGCAAACTTCAGGGTTCTTCATTGTAATTCTGTAAAAATACCATTGATATTTTGGTAGGGATTGTATTAAATCTGTAGATTGCTTAAGGTAGTATGGACATTTTAACAATATAAAATCTTCCAATCTATGAGCATGGAATGTCTTTTCATTTGTTCATATCTTCTTCAGTTTCTTTAATCAATGTCTTATCATTTTCAGAGTATAAGTCTTTCACCTCTTTGATTAAATTTATTCCTAAGGTATTTGGTTTGTTTGTTTGTTTGTTTGTTTGTTTGTTTTTTTGGTGCAATTGTAAATGGCATTGTTTCCTTAATTTCTCTTTTTTCTACTTTGTTATTAGTGTATGGAAGCAGAAGATTTCTGTATATTCATTTTGTATCCTGCAACTTTACTGTATTCAATTATTAGTTCTAATAGTTTTTGGTGTAGTATTTAGGGTTTTCTATGTATAGTATTATAGCATCTGCAGATAGTGACAGTTTTACTTCTTCCTTTCCAACTTGGATGCCTTTTATTTTCCTTTTTCTTGCCTAATTGCTCTGTAAGACCAAAGAACTTCCAGAACTATGATGAATAAAAGTGGTGACAGTGGACATCCTTGTTTTGTTCCTGATCTTACAGGAAAATCTTTCAGTTTTTCACAATTGAAGATGATGTTAGCTGTGGATTCATCATAAATGGCCTTTATTATGTTGGGATATGTTCCTTCTAAACCCACTTTGTTGATAGTTTTTATGATCTTGATAGTAATGAGCAGATGTTGAATTTTGTCAAATACCTTTTCACATTTATTGAAATGATCGTATGGTTTTATCCTTCATTTTATTCATGTGATGTATCATGTTGATGGATTTGCAGATATTGAACCATCTTTGCATTCCTGGAGTAAATTCCACTTGAAGGTGGTGAATGATCCTTTCAATGTATTATTGAATTTGGTTTGCTATTTTTTTTTGGAGAATTTTATATCTATGTTCATCAGGAGTATTTGCCTGTACTTTTCTTGGTAGTATCTATGGTTTTGGTATCAGGGTAATACTGGTCTCATAGAATATATTTGGAAGCTTTCCTTCCATTTTTGGAATAGTTTGAGAAGAATAGGTATTAACTCTTCTTTAAATGTCTTGCAGAATCCACCTTTGAAGCCATATGGTCTTGAATTTTGTTTGCTAGGGAGGCAAGGGCTCCTGCACAGAGCCTGGGGTGGTAGGAGGCAGCCACAGAAAGTGCTTATATACTAATTTAACAAATGCTTCTTTGTTTGTTATAGTCCTGTGGGTCTTGTGAATGATGGCCTTGTTGGCTATCAGAGATCAATGAGTTGGGGGCATATCCCTTGGGTGAAAGCTGTAGAATTTGGAGTGCTAAATGTGTGGTCTAAACTCCTCCTCAGGGGGAAACTGGAAGTTGGAGGTTCCTCCCTGAATTAGGGTGCTGTGCCATGGGTGGGGTTTGTGGTGAGAATGTGTCTCAGCCTTTACTACCCATTTTAGTGTGGGTATTTTCTGAGTTGCACAATGTGTAGGAATCACTTGACTTGTTTCCAGATTTCTCTCAGAGGGAATCAATCCATATATTGTATACTTGGTGTGTCCATGGGAAGAGGGAAATTCAGGAGCCCCCTATGTTGCCATCTTGGTGAGGTCCAAAAAGGGTTTTAACTCAAGTTGGCTCATAGCACTTCAAGGTTAATTACAAACTCCAGTCCCCTGGTTTCACAATCTTTGAACATGTCCTGAGAGATGGTCTAGAACTCATGTTTCCAGATCTTAGGGCCTCTGCCTATAATGTGATCATGTGAAAAATCAGATTTATGAGTAAAAGAGGCACTACTAATGATTTTATAGGGGAGTTATGAGAGAAGTTAAAGAATTCACATTACTCCTGCACAACAGAAAATAAAATCAAATAAGTACCAGTTAAACATTTTAATTCATTCTTCCCAATGTATCTCTTCTTAGCCTCAGAGAAACCGATTCTTGGTTCTACCCCAAGAGATATAAGATATCTGTATCTATGTCCATGTTTACATCTGAGTCTGTACCTGTATTAATATACATCTCCATAGAGTCTCTCCATTTATACACTGAGGAATTTTAGGCAACTTACTGATATTTTCAAATATCAACAGTTAATATTAAATTACCAATTTATTTAAAGTAGTAATTAATCAATTATGAATTATAATTTATATTATTTATGATTAATATGATTATAAATCATTATTAGTCAAAATTAATTAACCAAATAGAAAAGATAAAATGTTATTCTAGAAATGTTACACATACACAGTAACATTCAAAATATACTGTCTTCTGATATGGCATTTCTCCTTCTAGAGTCTTGAACATGCCTGGCACACAAGAAATAATTAGCCTGTATTTCTAGTTAAATTAATAAAATTTGATTAAAATCTTGTTACCAGCTTCAAGGGCACTGAAAGAGCAGTGACAGAGAATTTCTATGGTTTACTTGTCCTGGACCCCTTCTTATTCTCCATACCCTTGGCCCTCTTGTAGGTCGCTGTCATCTCTGCATTCCATTCCCATCCTCTTTTCAGGAACAGGTGACATGTTCCAGAACATAATAGAGAGCAAGAAAGTAAACAAAAGAAACTGACACCGCATCCAGACCCGTGGAATGGGATGGTGTGAACATTCAGAAGAGGAACTGTAGAATTGGGAGAAGAGACATCTGGACTGGACAGAACAGAAATGGTTCTCTTGGTCACACAGATTAATGAAAATCATCACCTCTGGGTGAAGAAGGATTGGCCTTTGACAGAGAAGCATTTTCACAGTGGAGTAGGAAGCACAGTAGACTATGCATTGACTCATTGCAGAACACTCATTTCACCACTTAGATAATGTCCTCCATAGTAGGGCAGCAAAGTGCAGTGATGTCCAGTAACCCCTGGAACACTTCCCAGTCTGAGGCTGGCCCGTCAGACAGTCCCTCTTGCCCTCTTCTCCTAGCCCTGTACTGGAATATTTATTCTTACCTTACCAGAATAGGAGTTTTTTTTAACATGGCAATGCCCATCTTTCATAGGTACTAGGTTTAGAGTCAAGGATGTTCAAGGAATGAATTTTGGGTCAGAGAAGAGCTAATGTAGGCTACTTAGCACTAGGAAGCAAGCCTTTACTGCTGGCTACTTATCTGAGGTATCATCCCCTAGAATACTTGCTTTGCTGTCACTTTTGATTTCCCATTTAAAAGAGGAACACGAAAGTAGATTAAGCAAGATTAAGTTAGTTAAATATTGATTCAATAAAAGGCAGAAATGAAAACTGATCATTCTAGCAAAAAGAAGTCTTAATCCTACTCAACAAAGCTACTTGCAAAGGGCCAAAGTATCTTGCTCAAGGTCACACAGCTATTAATTGACTGAGTTAGAACCATCAGGAACACCTTCTCCTGCCCATTGTGTCCCACGTTGCCTTGTATAGGTGGAGGGATAGAGGCCATGGTGTGTCCAAAAGGAAGAACTGGCAGGAAATAAGTATTCTGTCCATGTGGAGTTTGTGTGACCAAAGGAAGATCTGAAAAGCTAACAGCAAATGGAGGTCCACTTGCCTCCAAAGCACATGCTCTCAACTTCTTAACTCAAGTTGGCTCATAGCACTTCAAGGTTACTTACAAACTCCAGTCCCCCGGTTTCACAATCTTTGAACATGTCCTGAGAGATGGTCTAGAACTCATGTTTCCAGATCTTAGGGCCTCTGCCTATAATGTGATCATGTGATGCCTCTTTGTAAGGATGATTCTGAGCAAGTTGAGAAAAGCACAGGCTCAAGTTCCAGGGCAGCACACACAAGGGACATCAGGACAACCAGGGCCAGTTGTCCTGCTAGCAGGACATAGACAGCTAGGAAGGATGCAGATGGGTTTCCTCTCTGTGGTCCCCATTCTTCTGACTACCACTCCTTGTCCTTATCTCTTGGATTTCTCATGTTGGGTGCCTAAAGAATGAGAGGTCACTACAGCGTCACTGTTCTCCTAGGGTAGGATGCAGCCCAGGTGTCCTGCCTTCCCCTCAGTGTGTACATGGGCCCCCAGACTGATAGGTTGCTGTTAGTTTTTAAAGAAGTTTTTAAGACCTTTCTCCTGACACTGATGAGAATGTTTTTGTAGCTCTGGGACTTGGAGACTAAAAAAACCCATTAATAATGATCAACAAACCATAAATAACGGAATATCTATTAACAGGGCATGTGACTATCTACAGTTATGGACAGTTCATGTTCTCTGGGACAATCTTTTCTGTCTTTAGATTTTTCTTATGATGAGTTGAAAAAAAGTATTTTCCTGCAGTTTCCATACATAGGGCTTGTTATCTCTCCAGGAATCCCACAAAATAATTTTGCTCCAAATGTCTGATGACTGTGCTTATACCCCCTCAACCCGAGTTCTGGATCTATGCCTCATTCTGAGCTCCTTCTCAATCCTGGACATAATTGGGGTGGAGGAGGAAGGCAGATAAACAGATGAGAGGAACAGAAGGGGATCAGGGGTGCTAGTTATAGGTGTTTACAGATATACAGAAGGAAGAGCAGCCAAACCCACCAGAATCCTCTTTTCTAGATCTTTTGCTTTTGGAAAATCAGAGCAAAGGAAACCTAGTCATTCTGGCAACCATCTCAGACCGCCAGTTCTTACCTGTTCCTCCCAGAAAGCACACCCCAGTGACTCTCACCTGTGGGCTCAGTCCCATCTGTCCCAAAGCCAGACCTACATAGCATGGATGCACATTCAAGCCTTGTCCCCCAAAGAGTGACTGCAGTGAATCTCCTGGAAAAATAACCTACCCATCATTACAGTGGTGGACCCCTGTAGACTTGGTATCCTGTTAGCACTTCTGATCTTCTTTTGATCATGCAATCCCCACATAAACAGAATATTTATTTCCCACCAGTTTTTCCTCTTGGAGAGCCCATGGCCTCCATCCTTCAGCCCTTACAATTCAATGTGAACATAATGGGCAAGACATTGTGTTTCTGATGTTTCTAAAGACTCAGTGATGTTCTCTGGCTGTCAATAGTCATTCACTCATTCACAGAGTCAACAATATTTATTGCATGCTGAACTCTGGGAATATGAAGGGGGAAAACTCAGGTGGTTTTCTACTCTCATAGAGACCATTAATAATTGGCATACTCATTACTCATAGAGAGGTTTCACCTTGGTGCTAAGACAGCAGAACAGGTAACTCATCCTTCGATAGAGTTCTCCAGTGAGCGTCTTCTGTGCTCTGAGGTGTGTCATGGATAGACATCTTCCAGATAGTGATTCATTCCCACACAGCTTTGGGCTTCCCCCATCCCCTGTATCCCACCAGTGTCCCTCATCTGGATAAGCCTCTTACTGACACAGCCTCTTCTCAATCCCCTAAACTCCCAGATTCTGAAACTTCCACCTTCACTCCCTCCCAGCCCCCTGATCTGGGCCTTGTCATTGCTCAGTACTTCTTCTCCTCTAAGACCTTAAACACCCCTCTCCAAATCTCCAGTACCTTCCCATCCCATGAACTTCCTAAGCCTTGCCTTCCCCACCCTTCCTCAGTGACATCCCCTTTCCCACAGCTCATTTCTGTTTTCACTTTTTCTCAGCCCATTTCCTGGCCTCCTCTATGTCTCGTAGGCCCCTTGGGTCGCTCTCTCAGCCTGAACCTCAGCTTGATCACCCCTCAACATACTTTCCTTATGAGCCTCCAAGTCTGGATCTGTGAGGCTCACATCTCACCCTGACCCTATGACTGCACTTGGAGAGGGCGTCACAGCTGCCACATGATGCTCCCCACAGAGGCCGGTTTCCAGCCCTGTGCTGAAAACAGTTTCTCTGCTCACCCTTACCTGGGTCCCCTTCCTCTCCATGATGGTTTCAGCTTTCACCACTTTTCAGAGGCCTCTGTCCAATCCAGCCTCCCTGGCTCCCTGGAAGCAACGTATCCCCCATAACACCCCCTGGACACCATGCCTACCCTGTGCAGTCCCTTACTTTCCACCTATGGTTGCTGACATTTATCTGTATTTTCATCTTCTGTCATGTTTTTTACTTCCAGAAATCTGAGAATTACCTGAAACCATTAATTACTCTCATGTTCACATCCAAAGAGTAAAGTCTTCTTATAGATTCTACAGCTAACTAGGTCATGCAGTCCTCCCCTCCCTCAACAGCCTTCGCTGGCTCCCCATGGATCAGTGTCTCTTTGCTAGCCTCCCTGAGTTAGACTTTCCAGCTCCCCTCCACACTGCAGACAGAACACACACTCCACGTGTGTCCCATCCAACTGTGCCTCCCTGTGCCATCTCCTTTCCTTTCTTCAAGTTTGTGACCCTGCTGGAAAAATATCATTTTGGTGATAAGGCTTTTGTCTTTATTTTTTCTCCCTTTTCTTTCTTTCATCCAGAGTTCCACATGAGAGGAGGAGAAATAAATTGAACCCAGAGACCTGAGCTCTCTGGTGGTTGGTGGGCCATGGGCTACAGGAGGTCCTTTCTCCTCCAAATGCAAACTCAGTAGGGTACGTCTGCCTCTGAAGCTGAAGGTAAACGCACAGTATCTGGGATCCCGCCACAACCTAATTGAGATTCACCGAAAGGAAACTGATGTTTTTAGCCTATTCTGCATCCTGAGTCTATTGCTGCATCATTTAAGAATTTGGAGAGGGAAGGTGTGAGTAATTAGCATTTACAAACCTGTTTGTAATAGCCCCTCCACTATGTGTACCTTTGGACGCCAGTATCCCTGACACCTGTCCAGGCTGAGATCCAACCCTTCCAGACTAGCCTTTGTCATTGAGATGGATGACACTGTTTTATTCATCTACACATGCAGAGGGAAGCCTTTCTTGCTCCAATTCTCTAGCCCATGATGGCTACAAGACCATGTCCCTGGGAGTGCCAAACCCCTCCATACATCAGCATGTTCCCTGTACCCATCACATTCCCCCAGGACTCAGGCTGCTCAGAACTCTACTGAAAACAATAATAAATAGGTGAAGAAATACAGGATTAAACAGGGAGATCAGTAATGAACCAAGCTTTGTGAAGAATGATCTGAGTATTACAGAGACGTGAAGATGTGTCACTGTGGAGGGAAAACCACCCTTTGAGGAGTGGTGGGAGCAATGTTAGCCTATAGAGTTGAGTGCTTCCATAGTGTTGAATAGTTCTTGATGCACAGTGGTGCTTAGTAACAAGGCTGCAGGAAAAAACTGGGGGTCTTACTGTTCAACTGCATCCATCAGATCCTGGTCCTAAGAATGACTTGGTTTCATTACCACAGGAACTTCTTTCCACTCAGCTTCCAAAGGTTTGATAAACCAGGACAGAGACAGGAGAAGAACAGATCCATGGACTAAGCCCTCTGCTTCGCTCTGGAAAAGCTGGTTTGAAGGAAAAGCCAGCCCGAGATGCAGAAATTGACAACTTGACTCTGGATTATGGTGCCTCCAAGGGCAACTGTAGATTTATTCTACAATCTCTAGCGTCTCCATTCTCCAGGAACTTCCATCTGAGGTGAAGGAATCAAAGTTGGTCTATTGCTCCTCATGAACCACATGTGGAGGTCAAGTGTGGTCTCATCTTTGAAGATAACATGGCCCCATTCTGGGTACTGACCTTCCCTTGTGAGAGCTGTTTGCCCCGTTTATGCAGTGAAGGGACTGAAGCAGAGGTGGATGGAACTGGGATACCACAGAACCAGGCCAGGCCAGCTTGGGGCTTTTTGTAGTTTCCTTTTATTTTCTGCATCTTTCTGCCCAGTTCCGGTCACCTCCCTTCCTCTGGGGATATGCTGAGCTCAGCAAATCCAGCTCCACCCATCGGCTTCTGGTCATCTGATAATGCTTCTGATAATGCTTCTGCTGCAGATAGGACCTGCTTCTCTCTGTCCTGCTGGCACACTTGTGGCCAAAGCTGACTATTGCTGCTCTGTGGCTTCCTCCCAGCCTCAGATTTTAGGTCAGCATCTCCAGCAGCCTGGCTCATGGCTCTGCTCTTCTCCTTGATCCTCGGTGAGTATCTCTGCCCCTGCTGGCTGAGGCTTCAGAGTCTGCCCACAACTTTCATCAGAAGAGCGCTCTCCCTGTCAAGCTGGTGGGGTTTTCAAGGCACAGCTTCTCCTGCTCTCCTGCCTTCTCTATAACTGGCAATTTCTAAACTTAATCTATGCCTAATTTATAATTTACTTTGATCACCAGGGTTTTTTTCTATTTTCTTTTATTGAACTGACAAATTTATTATAGTTTTTTCCTATTTCCCTTTTAAATAAATTTCCCTAAGTGCATTCTTTATAAAAAGACAAGTGAACTGCAAGACAAATCCCTTTCACAGATCACACTGTCCAGTTTCCTCTCAAAAGTGTTTTGTATAACATTTCCTTAGGGTACACCCAGATTAATTTACAGTAAATGGGGATTTTGGAGTCAAAGGGATCTGAGTTTCAATCCTTGTTCTTTGATTTCTTAGCTGTCTGAATGATTAAATTACCCTCCCTCTCTGGAATCCTATTTTCATCTGTGAAATGAAGATAATATTATGTTCTTCAGAGACTTGTTAGGAGACTTTTCATTAGATAATGTGAGCTTGGGGCACCTAACAATGCCTACTAGGTCCCTTCCCTAATCAGTCACATCCATTTTATTGTCTGTTTTTTTTTTTTAATTTAAAAATTTTTTAATGTATTTTTTTATTGAAGTTCGATTTGCCAACACATAGTATAACACCCAGCGCTCATCCCATCCAGTGCTCTGCTCAGTGCCCATCACCCAGTCACCCCATCCCCCTGCCAACCTCCCCTTCCACTACTCCTTGTTCGTTTCCCAGAGTTAGGAGTCTCTCATGTTCTGTCATCCTCACTGATATTGTCTTGATAATTCGATGCATCACCAAAGCCCACATTGATTGGGCATTTATGTGCTCTCTGCAGGGGGCTATGTTCCTAAACACTGATGCATCCCCTGTATCACCTGAAAGCTAGTCCTGCCCCATCAGAAGCATCCTATCACCTCTCCCCAGCTTTCCTTCAGCCTCACCGCCTTCATGAAACCTCTCTGGTCTAGCTACCCATAGTCATCCACCCCGCTCGAGAGTTTTCAAGTCACTCTTGGGCTCTATCATTTTCATACCTGCATATCAGGCTTGACACCCTCAGTTTCCTTTGCATGAGCATAGGCTTTGTGGTCTTTACTAAACGCATGGGGTGTTATGTGTAATATAAACTTGAGATTTAGACAGTTATAGACAAGGTCTCACTGAGTCTAAGAGTGGCCACATTCTGAAGATTATGGACATAGGGTTGTTTAGAAATTATTTGGAAACAAAGAGAAGGAAATATTCCAGAACAATCCACTGAAATTCTTGGATTTGCCTGAAAGGCTCCAGACAAAAGATCTCCTTCAGAAATATTCCATAAGATATGGTGAGGGCCATGTCAATTCTGTCTGCAGTTCAGAATACCTAGGGCCTTGGGGAGCAGTGATGGACACAGGGCTCAGGACTCTTGGCGGCATTAGAAGGAAGCCTAATGAAGAGAGGAGCCCAATCACTCAGAGGTCTTATAGGAGAAACTATGATGCCCTATGATGTGCTGGTGCTTAAGCCTGAGGGTTTGGAACCAAATGTAGAGCTGCTTTCTGGCCTGTTGATTAGGGGTCAGCAAATTACAACATACAAGCTAAGAATGGTTTTTATCTCTCTAAATAATGGGGTAAAAATCAAAAGAAGAATAGTATTTTGTGACAGGGAAATCTAAATTTCAGTGTCCATAAACAAAGGTTTATTGTAGCAAGGCCATGTTCATTCATACCCATATATATACATGGCTGCTCTCATGCTACAGTGACAGAGACGGTGGTGGTAACAGAGACCATGTAGTTACAAAGCCCAAGTTATTTAAGGTATGGCCCTTTACAGAAAAAGTGTGCTGGCTGTAGTCTGAATGCAGTGCCAATGGTACAGACAAATCCTGCCATTTCCCCAGCTCCATGCTGCCCCCATGGCATTGCTGTCCTCCACATCAGAGCCCTCCTGGTGGCCCCCCACACGCCTTCCTGTGGAGCCCAGAGGCTGCACACCACCCCTCCACTTCAGGCAGTAACTGATCAATTTAATTGGCTAGAATAGAAAGTGAAGCTATCCATGCCTGGGGCAGGGCAACATCTCGTGTACAAGGAACACGTTGGGCTGTAGTAAAATTGGTCTTTGTGGTTCCAGTCAGTGTCCATGTGTCCTTCGGGGCTGGTCATTGCAGGAGTAGGTATCCCTAGGACTGACTTTGGAGGCTCTGTACCCAGCACTCTAGCTTCCCCACAAAGTCTAGCAAAGACTTTCTAGAGAGTTGTGTTGTTTGAACAAAGCCTTGGGATTGATCATATGATCTCACTTGCTTTCTTCTTCCCTCCTCAGCCATTTGCACTGGACCTGGCCTCTTAGGTAAGACTTTGTGGGGTCCTGAGAAGGAGGCCTCCAAGCTCTGGGGATGGAAAACTTGAAGCTTCCTGAGGACATGGGGAGAGGCTCTAGTTCAATAAAATCTTAGTAGATTTCTTCTCCGGTTTTTCAATCCACCCACTCTGTTTATGTAGGTGGGTTTCCACCTCCAGAGTCTGGAAGGGATTGTGGTGATGTTTCCTGCAGGAGGATTCCTTTCCATTTGGTCTCTGTGGCCTAAAACTCTTGGCCATCTCCAAGTAACAAACAAATGGCTTTGTTTGGAGCTCAGAATGTACCTTCCTTCCTTGTAGGCATATCTGAGAGAGGAACTTCCTTTTGCCCTGACGGGTTCTACCTGAAAGGCACTTTTGAACTAGAAACACATCTAGTTGTGTGCAGCATGTGGGGTGATCAGCAGTGGGCAGGCTGGATTTCAGTCTCCACTGACCACCTGTGTGAGGGGTCCTTGGACCATGTACAAGCTGCACAGATAGGCCTATCAAGAGGAAGGCTATGATCTCCAGACTCAAGGGGGTGCTGATTGTGGACTATCAGTTTCTTATACATTATCCCATTGGTCCTCTTTCTCTTGATGGTAGAGGCTTTACCAGAGAAGAAGAGCAGCCACAAACTCTGGTGTGGACATGGGGGACCCCATACCAATGAGATGCAATTCAACTCTTTCAGGAGTGCTGCTTTGGGTTCTTAGTCTAACCATTAGATTACATGGTCTTTTTCCTGTGGTGTCAGGGCTGTCCTCACTGCTTGTACAGGGACCACTGCTCTCCAGCTTTCTCATGGCCTAGGTCTTGCTTCTCCACCCCTGCTCTTGAGTGGTGAGCCAATAAAGTAGGCTTGAGGACACTGCCCAGGAGGCAGCTGTCTCAACTGAACTTTCCGCCCTTCTCTCTGGCTTTCAAATCTCTTCTCAGCTGGATTTCTTTGATACTTAGGCTGTTTCTTTCTTACATATTTCTTCTTTCCTAGGAGGTGTTCTAATCGTCCTTTCCATGGAAAAGAAAACTCATTTAAAGCCCAAATTTTACAATTCAAAATCAGATAACATGCGCATGATTGTGATAGCTGGTGTATCCTGGAGTACACAACCATGCCTGCCTAAATGCTAATCTTGCAATGACCCAAATGCTATTCCTGGGTGACTCCTCTTGAGTTATTTACAGTCTGTAAACTTAGCAAAAATGAAAACTCTTCTTAGTTTTTTGTAGTTAAATTTTAAAATCTATTTCTAGTCTCCATTCCTCATTTTGCTTCCCACAAAAAACACATGGAAGAAAAGAAGACACAAAAACAAATGAACAAACCAAATGTCAACTTCCAATGTACTTTAACATCACCCAAGTCAGTGTTTTCTCACTCAGCAACTTCTTCTGGTGTTGATTCCAGGTTTTAGGGAGTTTGTGCAGAGCTGAGACAAGGTAGGCAGTGGAAGATTTGGCCCTTCAAAGTCATTACATTAGTGCAGGTGCCTGAGTCACCCACATGTCCCACGTAGTTATAGGTGACATTGTTAGGGTAAGTCACAGACCAGCAGTCACATGTGACTCCTCCATGTGCCCCAGACCTGTCTGTCTAGTGCTTTATCCTGGCTTCTCACTTCAGGCTCTTGAAGGGAGCTGAGAGCATAACCACATACATGTTCAACATGCACAAAGCCCAGCACACCTTCTGTAAGAGATGTGGTGTTCAAATTTTTACACTCCCCACTCAAATCCTGGCGGCTTCAGGATCACCCCACACTGCCTAGATGAGGGCATTGTGTGGAGTGTGGTCATTGAGGAGTTCAGTGGGATCAGTTGGGAAAAGGCCATGAAGGAGAACAAGACCATCAAGAACACGTCTAAAGAGTGAGCTCCTACTTCTCCCTTCCCGAAAAGGAGGAACAATTGGGGCCAGTAGCCATGCTGTGCTGTCCCTGCTGTACCCTGGTTGGTGCCTGTGAATGTAGCTCACCCAGGCCACTGGTCCATCTCTGCAGTTTGCTCAGCTACCAGCTTCTTTATGCAGCTCTTTGTCCTTTCAGCCTAGATTCTGATGTAGCCTGTTCGACATCCTTTCTCTTCTTGACTTTTGTGTGATCTTTTAGAAGAATAAATATCTTTATGTGGAAAAAATAAAGGCCATGGAGGCATGGCCTATTCAGCTCTTCTGTATCATGCTGTCACTCAGGGGTTGCCAGAGACCTTGTAAGGTTGCCCGACACCTTTTAAATATTATATCCTGGAGGGCAACAGTGCTGACTATCTTGTTCATTGCTGTTCTCTAAGTTTATAACCCAATACCTGGAATGGAGTATGTGCTCAACAAAACTGTGCTGCCTGATAGGCTCTTCTCTGCTCTCCCACAACCATCTTTACTCTATGTCTTTGTCTTGGTGGAAGAGGAAGAGGATTTCCATTACCCTTTTCCACCCTCAGAGTTATAGTCAGGAAGCAGAAACATGTCCTAGATTCCTCAGAACTTATCTGGAGGCTATAGGGAGACTGTCTCCTACCCCAAGCCCTGATACCCTCAAGATATGAATTTGATGCATCAAAGCTCTGACCCATCCTTCACCCACTGTTCTCTGCATTCCTCTGAGCTGGGTTCTTGGATGCGGGAAGATGTGGTAAAAAGCAACAAGGATAAAAAAAAAAAAAGAAGAAGAAGAAGCAACAAGGATGGGTAGGGGGATCATGGATATTAGGAGAGAAAGAGAGTCAGGTTGTTCAGCTAAAATTATTCCTAGACACTCTGCCTCAGTCTGGCTGCCACAGGGAAAGACAGAGTCAAGAAGAAGAGACAACCCAACAGAGAACATCACTTGTGTTCTGACTGGGGGCTTCCACTGCTCAACAGTGTGAGCAGGTGTCTGGAAGTAGAGTTTCTTGGCAGGGTAAGTTAAGAGTGGAGCAGAACGAGAACTCAGGGATGGGGTCCTAAAGCTCCTCTCCCTTCACTTCCCTTTTGAGCTCTCCTTTCTCAGCTCCCAATATCCCACACCCTCTATGAGTGGTGGAAGAGTTCCCAGATGCCTGAGTTCTCTCTGGGCTCTTCCAAATGCCCAGCTAAGCTCCCATATCTTTTCAGAGTCTTCGTCCAGAGTGCGGCTGGTGGGAGGTGACCACCGCTGTGAAGGGCGGGTGGAGGTACAACGGTATGGTGAGTGGGGTACCATATGTGATGATGGCTGGGACATAAAAGACGTGGCTGTAGTGTGCCGGGAGCTGGACTGTGGAGTGGCCAAAAGGGCACTCAGTGGTACTTTATTTGGACCACCGACACAACAGCAGCAGAAAATCTTCATCCAACAAGTCAAGTGCCATGGCATGGAAGAGAACCTGTCTCAGTGTGAAGAAGAAGATGCTTTTGACTGCACCCATGATGAGGATGCAGGAGTCGTATGTGGGTGTGAGTACTGCAGCCCCACACTCTGTGCCACCCACCCCGTGGGGCATGCTAACCTGTCTTACCCCCCACTGTGGACTTCACAAGTGGCTAACTAGCTCTTTGCCCTTTGCATCTTATTTTTCTTAATTGTGGGGCATGCAGACAAACATTATCCTTAGTTAGTATTATTCCTGCTCTTTGGTTGAGTTGATACATTCACCTTAATTTTAACCTAAATGAGAGCTTGCTTCTCTCCTTCACACACATACAAGCACACCTAGATCCATCCACCACTAAGTGTTGGTTGAAGAGTATAACCTGTGTGTGGAGTTTGTGGGAGCTATGGGGAAGAAAAGAGCTGGCAAGGTATGTTTCCTGGATTTCAGCCCTAAGAAAACCAAGTACAATGCATGCTTTTCCAGATCTCAAGAGTTCCACCAACTAAAGAGTGGACAAGAGATACTCTTAGGAAACCAACACAACACTTTGCTTTCTGTGCATTAATAATCCCCTCTCTGTGTGAACTTCCCATTAGACTGTGATTTGGTGGAGGCGCTGGTCCATGTCTTTTCTTTGTTTTCCTGCAGACAGGGAAACAGCCATTAAATCTTTATGTCTGATGCTGAGATCTCATTCCTACTGCTTAGAGAGATTGAAGGTTGGGAGCATTCATCCATGATACTTGAGTGATAATGCTGAAAATGAATCAGAAAGTTTTTGGGCTTGGACACATTGTGTATGTTACTATTGCATTTTATTTTTTAAATATCTACACGATCCCTCTACTGTCCTCTTGTGAGGAACAAACAAAAATATGAATTTGAAAATAATTTGAAAAACTAAAAATGTTACAGAAACAATTAATACACTTGGAACTGAAAAATGACATTCACTCCATTGATTCACTCATCCAACTCTTTCAACAAACATCTATTGGACAATGCTAAGCACTCTAGACACGTTGTACTAAACACCAAGAACAGAGGGATGGTGCCCATGGGGCTCTATTCTGGGAAGATCATGTTCCTGCTTGAACAGACACCTCCTCTTTCCTTTCCCATAGTTCCAGAGAATGTGCGACTGGTTGATGGCCACAAGCGCTGCCAGGGCCGAGTGGAGGTGAAGCAGCAAGGGCAATGGGGCACCGTGTGCAAAGGAAGCTGGAACTTTGCAGCTGCCAAGGTGGTTTGCCAGCAGGTGGGCTGTGGGCGGGCCATACTGACCCGGAAATGCTGCAACAAAGCCACCCAGGGCCAAGGGCCGATCTGGCCGAGAAAGGTGTCATGCTCAGGAAAAGAAATCAGCCTCCAGGATTGCCCTTCTGAAGTTTGGGAAAAGAACAACTGCACCCACGATGAGGACATGTGGGTGGAATGTGAAGGTAAACTCCATGAGTCCAGAGACTGACTAGATTCATTCATGAATTTGATTAAAGAGATTCCATTCAACCAATGTCTATGGAGAGCTAGTTATGCATCAAATGACAGCGACAGAGCCACTTAGTTGTGCTGCTGATCAATTCTTATGTTTTTATGTATTTATTTAAGATTTTTATTAATTTTTTGAGAGAGAGAGTGAGAGAGAGCACATGCAAGGGGAGGGAAGGGGGAGAGAATCCCAAGCAGACTCTGCATGGAGCATGGAGCCCGATGCCGGGCTTGATCTCACGACACTGAGATCATGAACCCAGACAAAATCAAGAACTGGTGCTTAACCAACTGAGCCACTCAGGTGCCCCTCTTGTGTTTTTAAAATGCTAACAATAATGCTTCCCTTTCTACAGGAAAGTGCTTTCAGCAATAGTTAAGTGCCAGATTATGTGAGCTATTACTATAAGGAAGTCTACATAATAGGAACAGAGCATGCCACTACATGTATTGTTGAGCTCTTCCATTTTTAAAAACTATTAGAAAGTCATTTGGTAATATTAGACAGAGAACTGGAAGATCCCAGTTAAGGAAAGGGAATTGAGCCACACAGGTGGAAAGAAGATGTAGGCACAGAAACTCAGGGGAGGGTCTTTTGTGCTGATGGGATTTGAATGCAGAGGAGTTTATCCGTCAACCCCTCTGCCTCCCTCCACCCTCCCTCCCTCCTGCACCCGCAGATCCCTTTGACTTGAAGCTGGTAGGAGGAGACAGCCCCTGTGCCGGGAGGCTAGAGGTGCTGCACAAGGGCGAGTGGGGCACTGTCTGTGATGATGACTGGGGAGAAATGGCGGACCAGGTGGTTTGCAGGCAGCTGGGCTGCGGGGCGTCCCTCTCTCCATCTGTCAAATTCCGGAGAAGATTTGGCCCTGGGGTCGGCCGCATCTGGCTGGACGACGTTGCCTGCTCAGGGAATGAACGGTCCCTGGAGCAGTGCCGGCACAGGTTTTGGGGCCATCACAACTGCAAGCACACAGAGGACGTGGCTGTGGTCTGTGCAGGTAAGTCCTGGGTCGGAGCTCATTGGGGGAGGGGAGGGATGGGGGCTTCTGCCACAGTGGTCACCTTCTTCACACTTACTTCACGGGATACAAGTGAAGCATTTGAGCAATAAATAGAAATAATGGTGATATCAATAATAAACCCCATACTGTAGACTTACTGATGTGAGAGTAAGAGAGATTTTAAAAATTAATGGATCAACACCCTTATATTAAACATGAACAAAGTAAGAATCAGAGAAAATAAACAACTTTCCAAATTCATAAAAATTGCTTTGAAGTGATAGAGCAGAACTACAGGGACCAGTCCTGACTCTGAACTCAGGGCTTTTTCTCCCAGATGATCCCAACCCTCACACCTAAATTCTACATCGTGTCACTCCATGGATGGTAGGTGAACCTGTTGGAATGGAGGTGGGGCAGGGGTCTCTTTGGGAATGCCCAAGAGACAGAGTCTTTCCAGACAGTGGGGGTACATAGGCATCTTCAGGGAAGGAAGGAGGAAACTCTGCCTCAACTTGAGCCAGGAAACGCAAATGCAGCCCCTGGGGGCTGAAGCCCAGCTTGGTAAGCATGGTGGGAACGCAGAGCTGCTTGGTTTAAATACCCTGCTGTGGAGCCAGGTGAGGGCTAACGGTTGACCAAGAGCTTGACAGCAGCTAATGCCAAGAAAAGGAGGGATTTAGTCATGGAAGACTATGGTTTGAGCCCTGCGGCTGCCATTTGAGGCTCTGCAATCTTAGTCACTTGACTTCTCAGGACTTCTTTGTTTTCATCTATAAAAGAGAAAGACACTTGTCCCACTTACCTTGAAGAGTTTTGTGTGAGGGTGAGATGTGTTAATATACGTGAACACTGTGTGTGGCAGCTGGCTGAGTAAATCCCTGGGATACAGCACCTGATTCCAACCTGGCTCACATCTGAGTGGGATGTGAGCCCACTTTTCTCTTTCTGCTTCTGGGGCCTGATCTTCTTTCTTAGCCTCTTTGAGTTTTGAGTGAAATAAATCTCTCTGACGCATCTCCATCCTTACTGTACTTTATTCTTCTCTTTACAGAACAGTAGCCTGGCCTACCTGATGCCTGAGCTGACCCCAACAGGCTCCAAGTGTCCCCTACTTCTCATAGGCCCTGATTGGCTGGGTTTGGGCCCTGGGCTGCAGGCTGTACCCACCTCCCGCTCTGCCCCCCAGCAGGAATCTGAACTCTGTGCCCTGCCTTTCCCTAGAGCCAAGCCCTCCTGTCATTGCCTGGAGATGTGAGCTGTGGAATGCCCTCTGCCGGGGAAGATGAGCTCATAGTCCCCCTCTCTTCCCTGAAGGCCACCATAGCAGCTTGGGCCTGTGCTGCCTCTTTTGCCCAGTCTGGGATCCCCAGACTGGTGCTTTGACCAGTGTGGGCCATCACTGGGCACCATCTATGTCTGAAAGAACATGAAAGGAACCAGATCATTATGTGGAACTTGGGGGAGTCTTTCAGCTCTCTTTCTCACACGTGGGGTGATCGCATTGATAGCACCTCACTGTCCTTCTACTCCTTGGTGGCAGCACATTCTTTCAGGAGCAGAGCAGCGTCCTGTAATTCTAGCTGTTTTCACGGTACTTGGAAACAATGGCTCATCCCCTGAATGCCTGTGATTCAACACCTTTGCTGACCCTCCATAATGGCTAGCCGACGTGGATGCCGTTTATCAAGAAGAATCTCACAAATGCATTCTAAATCATCCAGAGAAACACATGTTGGTGATGCGGCCGCCTCTGGAAGGAGGGGAGGCTGAGGCAGAAGAAGGTTGGGGAGGCGGGACTGATGCCTTACGCCAATCAGATGATACCACTTTCACTGTATCTACTCAGACGCTGGCGCCTGCACATCTGGGGCAAGGCACAGTGATGATAAGGAGCCTTCAACTCTGAGGCTAAGCTGAGCACCTGCTTATGCCTGCTTTTCCGCTGCCTAATAAAGCAGACCTCACAGTCTCTACAGCTGCCTTCCGTGCTGTGTGCTCTTCCTGCCACTGGGAAGCAGGTGTGTCAGCTTCTCAGCCACCGCCTTGGGGGCAGCACTGGGTAGGAGAGAGCCTGCCAGCAGTAGGACCAGGTGTGATACAGAGCCCTATCTTCCTCTCTTCCCTGGCACGGGAACATAGAGCACCCTGGTTTCGTAGTAGAGAAGAGAAGGCCTCGACAGACATTTGGGAATCTACCCTGCTTACCCAAAGAGATTTTGCTTTTGTCTGATCAGCTCTCTCTATCTGATGAGGTCTTCCTGATTTTCCCTACAGACTAGTGTCCTGTTCCCTTTACCCCACAGTAGCTGGAATCCAGAGGCTCGCTGAGCTGACTCCACTGGGCCATTGAAAAGCTGTTTTATTCTCAGTAGAGCAAGTAGGCTTGGAATTTCACAAAAGAACTCCCAACTCCCCTTAATTTCTACATAAATCTTTCGTTTGTTTCCATTCCACTAAGTCCCCTGAGAACCAATCAGGATAAAAGTAACAGCTCCTGGAAGAGACACAGTGAATCCTTTCCAGAAGGAAGAGCTGACAGTAGCCTAGATAATCAGTGTCACTGAGGAGGTGATGTCCACAGTGGGCATGGATGAAAGAGTGCATGAGGGCCTGAACGGATGAGCATGGGACACTGGCTGCCAGCGCTCAGACACTGCTGTGTCTTGCTGGACACGCCGCTAGCTTCTCCCAGGTACCTCTTATCAGAAGACACACCAGCCAGCACCCCCAGCCCCTCCTTGACAAAGTCCGCTCACCTCGAGCTCTGCATTCAGGGGAAGTACTGCCCGGGAGGTCAGGGATTGTGAGTTGGTTTACACCTTCTCCTCCAAGAGGTCTCTGACACCTGACTCCTCCTGACCCATGCCAGGGTCCATATCCTCAGGAACTCTGCACTCCTGGGCCACACATGCAGTGTGCGCCCCTTCAGCTGGCCTGGGGCGGACAGGGCCCTCTAGGCCTGTGGGGCTGGACACTGGCAGTAGCCACCTGCACAGTCTCCACTGCACAGAGGGCCCCCGCCCAGGAAATCACCCCAAGGCAGCAGCTGCAGATTTGCCATAAGCAGTATCCACCTGGACTTGCTGCCTGACGGGGTCCTGGTCCTCACCATATACAGGGCTCCTAGATCCATCTTAGTAGAAGACACTGTGAGCAACCCTCTAGCTTGCTCTGGTGGGCAGGCCACTCTCCTGCCCCTTTGTTGTCACTGTGATATTGTCCCCTGGGTAGGTGAGCTTGCAAGCTCAGGGCTTGTAAGCTGGCATACACCTTGTTCCCCAAGGGCCATGCTTGGGACCCTGCTTATCCCTCTCCTTGTCTGGGTCTTGATCACAGCACACACAACTAACACCTGCGGTGGCTGGGGCATAGTCCCCAGTAGAAGGGTGCTAGCCCCTGAAGTCACCCTGAGGCAGCAGTTACAGATTTGCTGCCATCAGCCCCCATTGGGACTTGCTGCTTTATGGTCCCTGGCTCTTCCAAGCAACCAGGGCTCCCAGGTGTCTCTCCTTTGTAGATGGTGCCATGTGGCCAGTTCTCAGAATGGACGTGACACCTTCCCATTCAGGTAGTTGACAGAGCTTGCCTCCTCCATGCTCTCTCTCCCTGTATGCTGGCTTCTCAGGCAAGACCCCAGTGACACAGGGGCCAGCAGAGTCAGAGCATGGAGGGGCCAGACCATTCGAATGACCGGGTGGCCGGTGCCTCACGCAGTCTCTGCTGATGGTTGCATGATAAGAAACAAATATGATTTGCATTAAGCCAGGGAGATGTTTGGGTAGCTTATTAAAAGCACTTAGCTCACTCCAACTAACACAGACATGAATAGTTTTTACAAAATCAATTACATTTCTTCGGAGTTCCCCAACAAACGCCAATGTGCACTTGGCTTCCTTGGAAGCCATTCAATACCTAATATTTGGTGCTAATCAGGAGAGGTGCCACCTGGCTCGCTTATAACTTTATTTCTAGGATAAAGTAATCGTATTTTATTTTTGACAGTCTTTGGAGCCTTTTTGTTTTTAAACTACCCAAATGTCCGTTGCAGACATTTTGTATGTGTGTATTTTTGGAATTTTTTTTTTTTAAGAGCAGTTTTAGGTTCCCAGCAAAATGGAGAGGAAGATATAGAGAATTCCCATATACCTGCTGCCGTCACACGTGCATGGCCTCCCCCATTGCCAACATTCCTCACCAGGGGGTGCATTTGCAACAATCAGACTGCTTTGACACATCATCACCCAAATTCCATAGTTTATATTGGGGTTTACGCTTAGTGTTATTCTATGAATTTGGGCAAATTTTTTCTTTAAAGATTTCATTTATTTATTCATGAGAGACAGTGAGAGGCAGAGAGAGAAGCAAGCTCCCTACAGGAATCCTGATGCAGGATTCCATCCCAGGATCCCGGGATCACGCCCTGAGTGGAAGGCAGATACTCAACCGCTGAGCCATCCAGGTGCCCCGGTTTGGGCAAATTTATAAACATGTATCCACCGTTAGACTGCCACACAGAGGAAGTTTATCTCCCTAAAACTCCTTGAAGTTCTTCTGTGCTTTCCTATTCATTCCTCTAACCTCTAACCCTCTAACCCCTGCCAACTACTGGTCCTTTTACTGTCTCCCATAGTTTTGCCTTTTCCAGAATGTCATAGAATTGGAATCACACCATATATAGCCTTCTCAGACTGATTTATTTCACTTAGTGGTATGCATTTAAGTTTCTTCCATGTCTTTTCATGGCTTGATGGCTCATTTCTTTTTAGCATTGAGCAATACTCCACTGTCTGGATGGACCACAGTTTATTTATTCATTAACCTATGGAAGGACATCTTGGTTGCTTCCAAGTTTTAAAAAACATGAATGAAGCTGCTATAAACATCGTGTGCAGACTTCTGTGTGGACATGTTTTCAACTCCTTTGGGTAAATACTAAGGAGCATTTTTTTATTGAAGTTTGATTTGCCAACATATTGTATAACACCCACTGCCCATCCCATCAAGTGCCCTCCTCAGTGCCCATCACCCAGTCACCCCATCCCCCGCCTGCCTCCCCTTCCGTTACTCTTTGTTCGTTTCCCAGAGTTAGGAGTCTCTCATGTTTTGTCATGCTCTCTAATTTTTAAACAAAACAATCCTGTTCTCCTGGCCACAATTAATGGGTACCACGAATGGGCGTCTGTCCCAAGTTGGATGGATTGGCCCTGCCCAGGAGGTGGGAACTGTAATCAAAAGCATATTAGTTTCTCCAAGTGGCTGGACTTCTAGCAACTTAACCCAAGAGGTGTGTTTTCCACATACCAGGTGGATCAGAGAACAAGAGGAAGCCCTTCCACAGAGATATGCTAGAAGGTATAAGACAGAGAGGAACCCAGATGAGACACAGAATCTGGAGAGCACTTTCTGGTCCTGGTTCTCGTCTTTCTCTGGATTCCAGCTGTATTCCTAATTTTGGGTTCTGTGACAAACTGCTGTATGCTTATAATATACATTTTATGTATAGATATATATGCATATACCAATATGTATATATTTAATTTTTTTCTTCCAAAATTTTATTTAAATTCTAGTTAGTTCATATACAGTGCAATATTGGCTTCAGGAGTAAAACTCAGTGATTCATCACTTACATACAACACTCACTGTTCATCTCAAAAAGTGCCATCCTGAGTATCCATCCGCCAACCAGCCCATCCCCACCATGTCCCTCCATCAACCCTGTTGGTTCTCTGTTGTTAGGAGTCTCTCATGGTTTGCTATATATATTATGTATTTAAGATTTTGATCAAATTATCTCATGGGTTTTTGTACTGCTAACCAAAATAACCCTAACTAATTTTCTTGTTTAAAATTAAGAAAGTGACAATTTACTCACTTTGTGTTATGTTAGTTAGATAAACCCATTAATTAGTAATGAATCAATTCTCGCTGCACTTACAGCATCGAGTTATGGATCCGAAAATGCGAAGACCAAGACCTAGAGCAGAGATGCCACTACAACAGATTTAGGCAGCTGTGCATCCCAGAGTACTAGAGCTTAGTCCATGCTCAAGGTCATGGCCTCTCTTAAATTGTCAGAAGCTGATGTCCCTCTAGCCACATTCTGTCCAGCCTCTTTCCAGGCAATGTCTGAAGTCTATCTGCTCTTGACTGCCTCAGCAGACCCAAGTGACACCAACTTCCCTGCTGGGTTGGTGGACGCTCAGTGTAGATGATGTGCAGTGACAGCCTGGAAGGAGGCTCAGTCTTGCTAACCCTGAGAGAAGAGAGGGATATATCGGTTGCTAAGTGGTCCTTCTTTTTTTTTTTTTTTCCTAAGTGGTCCTTCTGTTGGACTCTGTCTCTGTGAGAAACTCCACATGAATTGTGACCTGATACATCTTGTCTATAGCAGTGACAAGACTTATCCCCCTGGTGGTTATCCTAGAGACACAGGAGGGGAGCCCTGTCAAGGTTGAAAAAGCAGGAGGGAAACCACTGAAGGTGGTCCTTGGTTACGTGAGGAGAGAGAGGGAAAGCCTGAAAACATGAGTGTAGAGGAAGACTTTTTGTTGAAGTCATAAAAAGTCATGGTCCTTGTTTGCCTAGGACAGGATGGTTGATGTCTGCTGAGGGTCAGTTATTTTTTGTTAACAATTTTTGTGGACACTTCTACTCCCAAAAGTGTCCTGGTTTGGATGACAAATTCTGTGTTCATTTTAGCATTGAAGGATGGTTAATATTTGAGAACTAGATTTGACAAGATAGAGATGTATGGGAAGTGGGGTGTTGCCCATAGCTCAACACTTTCTTCCCCCGAAGAGCAAACAGCCAAGGACCCAGCAGGTGGATGAGATGAGTCTGATTTCTTGGCTGCTTCTTTCCCACAAACTCATCTCCCTCCCCTAGGTGTTTCCCCCATGACTTCTTCAGCAGGACCAGCCAATAACCTGTGCTGGGGTAAGATGACCTAGATCACACGTATTCTATAGGATTGGTATACAGTTCAATTTGAATTCATGGCAATGCTCTGAAAGTTGTAAGAATGTCCTCATCTCATGACTTGCTCCTAAGGCAGGACCCTAGACCCAGCATGCTCCTCGGAGGTGCTGTCATTTCAACTCTTACTGAAACTTAGGGTTTCCCCATTAGTGTTTCTTTTCTTCTACTCTGACATGGGGGCATCACATTTTGTGGGGTCTTGACACAGGCAATGGCCCAGCTCCAGGTGTTCCCTGACTTCTGACTGTAAGCAGAGTGAGGACATCTCTTCTCACTGAGGGCCATGGTTGAGGAGCTCTGTCCAGTAGATACATGATATGAGCCACAGGTAGAATATAGAATTTGCTAGTAACCATATTGGAAAAAAGTAAAAAAAAAAAAAAAAGAAAAGAAACAGGTGAAATTAATAATTGAATTGTAATATTTTAAAACTTATTTATATATGAATTATTATCATTTAACATGGAATTGATATAGAATTATTAATGAGGCATTTCACTTTCTTTCTTTTTTTTTTTTTCTTCAGTTTTCAAATCCCCGGCATGTAAATAGTACTCCTAGCGCATCTCAATTTGGACTAGAGAGGCTTCCAGTGCTCAGAAGCCCCGTGTGGTTAGGGGCTGCTGTCTTGGACAGCAGACACATCCAAATGTAAAATGAAACCAAGGGTCACATCAACCTTAGTTTTCACAGCCAAGGCTTTGAAAATTGTGCAATACCTTTGAGTTGCAGATTCCTGATCTGCAAAATGAGTAAACTTTCTGCCTCAAAATGGTCAAACTCAGTATGTTCCCTGATTTTTCATTTTCATTGGGTTTGGTTGTTTCTTCCCTTATCAACATGCATGGCACCCAGGGCATATGTGCCATACAGAAATGCTTTGTTTTAAAATAATTTTTAAAAATTATTCTCAAACATTGAAAAGTTAGTGATTTTACATAAATTCCAAAATTCCAGCTTTGGTGAACAATCAGATGATTGAGCATCATGTCCTTTGAAGCTCATGGCAATGGCCAACTGCTCCCTCAGATAGGAGGTGCCTTCTCCAGCCCAGAGAGCTCCACCTGGCCCTGCTCCCCATCTGGATTCCCACATTCTTAGTATGGCGCATGAAACCTTCCATGGTTTCTCTTCTACCCTCTGTCTCTTCAGCCTCATGCTTGTCAGCACTTCCTCAAATTCTGTTCCAATAATCAAACTTCAAATGTCTCAGCAAAATGCCTTGCCATTTCATGCCTTCATCCATGCATCTGCTCTTAGCTCCATGTAGTGTTCTTCCGTGCTAGACATCGGGCGGGGATCCTAGTCATCCTTGGAAACCAGCTTAGATATCAAACCCTCTGCAGAGCCTCCCTATTCCCTACACCAGCTCACCTACATTCTCTGCTCTTACCTCTCTACCAGGCCTGACTTATTTATCATGATTTTCACACTCCCTGTGTTCAGTTTGCTCATAAATCTTTCTCACTGCACTGTGAATTCTCGGCACTTAGGAACATGCATTTCCCACCTCCATACACTCAGAATGTAGGGCTGTACAAGGCACATATTGTCGTTTCTTGGGGACAGCTAACACCCCTTTCTTATCCACCCACGGTCAGGATGAGTGGAGGGTAACAGGAGTCATGCAGAGGGGAGCAAACTTCAGATTTCTCACCAGTAATAATGATTTTGGAGGAAGTGGCTTAGCTGTGTGGCCTTAGTGGGTTCTCGCAACTCACCACTACACAAAGCAGATCTACCATCTGGATAGCCCTGGGCCTTTGCAGCAGGGGCAGACCCTGGTGTGTGGATGATGACCCATGACAGCATGGTGAGGCCTAGCTTCTCAAGGAGAGAACCCAGGTGGCACCAAGCCCATGCTCAGTTGCTTCTCCTAAATTTATAAGCCAAATAAGTCATATCTCCTTGATAATTTTCTTCCTGAGGTCTGGAGAGGAAAATCTCTCCTGCTTATAGAAACATGAGGAGCATTGGTTGTGTACCCCTAAGAGTTCATGACAGAGGCCCAATAAATACATGAGTCATGTTAATTTGAAGATGAAATCGAAGTGATAATGCATATTATTGCCCAGCCATTCTGTTGCAGAAGCGTGCTAGCTTTTCCTGTGGTTGTTATTCCACCAATGCTCACAGAAGATGTTTTTGTCTTGCCCAGGCTAACCAAGAGCTGCAGGTCAGCTGAAGTTTAGCTGGGCTCGGCTGGGTTCAGCTCGGCTTGGCTCCAAGCCATGGGCTGGGTTCAAGTTCCCTCTGTCTTCTCACTTTAGAAAATAGGTCAAATAGGCAACCAAGCGAAATCATACAAGTGCAGCCAGTGTCTGATGGCATGCAGCAATGCCTTGTATCCTTACACCTTGCTGGCCAAAGCATGTCACAGAGCCAAGCCAAAGCCTGTGACCCAGGCACATCCACTCCTTCCAGAAGATTCTCGAATGAGTGACTTGATCATGAGAAAGCCTGTATAATTCCCTTATAAGAGGGGAGCCAATACTTGGAAGCAGTAACCCAATCTCTAACAGTGACTTGAAACAAGTTTCTTCTCTATGGGCCCCATTTGCTTCATGTATAATGTATGGGTATGAAGAGTCTTCCTTTTGACCACATATCTGGGCACGGTGGCCCAGCCAAGCTGAAATAAAATTAACCATCCCAGCCTCCCCTACAGAAAGTGAGCCCCTGCTTACTCTCTATGGCTGATGAGTGCTGTAGATCCCCCCTTGGTCAAGAGCTCAGGCACCTCTGTGTCCTCAGCACTGCTCTGCGGCCCAGAGGTGCAGATTTTCCAACAGAAACACCAGATCATTTTGTGAAAAGTCTTGCCCTGACTTTGGAACCCTGGTGACAAAGCTCTACCCACATTCCTCTCCTTCCTAGTGGTGCACCCTCTGGCTCACCGCCTCCACGTTAGACCTCACCCCCATCTACCAGATTGGAATCTTTGTGTAGGGGTTCATGGGTTTGCATTTCATCAGAGCATCTCACAATCTATATGCATGCTACCTTTCTTAGTGTGCCTATGTATAAAATAAAAGCTTGAGAGAGCATAACGAATACTGTGCAGCCTTTAAACTAGAGGAAGGGGTGGAAGATTTTAATTTAAAGCAATTGCACAGGTGTGCACATGAGCACAGGCAGAGAGGTATATGCAGGGTGTGTGCACACACACGGCCATACACGCTGGGCCAAGAGGGCTCTGAGCTCCTCAGTGAATAAGAAGTCTTGGTCTTCAAACGTTAAATGAAGCAAACCCACATCAAGACAGGCTTTCCAGAGCCAGCAAACAAAGCCAGATGCACTGTTGAGTCTTTGGAACTTCCCTGGGGATTCCGGTCAGTTCCCAGCACTGCTCCCTCCTCCTCCAGCACTGGCCATGTAGACCACTTGTTTCTCTTCTCACACCTTCTCTACAGACTCTTGCAGCCTGAAGAGAAGATACCTGAGATTACTGAATGGTGTCTTGTCATGTCCCCTAATAGCTTTGAATTAACTGGTTCTTAACCCTAGACCCTCAAAGGCTCAAGAAGTGTTGGAAATTAAGATGGTTTATTGTCTTCTAAGCATGATCTAAATTACATGCAGGCTCCAGGTGCCGAGGACCAGGAGTGCCAGGGTGCTCCAGGGAGGGATGGGAGAGATGACACACACCTGATGTGGGGAGGGGCAGTGATCATGATGAACTGTCCCCAACATCCAGAAGCTAATTTGCCTATGCTTATTTCCTGTATTTCACTTACAAACACCCCCCCAGGTGGTAACTTCCTGTGATACTGTTTTTCATCTGTTTTTGCTTCACTGACCACTACCCCATAAAAGTTTAAATATGGGTGGGAGTATCTTACAAATAGCTTGACCCCGTACTCACCATAATCTGTCAGGCCTTGCGCGTAACCCCAGTGACAGTCCACCTGGCAAAGCTCGGATGTTCATGCACAGAGTGACAGCGTGGAACTGCTGAGAAGCGAGAGTGTACACCGAGTGGGCGGGGTGGAGGGGACATCCTTCCCATCCAGGACAGCACCCACTGCCTTCTGCAGGACCGCAGTCTGAGGAGTGCTCTGCAAAGTCAGAAATCACTTGTGGGAAACGTCCTTTGAGACTCCACTGAGCTCTTGCGGGAGGTCCTAATGTGCTAAAGTGCACCACGCTCTTCAAGTTGTGGACAGGGAACCAGCCTTCACTGGAGAGGAAATAGAGGTGGGCCTTGGGAGGCTCTCGTTCTTCTATTTCTGTAAACGTGCTGCAGTGGGACTTCCCATCCCGACTTCCTCAACCTTCAGACCAGCCGCTGCCTCTCTGAGCTGGAGGATAAATATCTGAGTGACAGTCCCTGACCTGGTCCTCATGCTGCTGGGGCTCGTGCTGTTGCTGTGCGGTGAGTAGGATGTGCCAGTGAGTGTGGGGTCCCAGCCCCAGTGCCCCCATCCCTCTGAGGTCTCCACTTGTGCCCACCGATGCCAAGATCTCTGCCTCCAACTGGCAGCTCTGAGTCAGGCAGTGGGTGGTAAAGACTGGACAGCCAGATGTTTGAAGAAAACTATCATTTTGGTTTTTATCTCATAGGAAACATTGAGTGTCTGTCTTTCCTTCTGATATGAAATCTGTCTTTGTTCTCCTGTTGTCAATAGCCGTGGGGATAATTCACACAGCAGACTGGGCTCTTTGTTCCTTGTGCTTGCCGTCAACGTCTTTCTCTATCCTCTGTCCTTGGTCCCTCATTCATACCATCACATCCTAGAATTTATCATTACCAACAACAGTTGGCTTTCAAAATCCCTGTTTTCGGCACCCTACTGCAATCCCACCCACTGGCCACATTGCATTTGCAACTTCCCTTCTGAACCTCCCAGAGTGACTTTTCCCTGCTAGTTACTGTCTTCCGCACCCCCGCCCCTCAGCTGAGATGCTGGGGCTGGCCCAACATTCCCCCGGCTACATCTCTCCATCAACACGCTTCACACTAGTGCCTAGGCAGCTGAATGTGACTTCACATGGAAGGCATCACCCCTTAACTCATGTCCCTTTATATATAGGGCACACGTCTGTGGTGGCACTGGCAGGGCCAGTGACACTCCTACACCTTCCTAGTCAGTGCTTCACACTCAAACCACTGTCTGCTACCTTCTCTGTCTCCTCAAACTCCTCCTCCTCGCTCTCAGTTTATAAGCTGGCTGCACGTCACGAGGAAGGAAAGCCATGAAAAGAGAACGTCCTCAGCTTTCCACAGCCGTGTCTGCAAACCCCCGCCCCTGCTGTGTGTCCCTCATCAGGACCACACTTCCCATCCTCCGGTGTAGGACGGGACTCCTCCCTTGTGCATGGGTCCTTGATGCTCTCACTTTCTTACAGCCATCACTGTGCCGTCACTACATTTCTTCATTCTGGGTTAGTCCTGTAAATATACAAACATGCCACCATGTCTTTTCTCCTAAAACGACGGAAATGTGCCCTGACAGTGGCCTGCTCCCTTTCACAAAATTTCCAGGGAGCTGCTGGGAGTGCTTCAGCTCCTCCCATCCTTCCTGTCTCAAACTCATTTTTAACTTACATGACAGTAAAATTCACTTCTTTGATGCACCATCTATGATTTTTCAGAAGGATCTGCAGTCATGTGAGCACCAGGACCATCAAGATGCAGAGCATTTCCATTGCCTCAAACCCTCCCTCCTGGCCTCCATCCCTTTGGCAACAAACCCTCCAGGTTCCTAAGCCCCGGTGACCACTGGCCGGTTCTCGGTGCTGACAGGTCCCCCTCACCCTTCTTTGAGCCACGGTTGCCCACCTTCTGTCCCCTCCATGGCTCCCGCTGAGACCACCAACCCTCTCCATGTCACCCTGACCCAGGCTCTGTTTTCAGCTTCCTTTCCCTCGGCCTCTCAGGGGTGTTCCTTCGCTCTGTCTTCTGGAAGCACTTCTTACCTCAGCTTCTGGAACACCACAGGCTGCTGGTTTTCTTTCTAACTCAATTTTTGTTGCTTCCTGGCCATCAGGGTTGGACTTGCCCTAAGGCTGGTGCCCAGACCTCATGCTCCACTGGCACTCACTTCCCAGCCCAGTTCAGACACTTCAGCTCCACTTTGTTCTTAAACTCAAGCTCCTTTCCCAGCTCTGGTCTCTCCTCTGAGCACTTTTCATGCATCAATGGCCACTCAGCTGTCCCATCGACACCTTGCACTCCACACGGCCAAACACATGTCCTGATCTCCTGTATGTTCCCCTCACTTAACCTGTTTCCTACGGTGACCTCCACTCTTCCAGAGGCTGCTGCCAAAAATCTAAGACCTATACTCCTTCTTCTCTTTCTTCTACACTTGACCTCCAAACTGTAAGTAATTCTTACTGATTCTGCTTTCAAATTTATACTGGAATCTTCCCCTTCACGGGCAGCCCTGCTTAGCCTGAGCTGGTGTCCTCCGTCTTCCTGACTAAATCGCTACAAGTGTCCTCTCTGCTGCTCCTGCATGACCGTGGTCTGCCCTTCTCCCAGGGTAAGAGTGATTTTACAAGCGTAAGGAATCAGAACTGCCCACAGCTCCCCATCATACCTGGAATGAAATCCAGACCTGGGGCCAAATCCAGGAAGCCCTCCATGACTGGCTCTGACCACCTCCCACCACACCAGTGCCCACTGCTGCCTCTGTATCCACTCTAGGGGCACCGCCTCTCCTTCCTCCCCCCATGAGTTCATTTCTTCTCAGGTCCTTTGCATTTGCTCATTCGGTGCCAGGGGTGCTTGTTTCCAAACACTCAGAAGGCAGCTCTCTACTTTCATTCTGTTTTCTACTCAGTTAGCATCTCTCCTAAGAGTCAAGACCATCCTGAGACACTCCAACCTATCTTGCGGCTTCAGCTCTCCTATAGCACTGATTGCTCTCTGAAATCAGGTTATATATTGATTTGGCTCTCTCTCTAAATTCCTTGATGGCAAACACTGTTGTTCACATTCATTCTTACAAACCCAATCCCACGTGCAGTGCCTGGCACACAGTAAGCACTCGAAATTGTTTGTAGTATGGGTGGCTTAAAAAATGTGATTTTCATGCCAGCTCCACTGATTGCATTCTGCTGAGGAACAAATAAGCTAAAATAGCAGGCTAAGCATCTCAGAGTAAACATGGGCTCGAATAGGTAGCAATAATGAGTAATATTTACTGAATGTGAAATAAATGCCAAGCATGATTCTAAGCATTTTATGGATACCAATATATTTAATCTTCGCAGAAACTCTGGAAAGTAAGTCTATTATTACCTACATTTCACAGAAAAGGAAAGTAGAGCCCAGAGAGGTGAAGCGTCTTCCTGGGGTAGAACAGTTTGTAAGAAAAAGAGGCAGCGTTCAGGTCCGTGCTCTCTGGCTGCAGAGCCTGCAGCTCCCCAGAATGTTCTGTTCTTGATCCTCATGCTGCAACACTACAGTCAAGCCCTTGGGGTATGGGAGGATCTTTGGAGAAATCCAAATCCCTTCTGTGGACCTCCTCTGCCAAGACATTGGTGCATAAAGGGCACTGAGTGTGAAGCAGGACCTAGCTGTTGTCACTGTGGTCGGCCCAGGCTGGGGTTGTCAGGACATTTGAGAGGAGGGATGAGGGCCAGGGGAGTGAGAGCCATGAAACAAAGGCACCACCTCCTAATCATGGATGGGAGCAATGACTGGGAATGATTTCCCAACCACGAAGGGAACTGTGTGGTGATGGGGCACATAGGAGAGGAAGAGGTAAAAAAGGGCAGAGGGAGAAGAACAGGGGGCAAGAGCCAAGGAGAGATGGGAGGGGAAGGGGGGAAGAGGGAGTGGGGGAGGACATGCGGAGAGCAGCATGGGGCTGCCCATGGGCCATCCACACTGGCACTGATGTCTCCTGAATTCTCTCCTAGCTCAACCCCGAGAACCAACCAGTGAAGGTACGTAGCACTTCCCTTTCCTCTTCATGGTCTGCAGGCATCTTGTCACTGGGCCGGTCCATGCAGGGGGCCCGTGGATGCTGTGTGACATTTGGTGACAGCCGCTGAGGTCTACTATGACAGCGGCTCCCCCGGGGACCAGCTGCCTGTGTTCAGACCAGTTTGTGCACCTGACACATGGCTGCTCAGCTAGGAGAGCAGGCCTTGCTCTGACCTTCTCAAAACCACAGTCCTTTCTGTGGGAAGTGTGAGCTCAGGAAGGGAGATGCGCTTCCACAGGAAGTCAGAGAGTGTGGAAGATAGATATTAGAAGAATCTCTGCCTTCCCAGCCTGGGGGGCTCCAAGGCCCCTTGTCTCCCCATAGAGGGCTCCCCAAGGAGTGACGGTGGAAACACTGCCATCTGACATCCGTGGAGGACATGACGGTCGGCCCCTGGGTCATGTGAAAGTGCAGTAGCTCTCTGCCTCCTTTGCATTCCCGGCCCTGCTCTGTCGCCACAACTGCTGCCCTGTGCGGCTTCCTTCTGAGGCCCTGGTTGGTGCAAACCTGCCATTGCTCGGATTCTGATTCACCTTTACCAGACGAAGAGAGGAGGAAGATTTCCCCCAGAAGGAATCTTCCACTGAAGTGGGTTTCAACCCAGGATACATCAGAACTGCTCTCTTATACTTAGGGCACTAACCCCAGGGCTCAAAGAGACTTCCTGTCACCTCAAGAACACAGGTCACACGTACAGCCAGGGGACAAAGCTCTGGAGGGCCAGTGGCCAGAGATATTTAGGGCCAAACCAGCCTTCTGGGTGCTCTCCTAAGGTTTGTCCAAGCTGAACTCAGGCCGAGGGTTAGTGCCAACATGCCTCATGCCTGACCCTTTCACCCTACAAATGCATGTGCCCAATCTGAGCCTAAGCAGAAATCCAAAACCACATCCAGAAGAAACAAAGCTTCCACCCCCCGGCATTTGCCAGGTACTCCGGGGAATACCTGAGAATGATCTGAAACAAGTTCCGAGCTGCAAGACTGAGCTCCCGCCCTTGCAAACTGCCTGTCCGGTGTCTGCTCTACACCACCCGCCCCATTCAGAAGGGTGGGGTCAGGTGCCTAGATGTCTGCTTTATTCCCTTCTTTGTCCAAGAGCTGTGCTGTCCGCAGTGCTCTGGGGACTGCATTTTTCCAAGGAGAGAAAACAGCCCCCAGTGCACAGGAATCCCAGGTCCCAGAGCAAACATCCTGGTACCAGTGTTGGAATTGAGTTTTAAAAGTGCTTGGGTAAAGCATTCGAGGAGCCAGGCTGGAGGATGATAGGTGTTGGTGCAGCAATCACCTCTCTGCGATTGAGAACACTTGGCATTTTCATCTGGTGAGGAGGGAAACTTCCTAAACTTTCCTAAAGAGCAGAGGCTCTGAGTTGGATAGACACATGCCTCAAGAGCCAGTGTACTCAGGGATTTGGTGTTTCCTGGGTGCTGCAGCTGGGCCGATGGAGACGAAGGGAAGCGGGACCCAGCTTTGCCCGTCTGTAGCCCACCCCGAGAAGAGCCCTTACAGCCAACAAGGGAGACATTCCTGAGGGTTAAGGTATGGATTGAAATTGTCCCTCACAACTGTGGCTTCTACAGAGGTTTGCATGAAATCCCAGAGCCAGGGAGCTGGGTGTGGGCACGTGGCACTTTCAGGCAAGTGTGAGCCTGTTCCTTCCATGGGGAGCAGCACTAACAGGGGTGGGAGACAATCCATAAAGAAAGCACTGAATTCCTCTAACTTCCCCTGATTGGCAGACCCTCTGGTGTCACATTCTGTCCATGAAAGACAGTGTGGCTCTGGGATGCCCGGCGGGGTGGGCAGAAGATAACCAACTAGTTTACAACAAGAATGAATGAGACACACTCACTTTTTCTGAAACCTCAGGCTTTACCATCTCTGATAACGGTCATCAGCACCCTGTCCTGTCTCCAAAACAGGGGGTTTTAACTCACAGAGTGGGAATCAAGCTGAAGATGGAGGTTGCCTTGTGGAGAGAGGAGGTGCTGCCCAGGGGCAGGTGGTGCTGAGCTGGGGGGTGGTCTCTGCACTCAATATGCAGGTTGTTTGGGCCTTGTTTCAAATGTTGAGAACACAACGTGCCTCTTACAGGAACTCTGAAACCCATTTCCCTGGCATGTCTTTTGTCCTCCTCTCTAGCACTGCATCTGACAGCCAGGCCCTCCTGGCCCTTGGAGGGGAGATCAATGACCCTGACCTGTGAGACTGAGGCCACTTCTCAGCAGCTGGATGACCAGCTCCAGTTCTGCTTCTTCAGAGATGACCAGGCCCTGGATCTGGGCTGTGGCAGTGACCCGGTGCTCCAGGTTCCCACTGTGTGGAGGAAAGACTCGGGATCCTACTGGTGTGAAGCAAAGACCTCGGCACAGAAAGTCACTCGGAGCCCAAGGATCCAGATACAGGTGCAAGGTGAGCGTGGGGGGCCCTGCACTGGGGGCTGACTCAGGTAGGGCACGGGTTTGCTCTTCCCTGCAGAAGGAGGAGCTGTCGGAAGCTTGCCTGTGCCTGAGCTTCTCTCCTTATCAGAGTCCTTGAGGGGTCTTCCCTTATTCTTGCTAATCCTGCTCAAGTGCACAGAGGAGTCTTAGGAACCCCTCACTGTGTCCTCCGGTGCTGGAGAGTGGGGGTGAATCACTACATAATCATGGCCCGTGATGTCCAGAAGTGCCCTCGGCACTCTCCACGGCTAGGAGGAAACGCGTGGTGGTGGTGGGAGTCAAGGGAGCTGCAGAAACCAGACCTGGATGGTAAGGGCTGGCTTTGTGCAGGAAGCTCCCGGAGGAGAGGCTGGGGCTGGGTTTTGAAAGAGAGGAAGAGAAGGGAGTGTTTTGTGACTCTGAACCATGTCACTCCACATCAGGGTGGACACTCTAACGTCCTCCCCCATTCTCAGACAAGGATGCGTCCATGGTGCCGGGAAGCGGATGTGGAATTCCTCCAGAAGGTTGGCTTTCCTACCCTTGCTCAAAACTCAGCACTGGTGAGGCTGGACCAGAACCAACAACTGCTGGGCAGCAGGCCCCGCTCTAGGCCCCAAATGCATTATGTAATGGAACCGCCCCAGCTGTAGGAGATAACTATCATGACCTCTCACATTGTTTAGACTGGGAACTGAGTCTCAGAGAACAGAGAAGAGAAGCCATTGGAGCACACACAGTAAGATGTACAACCAGCATTCCAGGCCAGAAAGCTTGATCTGCAATCTGGACTATGGCCACTGTATTGCTGTGCCTTGTAGAGTGAGGGTTTGAGAAGCCAGGGTCCTGGAGGGAGGGGGTGCTGTACCCATTGGCCTTCCTCACCCTACCACCATCCACCTGACCAAGGCTGACCCAAATCAGCAAAAACACCCTTCAGAATACCACCACCTGCCACCATTAAACTGTACAAATTATTGGCTTTACCTAAGACCTTTGCTTTCAGGACGGTCACCCCACCTGTGTCACCTTGTGTTTGTGTAGGAGTCCCGGTCTGGAATGTGAGCTTGGAGACACAGCCTCCAGAGGGACAAGTGCAGAAGGGAAAGAAGCTGGTTCTCATCTGTTTGGCCACCCAGGGCACGGGACACATCACCTTCTCCTGGTACAAAGGGGCCCTGGGTTTGAACCTGGAAACAAAGACCCAGCGCTCACTATCCGCGAATTTCGAGATCCCAAGGGTAACGGAGAGTGATTCGGAGAAATACTACTGCACGGCCGACAACGGCTACGGCCCCAGTGTTAGCGAGCTCGTGAGCATCACCGTTAGAAGTAAGTTTGCGACCTTCTGTCTCGCTAGCATCCCCACTAGCTGGGCTCCACGTTCCCCTGGGTTACCCCGGGGAAGTTCAAGGGGGTTGAGCTTGTGTGGGCAGGGATTATGGGTCTGTCACGACATGGGAACCCTCTCTGATGGCCCGCCATCTCCCTCAGGTCCAGTGTCCCGCCCCATCCTCACCCTCAAGGTGCCTGGGGCCCAGGTCTTCCCTGGGGACATGGTAGAGCTTCACTGTGAGGCCCACGGGGGCTCTCCCCCGATCCTGTACCAGTTTTATCATGAGAATGTCACCCTGGGAAGCAGCTCAGCCCCCTCTGGAGGAGCGTCCTTCAACCTCTCTCTGACCATGGAGCATTCTGGAAACTACTCCTGTGAAGCTGACAATGGCCTGGGGGCCCAGCACAGCGAGGTGGTGACACTCAACATCACAGGTACAGCTCAGGCTGTTGAACTGTCTTGGTCAATCAATGCCTCTTTCCAGCATCCTGACCCCACAGAATTTCTGGCACTGTGCTACCAACGATGGAGTGTCTGTGGGTGGTGCTGTCCTGGGAGGTATGTCTGAGGGGCACAGAGCATGTGAAGGCTGGTGCCTCTCTCCTGCCATCAGTGTGATGAGCTGCAAGTCACATCATTCAGGCCTGCCACCCCTGCCCCCCTCACTCTGGAGGAGCAGACCTTGGCCTCAGCCCAGCCTCGAGACATCTGCTCTCCCAAGGCCAGCACCTTGCACGGGGGCTCATGTGTAGACCTCTCCCCTCAGTGCCCGTGGAGGACAGAGAGGAACTGCTCACCTCAGGAATCTTGGAGGGGCTGCTTGGCGTCCTCGGTCCCACCATTATGGCCCTATTCTGCTGTTGGCTCAAGAAAAAAATAGGTTAGTATTTATTTCGGGTATTTTGTTACTGTGACCTTTGTTTTCATGGAAATAGGCACGACTGGGGATGTGTCCATGGTGAGGGACAGGAAATGTCCTGCCAGCAACCCAAACCGCGATCTGCTTCCGGCCCCTAGCAGTGTCTGGTCAAGTCCTGCCCTCTCCCTGCGCCCCGTGATCAGTTGGGGTTCAGCTGATGTCTGGTGCTTCTGGATCTAATCTTCACTCAAAGCTGTGACTCTCTTTAAGATAATTAGTCAGCCACTGGAAGAGAAGCACAGCAATTCCTGCTCTGCTGACCACCCCCCAGTTATAGTCACTGGCTCAGTTCTCAACCCCCCAGAGCATCATGATGTAATTTTCCCCCTTCTGGAATGCTCGTCCATGTATCCTTACATCCTGCTGGCTGCGGGGTCTCTCCTGCTTTTCATCTTAAATGTCTTTTTCCCTGAGAGGCTTCACCCGGCCACACAGCCTACAATGCTCTCATCCTACTCCTCATCAGAGCACCAAGTTATTTAGCTTCACCTGGCTATTACTAATTACAGTTGGTAATTACATATTTATTGGTGTATTTAATGTTGGACTCTTGTTCTCCACTGAGCAAGATGAAGACGGTGTGAGATTCTCATTTAAATTCCAAGCTTGTCTGGCACCTGGGGGCACCTCACCCCATCTGTAACATGGCCGTGGCAGTGTCTGCTTCTGAGGACCCCTGTTGTGACAAGAGTAGGTAGTGTGTTATTAAAGCCAAAAGCAAAAAGTGCAATAGGTGTTCGGCTTCAGAGACTTGGGCTCAGGTCCTCGCTCTGGTATGAGCTGTCTGGGAAGCTCGACTAACCATCCTGTACTGAGTCTCCTTGCCTGCAAAGTGAGGGATCTGCGTAAATGATCGCCAGCACGCTCTCTGGTACATGAGAGCACCCTGGCCCAAAGAGCAGTCCCCACACGAGGCCCATCTGCAAACAATGACATTCACATTCCCCCTTTTGACATGTTTGCTCATCTGCTTGACTTGTAGGAAGACGTCCGGCCAGGGACCTGCCCAGGTGAGGCTCTGCTCCCTCTGTGTGCACCGATAATGCAGAAAAACCTATCTTAACAGCTTTGTGTTGTCCCCTCTCATGTGTTTGTTGCATATTTTATTATCCCACCTTCCACTCCACAGTTCTCTCACTGGCAACTGAGTGTCCATTTGTCATTCCTCTTCGTTTGTGCATTAATTAATTTAAATCCTTCTCTGTCATTCTTCCTAATTTACCTCCTTCATTGAACTACTTTGACCATTTCACACATTCACCAATGAATTGATTCATTCAATCAATTGACCAATATCTGAGGGCCTAGGAGTCATTCTGATGAGGCAGGAGAACAGGATCCCGAGATCCTGGAAGCGTCTCAGAGGCATGAAGATATGTGTGTTTTTCTATCACTCAGGCCAGAGAGTGATAACCATCCTGAAAACTCGCTGGTGAAGCTGTTTAGTTTAGAGAAGGAAAAGATTTTTAAAACACTTGCACCTGGGAATATCAATGATTAGTTGACATATTTTTATGCTGTGTCGTTGTTTATGCTGACAAAAATCAGATTATTTTCCCAAATTGGAGTAGTCTTCCAGGAGTACACGTACCCCCACGTTCACCTTCTTCTTTCCTTTCCACAAGCTGCCTGTCCTGCCTAGCAGCCTGTTCTCCATCGGGAGGAGTTAATATTCATCATTCAATGTTCACTGAGCCCCTGTGATGGGAGGGGCACTATTCCAGGTGTGGGCAATGCCACACTGAGCCCATCAGGTAAAGACCTGCGCTCATGGGCTCTACACTCCAGAAGACTGCCGTGCCCTGCTCGGCCCAGGTACAGGGCTTGTACCACGCAGCTGAGCTGACTGCCGATTTTTCCCCAAAAGTCCTTATTCTGCTCAGGACCCTTGCTAACAGGCTTCTCTGCTTCGATGTCTTGCTCACAACCCTGGATGGTGATGTCTGGGGTGTCTGGGATGCTGTCCCACCTAGTTAGCGTGTGTTTCCCTGTCTGCAGGAGCCCTCCCCGCCCTGTGCCACAAGCTTCCAACTACGTCAACTCAGCTGCCCCACTGCAAGGACAGTCTGTATATGAAAATGGTGAGGTTTCCCAAATGGCCTGGCCCAAGTAGCTACAGTGAGCTGAGGAAGGGACAGGGGGGTGAAGTCTGCTGGCCCACTCCGTGCCTGCTGTGTCCCAGTCACCTCGGTGAACAGACAGCACATCTGTCCTCGTGGTGACAGGTGGTTGGCACGGAGTGACATAAGTGGCAGGAAGAAAGGACTGTGTCACACCTCCTTTCTTTTTCAGTGAATGTCGTAAGCGGGGACGAGATTTACTCTTTGGTGTACCATACGCAGCAGGAGCGGCAAGCAGCAGGTGAGATGTGAGGGACTAAATTTGTCTCTGACTTTTGTCTTTCCTGGAGCAAAGAGGATAAATCAGTGGCCGCGAATGACATATAGGAAGTGTCCTTGGGCGCTGCTGCTCTGCTTTGGAGCTGGCTCTGGGCTCCGCTCTGCCTTTCTGAGCACTGGCCTTGGGTCTGGGGGCCCTGAGTAGACAGCCCAGTGCAGGTGCTAGCTCAGCGCCTACTGTCAAGGTGGCAGCTGGGGTGGTGGTGTCCGCCTGTCCTCTCTGAGTGGCCCCGTGCCCGCACTCTCTGTGGCACCTACACGGCTGCCCACTTGCTGCTGTTGTTCTATCCATACCTGGTGTGTCCAGAAATGTGAAAAGAGTAAATGCCCAGGGAACCTACTCACCTGCCCACCCCTAGGCTGCCCATCATTTTCTTTACAGTGAAGAAATCATGTTTGTGATAGGCAGAAAAGCAAGACTAAAAATATTGATGAAAATCAATGTGATTGATTTAAATTACATTAAATTACGAAGGATTTAAATTAATTAGCTAATGTATAAACGAAGAGGAATAGCAAACAGACACTCCTGCAGATAGGAGAAGAAGCCTTTATTAGCATGAGGTTAGTGAAGGACTTTAAATATAAATGACATCTGACACATCTTTTATTCCCCAGCAAATCCCCTGAGGACACATACCGAGGACCAGGTGAGTTAAAATCCTTCCTGTACTTTCGTTCCTGCTCTTCTCTCTGTCTTCTAGGAACTGGTTCTCAAACTTTTAAAACTATGGCCACTTAGGAAAAACAAAAGATCTCTGTGGACCATCTCTTCCCTTATCTCCCCACACAGTGGGAAAAACATTCCATCATTACAGTAAAGCCTCACTGTACAAGGGAACTGTGGAGGTTTGCACAGGTGTTTCCTTTAGCCATGGAGACATGGATGATTTGTAGTTACACTCTAGTGCATGACTGGTCTAAAAATTCTATTCTTCGAAAATCTTTATCCTGAAATAATGTTGAACCACACACACACCGCTTTGTATTGTGAGGTTAACCACACAATCTGTGGAAAACCAAATTAATATTGAACAAAGCTAAACTGATAGTGGTTTGTGTCAACTCAGTAATTTGTAAACCTTGAAAAATTCAACACATCACTGGTAATACAAAAATACTTCCAGAAAATTGCAGGAATTTTAGCTCCATATATGTGCAAGAACAGTAGGTGCTTTGTAAGTTTGTCTAGTGTGGTAGCGTAGCCAGATGTCTCAGGACAGAATTTGTATCCTTGGTAAACTCTAGTGACATGTTAAATGTAGTTTATGAGTACAAAATCCTTAAAAAAAAAAAATAACGACCACCCGTGGAACTGCCTAAGAGTGGTCTATTAGAACGGGAGTTTGCATGTTTGGTTGAGCATATGGCTCATCAGGAGCACCTCTGCAGCCCACCAGGGGGACACAGGCCTTTTGAAAATGCTCACCTAGGGTCAGTCTTCCACTTTATGTGCTGCGTGGAGTGCACATAGGATGCATCCAGGCTGATTGGGGAAGAGAACCAGATGGAAGCATGTTCCATTTGTCTTCCCTGCTCTGGTCCTATCCATGTGCCTTTGCTTTTAGGATGCCTCAGCCATTTACTTTAGGCTGAAGAATACAAGCGATACAAGTGTTACAGATGTAGACTATGAAGATGCTATGTAAAGTTCTGGAAGATTCTGCTCTTTGGAAACCTTGCATGACTCCAAGCCTCAGAATCAATGTGTTCTTCAGAGACCCTGGGGTAGTCAGCTTTCTGGTACTTCTCACCCAGGTGCTTTGCTCCCAGAGACTATTCTTGAATCTACTGTGAAGTGGAAGTGGTTCTAGCCCTTGAAGAAACCACCCAAAAGAACCAACATGAACATGGCAGTGGGAAGGACCTTGTTACCATAACCCGATTCCAACTGGTTCTTTAAGCACACGTCAAATTGTGTTCTAACTTCTTTTTATCAGAGGAAACAGAGTGGGTGAAAGAACTTGGGACCTCTGGGTGGAGGGACAGTGAAGCTCACTCAGACTGCATGGACACAAGGTTAGTGATTCTGCAGGACAGCTGCACACAGAGGTGGCTGCTGTCCCGGCCCAGGGCAGACGAGCTCTGTACTCAACCCCAGAACAGAACTCCTGCCCTGACTTACAGGACTCATCCTGTTTCTGCATAA